>NW_012150063.1:8010050-8202391 GCF_000956105.1 Propithecus coquereli | reverse complement strand
GCTCACACTTCTATTCTCTAGGTCTCTAGATAAGTGGGGTCACGCCTTTCCCCTTCTTAGAAAGATTTCCTAAAATGTTTAAAAATCTTTAAAAAAAAAAAAAGATGCCAGCTATTTTAACATCTTCTTGTATAGATAAGCAAAACTAAGTTCCACACAGAATGGCTATAAAAACAATATTGCTCTCTTGAAATAGTTTATACTGAAATGTTTTCACACTGCCTTAATTTTCTCTTTAAAAAATAATCAGCTTTAAAAATAACCCCAAGACTTATTTGGAACCTAATCCAAACAACCCAACTATTTTTTTAAAAGCTTTTTTTGAAACCAACAGAGAAATCTCCACCCAGACTGGGTTATCTATCTCATTATATGGTATTAAACTGGGGTAAAGAAGATGGTTTGGTATGATAATGATATTGTGGTTGTGTTAAGCAAAAAATAGAGTACTGATCTGTTAGATAATCAAGTATTTGTGGTGAAAGAATACATCTGGCATTTGCTTTAAAGTACTCCAGGAAAAAACAAAAAAGAGAGTAACAGCTAAAACAAGACCAGAAAATGTTGATAGGCATATTGGGGTTCATCATATTGCTCTCTTTATTTTAGATTATGTTTAAATGTTTCCATAATAAAATGTTTTAAGTAGAAACACCAGGCTAAATTATCATAACTAAATATTATGAAATAATACTAAAGTTAAAATATAAGGCAAATGATCTAGAAAATTAAATCTGGGACATAATAAATGAGTACCTTTGACAGACATCAAGATCCCTATACTTTAGGATACTTAAAGCCACATATCCCTTACTCATTGTACCCCATATAAAAATTCCTTGGTTTCAGAAATACTTCTAATTAGCTTGGATATCTAGTACAAAACAGATTATAAAACCCAAATTAGGGGTGGAGAGATGTTTAAAGCAGGAAAAAAGGGGGATAAAGTGGGATGAAGTGGTTTATGAAAAGCAGATACAAAGGTGGCAAAAAACATAGTGTTGTCCAGACCATCACCCAACACAGACTTAAACTTCAAACCATCCACAATTATTATTATATTATTCCACAAAACACTCATCCTCAATAGACTGCTAATCCTATCAATTACAAAATTCTCTTGGATTCATTTCTTTTTCTTCAGTTTTCAGTACCTTCAAATTAAGGACCTCATCTCTGCTGGTACAAGGCTGCCCATGACACAACTCCATTCACAGTATATACGATGGCCTTGTGTTGCAGGAGGCATCCTTCACAGAGATTAGAAGATTAATGATAATCTTCTAGATAAACACAACTAGTGGTCCTGCCCTGGACTATGTTTTAGATTCTCCAAATCGGTTTTCTTGCACTTTCTTGCTCTATCTTCTAACCCATCCTTCCCATAGTCACTTAATTGTCACAAAAAATGTAATCGTGCCACGGTCCTACTAAAAACTCATCTGTGGCTCCCCACTACTATAGGACCACCTGGAGATCTGTCCATCTTTAATTTACTTTTCCCATCTCTGTTCCTGATACTCCCCATAGATCCCAACACACACCTTCCTGTTTCTACTATAGCAAAAAGGTCACCATTCCCCAAATATATATGTTGTTAAGCTTATCTTTATCCTTGTTCCACCTGTTCTCTGCCTAGATTCAGCCAGCAGTGAAGAAACTCCAACTTTTCTGAACTCTTAAAGCATATTATTGATACCGCATGTAGTTACCTTTACATGCTTTGCCTTGCAGTTCTTGTGTGAGTCTCTTAAGAACAAGGGCTATAAACTCAATCACCCTTGTTTACCAAACTGCTACTATCAAAGTGCCCTGCACTCTTGTAGGTTCTCACACGTGGCATCTCATTCCCTTGCAATGTAAAAATGAAAAAAAAAAAATCTCGTATTTAATGAACTGATTGTTTTTAAAAGGCTCAACCTACACAAATAAAAGAATCTATCCTCTTAGAGAATTCTCCTTTTATTCTACATTTTATTTATCTTGTTTCTCTGTCTTCTCTATAAGAATGTAAATTCCATGAAAGCAGAAGTTTTGTTTCATTCTCATAAGTATTCCCAGCACACAGTATTTCCTACTGGCTTGCAGTAGGCACTCCAAATATTTGTTAAATAAATGAATAAAAAAATTTACTTGTAAGCTCCCTTATATACTTACGTGCTCCCTTTTGAGCATGAGTAACAGAAAAGAACTATGATTTTTTTTATTATTCCTAGAAACAACACAATTACAAGAAGAAGACAGTAAAAATGAGTTTTTTAAAGTATAGATGGCTAAAATCATAGGCTAACATGTTTGCTAACCCCCTCTTCAAAAGACACTTTAAAAAGAATTGGTGCCTCATTGAAAAAAAAACCTATTAACTATGTATCATCTTTTCTTAGTTTATCCTGTAATAGAAATGTTTAAAAAATACTAAGTTCATTAGTAAATAAAAGAATGAGGGGAAAAAAAGGTAAACTGGAGAACCTACCTAATCAGATTTTTCAAAACTGGAAGTCTGTAACTTCTCTAACATACTGAACATTGATAGCTTTCATAAAATATAGTATTCATTCATTCAACAAATATTTATTGAGCCTCTACCATATGGCAGCCACTGTTCTAGGTTTACACCAGTAACAACAAGAAACAGTTCTGTCCTCAGGGATCATTTGTAGTAGGACCTAAAGGCAGCCCCACTGATCACAGAACCTATTTGCTGTCATAAGCTACTAAAGGCAAACTTAAGAACTCAAAAACACTAATCTGGTACCATTTATTACTACAGAGACAAGTTTCAAAACTCAGAAATCCAAAAGTAACCTATTCCTCCAGGAAAATAAAATAAATAGGAAAAGAGATTTTATAAAATAAATCTGTTGCAAAAGGCAATCTGAAATCACCTGAACTTCAAGTGTAGTCAAAGAGTGAATAAATATAGACTTATGTAATATATTAGCAATAAAGAAACCCTACTACTCTAAATAGTAAGAAACAAATTCATATTTCACAGGCTGAGCATGGTGGCTCTCGCCTGTAATCCCAGCACTCTGGGAGGCCAAGTCAGGAAAACTGCTTTGAGATCAGCCTGGGCAACATAACGAAACCCTATTTCTAAAAAAAAAAAAAATTTTTTTTACATTAGCTGGGCACGGTTGCGCACACCTGTAGTCCCAGTTACTTGGGGGGCTGAGGCAGGGAGCCCAGGAGTTCGAGATTACAGTGAGGTACGATGGCACCACTGTACTCCAGCCTCAGTGACAGAGCAAGATCCTGCCTTTAAAAAAAAAAAAAATTCATATTTCACCTAGGGAAAAGTAATATTCCCTAGCAACAAAGGGAAACAATAGCTAAGTAAACTTTAGACAAAGAGTTGGTGGTCCAGCCAGGCCGAGCATACCAGCTCTCTATTTGCAAGTAAGCTGACTCCTTTAACAATGAACAGGCTAGAGGAAGAAAGGTCCATCCAGAAGCCGTAACTCATCACAGCTAGCAGTAAAAGAGACAGAAAGGATGAAACTAAGATCCAAACAGCAAGAACAATAGGGGATATACTCCCTAGTGCAAGGCATTCCCCACAAAAACCACCACACATGAAAATCTAATCTGTATAAAACCAGCACCTTTTCAGGAGACAGGTTATGAACACTCAACACCCAAACTGGTGGACAGAATGAATACTACACATTCTGACCATCAATTGTATTTAGTATTTTCATTTGAATATGTGAGAACACTCTGCAAGTCCTGGAATAAATTATGAAACATTTAAAAAATAGTTAATCTAATTTAGTTACAATAGTTTAAAATAGTTAATGTGACTCTAAAATAGTTAGTCTAATATTTTTATCCACCCCCCTCCCCACCCCATGTCCACTCCTACCTTCTGGTGCTGGACAAATCAAAGACACTGTCATGTGACCCAAGTCACAAATGCAGAAAAGGGCCAATTCTAACAACTTAGGTACACACTGAAGAGGAATTTCTTTTGTAAAAAAGCTTCCACTTAAAAGGTATCTTTGACCTTGAAAACACTATGCTAAGTGAAATCAGCCAGACACAAGAGAACAAATATTGTATGATTACACTCATATGAGATGCTCAAATTTATAAAGCCACAAAGTAGAAAGGCGGTGGCCAGGGGCTGGGGGGAATGGGGAGTTAGTATTTAATGGGTATACAGCTTCAGTTTGGGAAGATTAAAAAGTTCTGCAGACGGATGGTGGTGATGGTTGCACAACAATGTGAATGTACTTAATGCCACTGAACTGCACACTTAAAAGTGATTAAAGTGGTAATTATTATGTCATGTGTATTTTATAATTAAAAAAAAGATGTCCTTGAGGGATACCAGAATAGAAACGGGAGATACCTCTAGTAATTAAATTGAGGTCTGAATGAAGATTTGACTTTATCGTCTACCACTGAACTACCAGTTTTAGCTGTCACATGTAAAAAGCTTACAAGACATCATATCCACCTTTATAAAAAGCCTAACAAACTGAAAATCAATGACATTCCTTTCTTAGATCAAAGAATTTTGGTCACACTGTCAACCACCACCCCAAAATCTAGAGAGACAAATGAATACAAAGAATCATGAGATGAGGCCAACTTAGTGGCTGCAGCAACTGGTAAGAATACTTAAATGATGATTTGGATGAACTACTGGAAGCTAAGAGTGGACTAGCTTGAAAGCTGAAAACTCCTACATGCTGTCTTAGCAGATCCCTCACTTTTCTGAGTTTTGCCTTAAGGAGCTCTACAGGTTCTCAACATAAAGATAAAGGAAAATTACCCTCATGACTCTGACAGGGGGAGGGGAAAAGTAACCATTTTTAAATTGACCCAGGGGAAAGTAACCACTTTGAATTACATCTACCCAGAGCAGTCCCCACAACAAAGGCGTGTCTTCCTAGGAAAACTACCTTACGGGAGCTGTATCTGGCCCTGGGGAAGAGCAATCAGCCAACTCCAGCCCCCTCCTTTCTAGCTTACCATTAAAATTTAAAAAATGAAAGTCATAGCTCAGGGGCTCAGGTGCACTCAAAAACTAAGATTTAACCTTAAGATGGTATATAGTGCTTCCCCTCCCCCACATATCACCACTACATCAACAGGGCTCCAAAATAATGACAGTGGATTACAACTGAGAAAGCTGCAAGACACAGATTCTATTTAAGTAGGAGTTCTTGGGAAAATCCAAAAACAATGGGAGAAGAGGGAGAAAACTGATGCCCCTGGTACCTACAGCTACAGAAAACATTAAACACAGCCTATCTCCTAGCTAGATTAACATAAAATCTCACACTAAAAGCCTAAATCTTCAGTTCCTATTACCTGATACTTCGTGTCTGGCTTTCAGCCAAAAAAAAAAAAAAAATATTACAAGCCATGCCAAAAAGCAGGAACAAACAGACTAACATATATTTTGGAATTTTAAGATAGGAAATTTAAAATAACTGATTAGCATGGAAGCGCTCTAACAAAAAAAGTAGATAGCACGTAAAAACAGGTAATGTAAGCAGAGAGATGGAAATTCTAAGAAAGAATCAAAAGAAAATGCTAGAAATTAAAAACACTGTAATAGAAATAAAGAATGTCTTTGATACACTTATCCATAGAATGAGGAAAGAATTAATGAGTCTGAAGATATGTCAATTGAAATTTCCTCAACTGAAATGCATAAAGAAAAAAGGATAAGAGTAACAGAACAGACCATTCAAGAACTGTGAGACAATTACAAAAGGTATAACATAGGTGTAATAGAAAAACCAGAAGGAGTAGAGAGACAAGAAGGAACAGAGGAAACATCTTAAGTAATAATGGCTGAGATTTTCAAAACTTAATGACAGACACGAAACACACAGATCCAGAAAGGTCAGAGAATACCAAGCAGAATAAATACAAAAAAAATCTACACTAGATATGTATCACAGTGTAGTTGCAAAATGGCACAATCTAAGAGAAAATCCTCAAGAGGCCAGAGACAAAAAATACTTTACCTACAGAGGATTAAGGATAAGAATTACATTGGACTTCGCATCAAAAACCATGCAAACAAGAAGACAGTGTGATGAAATATTTAAAGGGCTGAAAAAAAAGTCATCAACATAGAATTCTTTATCCAGTGAAGTTATCCTACAAAACTGAAGGAGAAATACAGACTTTCTTAGACAAAAACTGAGGGAGGTTATCACCAATATAACCACCTTGAAAAAAATGTTAAAAGAAGTTGTTCAGTATAAAAGAAATATGATACACATCAGAAACCCAAATCTACAAAGAGAAAGAGCCAGAGAAGGACAAAAAGGTAAAATAAAATCTTTTAGTTGGTTATATAATAGTATATAGGTAAGAGAAATGAATGACAGCAATGTTACCAAAGACAGGAGGTAGGAACCGGGAATACTCTAGACAGCAGTCCCCAATCTTTTTGGCACCAGGGACCGGATTCAAGGAATACATTTTCTTCCATGAAAGGGGGAGTAGGGCTGAGCTCTGCAGCCAGTCTGCAGCCCAGGGATTGGAGACCACAGCAAGGTAACTACATTACCAATGAAGCAGTATAATATTATTTGAAAGTGGGCTTAGATTAGTTGTAAATGTATATTGCAAACTTCAGGCAACTACGAAAAAAAAATTTTAAAGAAGTATAATGGATATATATCAACAGAGTACACAAAATGTCATTACATAAAATGTTCAATTAAAACTAGAGAAGGCAGAAAAAGAGAGGAAGATAAAAAAAGAAAAAAGTGCAAAATATAGAAAACAGTTACAAACATGGCAGCTATTAATCCAACTTTATTAATAATCACTTTAGATGTGAATCGTCTAAATACACCAATTAAAAGACAGAAACTGTCACCGTGGGTTTTTTTTTTTTTTTTTTAAGAAGAGCCAACTATATGCTGTCTACAAGAAAACTGCTGTAAATATAAAGGCACGGACAGGTTAAAAGCAGAGGAATGAAGAACATATACCATGCTAACACTAATAAAAAGAAAGCTAGAAGCACTACGTTAATTTCAGACGAAGCAGACTTCAGAACGAGGGGAAAAAAAGACTTCAGAATAAGGATTAAGAGTGGCATTACATAATGACAAAGGGGTCAATTCTCTAAGAAAATATAATAATCCTTAACATGTATGCAACTAACAAAGCATCAACATACATGAGGCAAAGATTGAACTGTAAGAAGAAATAGACAAATCCACTATCATACTTGGGAGATTTCACACTCCTCTATCAGTAGCTGATAGATCCAGCAGGCAGAAAATCAGTAACAATATAGTTGAATTGAACAGCACCAGCAATCAAGGGCATCTAATTGACATTACAGAATACTTCATCCAACAAAGCAGAATATACACTCTTCTCAAACTAAGAACATTCACCAAGATAGACCACATTTTGGGCCTTAAAACACACCTTAACAAATTTAAAGGAATAGATCATACAAAGTATGATCTCAGACCACAATGGAATTAAATAACAGAAATGTGGAAAACCCCAAAATAGGTGGAGTTTAAAACAACACACTTCTAAATAACACATGGGTCAAGAAAGTCTCAATAGAAATTTTAAAATATTTTTAACTAAATGAAAATGAAAAAAATTTGTGAAATGCAACGAAAGCTGTGATTAGAGGAATATTTATAGCATTGGATGCACACACTAGGAAAGAAGAAAGATCTAAAACCAATAATCTAAGCTTCCACCTTAGGTAAATAGAAGAGTAACTTTTTTTTTTTTTTTTTTTTTTTTTTTGAGACAGAGTCTCACTGTGTTGCCTGGGCTAGAGTGCCGTGCCGTCATCCTAGCTCACAGCAACCTCAAACTCCTGGGCTCAAGCGATCCTCCTGCCTCAGCCTCCCGAGTAGCTGGGACTACAGGCATGCGCCACCATGCCCAGCTAATTTTTTCTATATATTTTTAGTTGTCCAATTAATTTCTTTCTAATTTTAGTAGAGACGAGGTCTCGCTCTTGCTCAGGCTGGTCCTGAGCTCAAAAGATCTGCCCGCCTTGGCCTCCCAGAGTGCTAGGATTACAGGCGTGAGCCACCGCGCCCGGCCTAGAAGAGTAATATTAACCTAAAGCAAGCAGAATAAAATCAGAGCAAGAACCAATGAAATTGAAACAAATAATCAAAATAGAAAAAAAAAATCAACAAAATCAAAAGCTGCTCCTTTGAAAAGATCAATAAAATTTGTTAGAGAGAGGAGAGGGAGAGAAGGAGGGAAGGAGGAAAGAATGGAGGACAAATTAACAATATCAGAAACCAAAGAGGAATCATCATTACTAATTCTATGGATATTAAAAAGATAATAAAGGAATATTAAGAACTCTGTTCCACAAATTTAGTAACTCAGTTGAAATGGACCAATTCTTTGAGAGAAACAAAGTACTGAACTCACACAAGGGGAACTAGACCATCTATCTGACTAGGCCTATATCTACTTAAAAAAAAATTAATTAATTAATAACCTTCCAAAAAAGACCATACTAAGTCCAGACAGTTTCAGTGGTAAATTCTACCAAACACTTCAGGAAGAAATGATACCAGTTCTCTACAAGTTCTTCCAGAAAACAGAAGCAGAAGGAATACTTCTTAACTCATCCTACGTATTATCCTAATACCAAAACCAGGTAAAGACACTACAAATAAATGGAAACTACACATCAACATTATCTAATGAACCATAGATGCAAAAATCCTCAACAAAACATTAGCAAATACAACACCATACAAAAGAATTATACATTATTAGGATTTATTCCAGAATGCAAGACTGGCTCAACAATTGAAAGTGAATAAATATAACCCATCGCATCAACCCAACAGCCCAAAGAAGAAAAATTACATGATAATATCAATAGATACAAAAAAGCATCTGACAAAATCTAACACTCATTCGTGATTAAAAAACAAACAAACTCCTAACACACTAGGAATAGATGAACTTCCTCAACTTGATAAAAAAAAAAAAAATAATAATCCTACCACAGCTAACACAGTAGCAAGAAACTAGATGCTTTCCCGCTAAAGATCAGAAAATTGACAAAGGTGTCCACTCTTATCACTTGTACTCAACACTGTACTGGAGGTTCTAGCCAGGACAATTAGCCAAGAAGAGAAATAAAAGGTTTTCAGATTGGAAAGGAAGAAGGCTATCTCCATTTACAGATGACATGATCTTATATATAAAATACTGTAAGGAATCCACTAAAAAACTATTGGAACTAATAAGTTCTGTAAGGCTGAAGGATACAAGATCAATATACAAAAGTCAACCATATTTCTATAAACTTGCAATGAATAATCCAAAAATAAAGAAAACAATTCCATTTATAATAGCATAAAAAAATTTAACAAAAGTGTAAAATTTATACTTTAAAAACTACAAAAACATTTTTTGAAAGAAATTCAAGATTTAAATAAATGGAAAAACATCCTGTATTCAAGGATTGGAAGATTTTAAACCAGCAATACTTCCCAAACTGATCTTTCAGAGTCAACCAATCACCAATGGAATCCCAGACAACTTCTTGTATAAACTGAGAAGCTTTGAGTCTAAAATTCATCTGGAATTGCAAGGGACCTAGAATAGACAATCTTAAAAAAGAACAAAATATAAGGACTTATACTTCCTGATTTCAAAACTTACTAGAAAGCAACATTAATCAAGACAATGTGGTACTAGCATAAGAACAGACATATAGATCAATGGAACAGAAGTTAGAGTCCAGAAATATTAATAAATCCATGCCTATGATTAATTGATTTTCAACAAGGTACCAAGAGCATTCGATAGAGAAATAATAGTCTTTCCAACTAACAGTACTGAGGCAAATGGATAAATATATAATAAAAATAAAATGAAGCTACATCCTTACCTCGCACTATTATTATTCATTATTATAATATATACATATATCTGTATTATATAATCAATGAATATATGTTAATACATATTAATATTACAGCATTATTCATAATAGTGATAAAGTTGGAAACCCAAATGCCTATTAACTGATCAATGGATAAATAAAATACAGTATGGCCATATAACAGATTATTTAGCCATAAAAAGAATGAAGTATTGATACATGCTATGATATGGATGAACCCTGAAAACATTATGCTAAGTGAAGCCCATCACAAAAGACCACATATTGTATGATTGTCTAGAACAGACAAATCTAGAGACAGAAAATAGACTAGTGGTTCCTTAAGGCCGAGCGTTTAGAGAAAGGGTAGCAGGGGTGACAGCTAAGAGATATAGGGATTCATTTTGAGATGATGAAAATGCTTTGAAATTAATTGTAGTGATGGCTGCACAGCTCTTTGAATATACTAAAAAACCACTGAATTGTGTATTGTAAGTGAATGAATTGTATGTTAAGTGAATTATATCTCAATAAAGCTGTTAAAGGAAAAACAGAGCATCAAATACCCTCAGGATACAAGTTTAACAAAGACTCCCAAGTCATACAAAATCCATCCCATTAACACTAGGAATCTAGGGGGAGAAGGAACAGTTCACTAAAGTTTCTGTTAACTGTCCATATACTAGTGCAATGTGACATAAACCTTATGGCTGAACTTGCTTCTTCGTGAAAGGATTATGGTATACATTCTCTAAAGTATCTATAGAAAATGTATCCTATCAAAGAAATGTGTAAGAAAAAAATTTTCAAGAGTGAGAACAAGGGAATTCTGAACTAAAACTCAGGAGCTGAACAACAAAATTGTCCTGGAGGAGTGGGGGAAGGAGGCAGGAGGCTAGTATATTCAAAATTTCTCCTCCAAAACCAGCTAATATCAATATAAAAGGAACTTAAATTATACAAGACAGTTTAACTTCCTAAATATTTTAAAGCTGATGTTTGAGTAGTCAGTGTTCATGTGTAAATAGTTCATTACTTGAGATAGTCTTCAACTAATAGCTTAAACAGAACCAATCTCTTTAGAAACAGTAAATTTAACTTACAGAAACAAAGACTTTAAAATGGAAAAATATCTACAATTTATGTTCTCTTAAATCCAAAATTGAAAAAAGGGGTGACACAGGTACCATAATTTTGATGATACCACAAATGATGCAATACATACATTTGGGGCTTAAAGCTGGAAGGGTATTTTTAGGCAACAGGTTCAGGAATGTAACCAAGAAAGTCCCTCCTCGAGTACTGCAATAAGGACTTTGAACAACAGATTGTAGACTCTTCCATCTCATCTATTTTTGATTCCTCTAGCTTTGGTGGCACTTGGTGAAGTTTTTGTAATGGAAATCTGAAATCACTCACACTAACTAATTTAAAACCTGTATATGGAAGAATAGAAAATTAGTTTCAGTTCCAAAATCAAAATCTCAAGGGGAGGATCCCAATGTGCTAATGGAAAGTAGTACACAGTCCACATAACCTCTATACCCAATCTGCTTAAGCTACTATTCATGGAGGGGAAAGCCCACAATTTTTATTTCCTTATTGACTTAAAATTCTGATCAAATTTTGTCTGCTTCCCATATTGGCAAAAAGAATACAAAATGCAAAATTTCAGCAGCTTGTGACATAGGAATTACATACAATGTTTCACTTCAGTGAAATATTCAAAGGTAAATTCAGCTAAAGTAATAATTAAATGAATAAGCTAAACTTTCACATTAAATCTGGCAAATGGTTTTATAAGCAAATGAAACTGTATCAAGTATAATGATGACTTGAAATTTAAAAATGCACACCTATCAGAATGGCTAAAATTAGAAAGACTGACAATACTGTTTACCAGACATACGGCAACAGTAAGTCTCTTTCCAATGCTGACGGAAGTGCATATTGGTGAAATCACTTTGGAAAAAATTTTGGCAGTTCCTACTAAAGTTTAACAAGTATTTTACCCTGTTACTCCACATTTCTACTCCTGGGTATAAACCCAACACAAGTGCTTACATCAGCAAGACTTGTACAAGAATGTCAATAGCAGCTTTATTCATAACAGATAAAAACTAGGAACAATCCATACATCTATCAATTAGAAGGGGTAAATAAACTGATATATTCATGCAATGAAATACCACTCAGCAATAAAAACAAATTTTTTATACATGTATAACAACATGAATAAACCTCTTAGGCTTTATGTTGAGTAAAAGAAATCAGACACAAGAGTACATACTTTATGATTACATTTATGTGAAGTTCCAAGTACGCAAAACCAATCTACAATGATACAAGTCAGAACAGGGTGGCCCTTGAGAGCTGGAGATAGTAGTAAATGGGAGAGAGAATGAGAAAAGCCTTCTAAGAATGCAGGAAATGTTCTGTCTTGATCTGAGAGGCGATGATTGCAAAAGTATACACACATAAAAATCCACTGGCTATACTAAGGTTTATACACTTTATTATATGTAAGTTATACCACAATAAAAAATAAATAGTAAAATGACCCAAGATGCATTTTAAAATATTGTTCTTCCTCCAAATACATTTCTTTCTTAGAAAAGGAAACGAATCAAGTTTCTCTTCATGCAGTCCCGCATTTCCTATGAGTCTTACATCTCGAACACTGTTAGCCTTAAAGAGGAAGGTGAAATCAAGTTCAATCTCCCACAGGGCTGATTCTGAGATATCTATGCTTTTGGCAAGTTATATGTAACAGCGCATGTGATTCTTAAAAGATAGTTTTTACTCCTGATCTCTGGCAAGAGTTTTGGGAGCAGGTCTTTGAATAGTGAAGAATAAAAATCTATATAAAGGACAGTTCTCTCAAAATGCCATTAGCAGATATGTTACAGATGAAGTCAAAACCTTGTATAGCAAACAAAGCAAAAACCCTCTCCATTAAGCTTAGATACTAGTGGGCAGCAAGAAAAGTCACCACCTTTGTACTCCCAGGTGTCCTCCTGTCAGTTTAGTTCAACTCTGAAGTAAACAATGAAAGGTGAACATTTATAAAAGAACGATTTAGTGTAGGTATATCCTATAAAGTACCTGTACTTTACATACTACAGATATATGGGGAAATGACCAAACATAATTTTACATAATAGATTTTAGAATAAAGGTTTTGGCATCAAAATGCCTGCTCAGACATCTCAGCTTTGCCACTTACTTTGACCCTTACTTCTTCAACTACTAAGTTGAAATACTAATATTACTGCAATAGGCTTACTATGAATACTGAGTAAGATAATGTCTATTAAATGCTTAGTAATCAAAATACCTAGAATTCAGTAAAGACTGAAGAACCGTTATATTAAAAGATAATATGTGCCTCCTGATGAAGAATAATACATCATCATCTGTGAAGCACTCCTGCCAAAAAAGTGTCAAACCTGAGTTTGATCAGGTCTCTAGATTCAACTAACAATTTATAGAAAATTCACAGGACACAGAAACACGTAGAACTACACCAATGAGATACAACAGCAAATCCAGAGTGGGAAACTCTGAAAGACCACCAAATCAGTCTCTTGAACAAATAAATTCTCAAGAAAAAGAGAGAGAAGTAGGGAAACTTAAAAAGAGTTAAAAACACTTTAAAGATAATTATAATGTAGACCTCTTCTGGTTGGATTCAAACTATTAAAAAATAATAAAGCATTTGAGGCAACTGGAAAATTAAATAGTTACAAAACATTTAATATTAAAGAATTATTGATTTTTATATACAGTATTATTGTAATGTCCAAAAAAGTTCTTATCTTTAAAAGACACACACTAAAATATTTACAAACAAAATGATATGATGTCTGGGATTTACTTCAAAACAAGACGTAAGCTGTGGAGTTGAAATATAGATGAAATGAGATTGATGGAGTTGTTAACTGTTAAAAATTGTTAAGTACATGGGCATTCATACCACTGTCTACTTTTACATGTGTTTAAAATTCTTCACAGTAAAGTTTAAAAAAGAAGGGAAATATAAAAGTAGAAGCAACTCTGTACTGAATTAAGAATCCTGACCTAGAACAGTTCAGTAACAGCTATCACTATTACACAGTATTAATATCCCAAGCATTATGTTTAGTTTTACATGTATTATATAATTTAACTCTACTAAATTAAGTTTTGACCTTTGTAAGCTGATTCCTGGAATTCAAACTCCTTTTACAGTAGCCAGATATGACAGTTTGATCAGCGTTTTCCTAGCAACTCCTACTGACACTGGAATAATCTACTTCACTTTGAAAGGGTGTAATTAACAAAAATCAACTAACTAAAAATTATAACATCAAAGAAAATATCCATCAACAGTTAAACGGATAAATAAAATGTGGTACAATCATACAGTGAAATACTGAGGCAACAAAAATAATGCAAAAACATGGATACATCTCAAAGTTACAATGTTAACAAAATAAGCTAAACACAGAATACATATGGTATGATTTCATTCATGATATGCTCAAAAACTGATTAAATGAGCCTGTGGTGAGAGGTTCAGAACAGTAGTTACTTTTGGGGGGTTAGATATTAACTGGGAGAGAGCACAAAAAGAGAGTGTTCTATATCTTCATCTGGATAGTATTAATATGGGTATACACACATGTAAAATTTCATCAAGCTGTACACTTAAGATTTGTGCACCTTTCTGTAAGTTATACTTCAAGAAAAAAAGAAACATTTTACCAGCACTATACTCCCAAACAACCAAATCAGAATTAGAAAAGGGGAAGCATAGAATACTTGAAGAGTACGCATAAGTATTTTGGAGGGGAAAGTTAACCTCCCTCATACCACCAACACTAATTCAGTCTCTGATCACAGATTTTAATCTCCTCTTGTATAACTCACTACTTTAGTAAACTGTAATATATACTTCCATAAATTAGACTCAGGTCAACACAGAAGACTCCTACTTCTTTCAGCTAGCATCCCACCACTGCAGACACACAGGTGAATAAAATAAATCCAAAAACTCTCACATTGTTATTACTCCCTCTTTACTTTCACCTCAAAGTATGACCCACCACTAAATCAGTGTTAAGTAGAGGCATGTTATCCCAAAAATCAGACACTTTTAAATGCAATTTCTGATTAACAGAATAAGGTGATTTCTATCAGGAATTCTAAATGGAAACCTTATAAATGAAAGCTAATGAAGAAATATCAACTTAGAAGCCACTAACTAGGTGTGTAACCTCACTGAGGCCATCATAACTTTTCTGTGGCTTCAGTACCTCCCCACAAAAGAGGGAGTTCTATTAGTTCAGAGATTGCACATACGTGGTAAATGCGGGGCTGCTACGCCCCCTCTGAACAACTACTACTAATTTCTTTTTTTTTTTGAGACAGAGTCTTGCTCTGTCACCTGGGCTAGAGTGTTGTGGTGTCAGCGTAGTTCACAGCAACCTCAAACTCCTGG
The DNA here is from genome assembly GCF_000956105.1 of Propithecus coquereli. NCBI lineage: Eukaryota > Metazoa > Chordata > Mammalia > Primates > Indriidae > Propithecus > Propithecus coquereli. The sequence continues at coordinate 8,187,032 of NW_012150063.1, read as the reverse complement.
GCTCAAGCCATCCTCCTGCCTCAGCCTCCCAAGCAGCTGGGACTACAGGCATACACCACCACACCCAGCTCATTTTTTCTATTTTTTAGTTGCTCAGCTAATTTTTTCTATTTATAGTAGAGACGGGGTCTCACTCTTGCTCAGGCTGGTCTCAAACTCCTGACCTCAAGCAACCCTCCCACTTCAGCCTCCCAGAGTGCTAGGATTACAGGAAACGGCCACCACACCTGGCCTGAACACCTACTACTAATCAACCAGAGATGAAATCAGAAACAGCACCTGAGATGAAACTTATCTGTCATTCCTAGGCAAATGATCTAAGCTGCCTTTTCTTTCTAACACTCTACTATCTGTGACCCACTTGGAATCAAATACATTTGCTGTGAACAGCTTGGATTCACACACATACCATACATCAAAGCTAACTTAGGGAGTTAGAGGGCCTTAAGATATAGAAATTCTTTATCATCTTTAAATGTACAGATATTTTTTAAAAGAATGGGCCAGTATTTATACAGTTCTCTATTTCAGACAAGATTGGGTGCGTTCAGGGTGGTATAGCTGTAGACAACATTTCTCTATTTCAGATGTAAAATTCTAGGAAATAATCAACTCTAAATGAAAAACTGTAATACATCTTTCTCAATTTCCTAACCATGTAAAACATTATTCTTTAATATGAACTACATTCTTGATACTCAGGAATACTTGAGAATACCTGAAAAGATTCTTATGAAAAAATTTACTAAGAAGTTTGCTGGAAAACCAACTGGGAATGTTTACCTCATTTCTTATCTCAAGGTAGATGCACACCCAGTTACAGATTCATACAGAACTCGTAAAGGTGAACATCCTGACAAGTGTTTAGACAATTACATAATTCTGTCAACGTATTATTTCCAATGTCTTCGTGTGGCTTCTGAATGTCAGAAGTCCCTGTACAGACATTCCCAATAACTGCTCCACTCCAAAATTTCCAATTCCTTTTTCTTGGCCCCTATCAAATTTCCATTCCTGCAACCCAAATTTCAACTATTAGAAAAACATTCTGATTGAAGTGGAAAAAAAATTTTTTTCAGGAGAGAAAGTCAAAGTCAGGGAGAGGGAGGAAAATAACAATTGTCTGTACCATCTAAAAGTGAAAACACGTAGCGCAAGGGAGCTTCATCAATCAAAACAGACAAGTGCCTACTAAGGCCCAAGTGTGCTAGGTTCTGGAGGCATGATTAGCAAGGTGAGGCCCATCCCTGAGACAGCATAAACCAGCCAGAAAAAATAAGCAACTAAAGTAATATCAATAAAACATATGACCTGCACCATGAGAGTTAGCAAGAGGATATAATAGTACTAGAAGTAAGAAAAGGCCCCTATGATAATATTAGCTAAGAATACAGCAAAATTTGAGAAATAATATAACATACTCCATATGTTACAACAATATACTGTCTGCCTCTGTATAGTTGGCATACAGAGAGGCAAGAGAAGAGACTGAGATGATGGATGGCCATGGAAGCCACTCTAAGGAATTTAACTTCGTCTCAAAAAAGTTAAGTCACTAAAAGTGACTTAAGTGAGGAACACAGGTGTACTTTTCCAAAGGTCTCTATCCACCTACTTCACTCACTGTAAAGGTGGCCAAGAAGGGGAAAGTGTGAAGAAATAACAAAAAGGGAGAGAAGATAAATAGTACTTCGGAGACTTTCAGGGTATACTCAGACATCTTAAGTTAGAACTACAATGCCTGGAACATAAATGTTCGATCATATATAACAATGTATATTTTATGCAAAAAGGGAGTTATGGAAATGAAAAGGAGTCAAGAGCTCAAACTCACTTTACTGTCTTAACCAAGAAGTTCTATAAAGCACTATATTTCTGTAAAATTAAACACACAGTTCTTACTGGTTTTGTCTATTTTTTAAAACAGGGTTGGTTGGTAGTTTTTTGTTTTTAACTGGGTTCAATTTAAAAGACACTATTCACCTTGTTATACATGTATCTAAGCATGAAGTCCAGTAGAAAAGATTTCCCTTTACGAAAAGCTCCTGCCACAGATACCACTACTATGTTAAGATCTCGAATGTGCTCCTGTAGCAGTATCTGCTCCAAAGCTTCTTCATCAAGCTCAAAGTTATGGTCATCTTCATGAGCAAGAACAATCTGTACTGGACATGGTTTCTTCATAACCTCATCAGAATTTACTAGGTCAAGGTCATCATCTTCATAATTCTCACCTAGAATTTAAAAAAGAAAGAAGCAGGTTACCTTAACCCTTGCATTACAAACTTTTCATTAAGGATCACAACTAAAGCAAAATTTCAAATAAACAACTGTTCCCTCCCCCATTACATATCACTTGAGAATAGTTACAAAAAGTGATGTTCAAGTAGCTTTGGATTTCTCACTCCCTCTGTAACAGGACAAAGAACACCAGTAAAATTTCCTACTATATATACAGATAAGCAACAATACTAAGTATTAGTTGGCTATAGTTACCATGTGGTCAGGTTTCTTTTATTAGCATGGATAAAGATCGGCACTTCAGAATATCTGTCATCATTTCATTAAAGGGAAGGGTGGCAAATATGTTTCAAAAGGATAATGGAGCACAGCAATGATGTGCGTGATTCAAGTATGTTTACTTCCCATGATGATCATTCTACCAAATATGGACTAAATACTGATAATGTACTTCATCAAACACTGATACAGACAACTGAATAAAAAAGAATTGTATGTAAATTTCATTTGCATACCTGTAAATACTGTATTAGCATTTGGTGATTACCTACAATTGGAAATCTTTTTAAATTAAGCTTTACCCTAAGATTTTAAATGGAAATTAAATCCTATGTATAAAACAGTGATTATATTTCCAGTCTTCAATGCCGAAAAATTACTGGGACAAGTAGATTTCAGCTCTCTAATACATTTCTGTGATTCACAGTTCAAAGTCTGTTCTTTCAAGATCAAAGCTGAAAGATACCCACAGACAATCACCTATTTCTCAAATCTCTCTCCACACCTTAACACTAGATATACCTAATAATTTATTTGGTATAAGGCTTGCAAAAAGACACCTGTCTTAGTCAAAAAACTCATGGTTACCAGGGGCTGGGGATAGGGAGAGATGAATAGGCAGAGCACAAAGAATATTTAGGGCAGTGAAACTATTCTCTTGGGTGATGGGCACAGCTATAGCCACAACTCCAGCATTACAAAAGTGATCCATGTAACCAAAAACATTTGTATCCCCTTAATATTTTTAAATAAAAAGAAGCTATTCTCTATGACACCATAATTGGTGGATACCAATGGAAAACCTGTTGAATCCACAACCCCAAGAGTAAACCCTAATGTAAACTATGGATTTGGGGTGACAATTATGTATCAGTGAAAGTTCATTGATTGTAACACATGAACTACTCTGGTGCAGGATATAGACAGTGGGGAAGGGTGTGAATATGTAACAGTATATTTTCTTGTGAATCTTAAACTGCTCTAAAAAATAAAGTCTATTTAAAAAACACCTTTTTGTTGATGAATCATACTTTAAATCTGCCAATTTCATACACTCAGCATGTATTCTAACCTGAAAATTTACTTTAGGGCTGACCCAGATTCATCAGCAAACCTCAAGCTTAATTACAAAGACAATAAAAAGGTGCTAAAAATATGCATTCCAATAAAATATTAGCATTAACACTAGATTACAACAACCCCAAAATAAACTTACAGAAAGAGAACAAAGAATTGTTCACTTTTCAAAAGAAATTATACTTCGCTATTATTGACATTTCAAATAAAAACTTGAAACAGATTCAGCCTACTCAGGTCATAGATTTAAAAAAAAAAAAATTAGTTATGTGACAAAAGCAATGTTTTAGTGCCTGGTACTTGGATCTCAACATTTATATTCTATACCCAAATGAAATAAGTATTCAAAAGTTTATTCTAGCACATCACACCATGGTAAATCCATTTCTAGAGATACATTATAAGGAAATAAAGATGCTAACAAAGACATACAAGTTTACCAGTGTTATTTCTGGTAATGAAAATTAATGTTGAGTGTCTCAAAACTGGAAAAGTGGCCTGACAGTTATTTTAGCTATATACTGACATACTATGCAGCTTAAAAAACACATATACACTCTTAAGAAATTAAAGATTTTTTTTTTTTTAATCAGCACAAAATAACATGGGAAAAAGGAAGACTACAAAGCAGGACAAATCATCCTCGATTCTGTTTTGCTTTTTAAAAACATAGGTACTTGAGGGAGGGGGTATTTGGGAATTCCAGTCACTGGAGTAACTGGTACCAGACTACCCTCCACCACAAACAGCTATAAAATTAGACAAAACATATGAGACATCTTTTTTCAAGCACTGGACAACAAATAGCACAAGACAGAAATCCCAGCTCTCTACCTGGGAACTACTGCCTAACCACAGCATGAGGAACTAGTGCACAACCAAAGATCTGAGTTCAGGACTGCTAAGGCAGTAGGAATCTGTGAGGCAGGACACCAGAGAAAAAGGAGCTGTACAGAGGTGGAGCCCAAAAGTCCTTGGCCAAGGGCAACAAGCTTCACAGGTGCAAGGGAATACAACACCATGCAAAGGCTTACCAGAAGGCAGCTAGCTACTATAGGGTTGAGAGAGTGAAACAGAAACCAGAAGTCAAACAGTACTGAGACACTTAGGGAGTTCTGGCCCAACCACAGTAGAAAGATCTTATGAACATCTCAGGCATGAAGATGAGACACTAGAAAGCCAGATCGTAGAATTAAGGACCAAGTCCTAGAGTAAGGCCTAATGAAGATCCATTCAAACAAAGTCTAAAACCAAGACTTGAAAAGATCTGCAGGATATAGAGTTTGGAAATTTAGTCCTATCAAGTTAGGAAGGTTTCCTCTAAGCTTTCCACAGATCCACACAAAGTATAAAGCCTACACAAGGTCAAGATCTACCAGTAATTGAACTGCTTGTCACAACAAAAACTAGGTAACAGAATCCAGAATCTCTACAATGCAAAGTACAATACACAGTATACACACAAAAATTACTAGACATATAAAGAAAGAAAAGCAATTAATAGAAATCAATCCTACAATGACCCTGATGTTGAATTTAGCAGACAAAAGCTTTTAAGCAGCTATTGTAAATATGTTCAAGGATTTACAGAAAAAAATAGGTCTTAATAAGTCAACAAATGAGGAATGTAGGCCAAGAAGTAGACTACTAAAACACAAATGAAAATTCTAGAACTGAGAAATAAAATAATTAAAATGAAATAGTCACTGGATGGACTTAACAGCAGAGTGCAGGTAGCAGAAGAAAGGGCCCATGAACTTCAAAACGGATCAAAAGAAATTCTCTAATCCGAAGAATAGAAAGTAAAAAGAATGAAGAAAAACTAAGACAGTCTCAGGGACCTGTGGAACAATATCCAACATGTAGTTAGAATCCCAGAAAGAGAACAAAGTGAGAAAGGAGCTGAGAAAATATTTAAATAAATAACACAATGTTACCATATTTGACGACAAAGATTTACAAATCCAAAAAGCTCAGCAATCCTCAAGTAGGGTAAGTACAATTGCTAAAAAACAAAGATAAAAGGAAAATCTTCAAAGAAGCCCAGGAGTGGGTATGGGAGGATACATATTACACAAAGGGGAAGTACTCAAATGACAGCTTCTCATCACAGCAGCAATGGAGGCCAGAAGATAATAGAATGGAAGGGGCAAAAAATATAAATATTCACGACCACTGAACTGTACCCTTAAAAAGAGTAAAGATGGTAAATTATATACGTATATTTTACCTCAGTAGACAATGGGATATCGTTAGAGTGCTTAAAAGAAAAATAAGTGTCAACCCAGACTTCTATATTCAGTAAAACTATCACTAAAAAATGAAAGTTAAATAAAGACAATAAGCAAAACTGAAGAATATTTGTTGCTAGCAGATGTGCACTACCGTGAGATGCTAAATGATGTTCTTCAGGCTGAAATGAAATATTACCAAATGGACAGTCTCTTTAGTCCTTCCTATAGATCTGAATCCAAAGTAGCAAACAGGCTGTGTGTGGTGGCTCACACCTGTAATCCTAGCACTTTGGGAGGCCAAGGAGAGAGGATCACTTGAGCTCAGGAGTTCGAGACCAGCCTGAGCAAGAGTAAGATTCCATCTCTACTAAACATAGAAATATTACCAGGCTTGGTGGCACGTACTTGTAGTCCCACCTACTTGGGAGGCTGAGGCAGGAGGATCGCTTAAGCCCACGAGTTTGAGGTTGCTATGAGCTAGGCTGATGCTATGGCACTGTAGCCCAGGCAACAGAGTGAGGCTCTGTCTTAAAAAAAAAAAAAAAAGTAGTAAATAGATACAAATATAAAAGACTACTTGTTTCCTCCAAAATTTCCTTAAAAGATAATTGATCATTTAGATGAAAAATAATAAGTTGTAACATGGGGTTTTATAACGTATGTAGATGTAGAAAATTTTCAAAAATTAAGACAAATGTTCTGAGGACCAGTAAATAAAATTATACTCTAAGGTTATTATGATTTTAAAGTAGAAAGTGGTAAAACATTGATTCTAAACAGACTTTGATATATTAAGGATGCATATTGTTAGCCCTAGAACAATGACTTTACTTTTTTTCCCTTTTTTCATCACCACACATTAAATGTGGTTTTTAAAATGACTTTAAAAAAAAACAAAAAAAAGGTTATAGCTAAAAAAAAGCCAAAAAGGAGCCAAAATGGAATGTTAAAAAATACTCAATTAACTCAAAAGAAAAAATAAGAACAAAAGACCAAAGGGACAAATGGAAAACAAATAGTAAGACGGCAAACTTAAATCCAACTAAATCAATAATTACATCAAATATACATACACTAAGCACACGAACAAAAAAGCAGAGATTGTCAGACTAAATAATAAAAGCAAAACATACATACTGTATATTGGAGCTGCCTCTTTAACACAAAGACAGATGGGTTGAAAGTAAAAGGCAGGGAAAAGGTACATGATGCAGACATTAATCATAAGAAAGCTCATCTATATGTATAGCTTTCAGTTACATAAATATCAAAGCAGACTTCAGGACTAAAAGTATTAGTAGATAAAAACATGGATAATCATCAGAAAGATATAACAAACCTAAATAAAAGAGATTAAAAATACGTAAAGCAAAAACTCAGAGAACTAAAGAGAAAAATAGACAAATGCATAGTCACACGTAGAGATTTTAACAACTCTAAACTGACATAAGAAGATAAAAAATTACTAATAGTATAGAATACACAGTCCTATCCAAAAGAAAAATGAGCCACATATATAATTTTAAGCTTTCTAGTAGTCACATTAAAAAGCAAAAACAAAAATAATTTTAGTAATTGTTCTATTTATTAACCTAATGTATCCAAAATAGTCATTTCAATATCGTCAACATTTTAAAATTAATATTTTTTATATTGTCTTTGAAATCTCTATATTTTATACTTACAGCACATCTCAACTTGGACGCTAAATGTTTATCAGAAACCTGTCATCACTTGTATTTCATAAAATCTACAACTGAAAAAGTAGATTTATACAGTTGTTCAAAACAAAGTTTTCTAATAACTGAATCAAATACCAAAAAACTATTTTCCATTCACATCTGTATCAACACTGACAAAACTACCTTGGGTGTTTTCTGGTGGGTTTTTGGTTTTGGTGGTTTGGTTGGTTTTTGAGGTTGCAGTGGCGTCATCATAGCTCACTGCAACCCCAAACTCCTGGGCTCAAGCAATCCTCCTGCCTCAGCCTCCCAAGTAGCCGGGACCACAGACACGGCCACCACACAGGCTAATTTTCCTATTTTTTGTAGAGATGGAGTCTCACTCTTGCTCAAGCTGAGCTCAAGCGATCCTTCCACCCTGGCCTCCCAGAGTGCTAGGATTATAGGAATGAGGCACTGGAACCAACTTTGGTTTTTTGAATGTAAATTAACTATAAGTAAATAAAACTAAAAATTCAGTTCTTTAGTCACCCTAGTCACATTGCTTTAATTTGCATTTCTTTGACTATGGTTGACCATTTCTCTGTATATAATATTTGTTTCCTTTTGTATGAACTGCCTATTTACAATCTAAATAGCTTTAAAGAAAACAACTGTTTAAATTACCACCCAGAAGTCCCTGTAATTCTATAGTATAATAAATGCTTAAACAGTATTTTACAGATAGTTTTTTAAATTCAAAAAAATTTATGCGCTGCCTATACACTGGGGTACTTTGTATATAGTACATAATTTAGTGCTGAAAATCTAATTTAAAAGTTTTATTGTTGCTTGTATATCTGTGATTTACTTCCTACAGAACCCTCCTCAGTCAGAAATGTAACTTTTAGTGCTTGCTTTGGCAGCATATATTACTAAAACTGGAACGATAAAGAAAAGATTAGCATGGCCCCTGAGTAAGTATGACATGCAAATTTGTGAAGCATTCCATATTTTTCTGGTATTCTATTACATAGTAGGGTGACTATAACTAATATCAATGTATTGTGTATTTCAAGGTAACTTTTAAGATCCTCTTTTCTAGCTATCACCACAAAGAAATGATAAAGGTTTGAGGCGATGGACACACTAATTACCCTCATTTGATCATTTATACAATGCACACATGTATTGAAACATCATACTGTACCCTACAAACATGTACTATTATGTGTCAATTACAAACAAAATTTAAAAATTAAAATTTTTTTTTTAAATAAAGAAATTCAACTTTCGATTTAACATTATCAAGTAAATTGTGCTTTTCCCAAAGGAAAATGTGGTTCTCTCAACTGAATGGGGGTAAAAAGCTGGAACTGGCTAAAAATAACCACTACAGACAGCAAAACTGCTAAGGCCCCATCATTGCCTCTCTGTAAATTCGTACAGGCGAAGTCACAAATCGAAATGGCTTTAGTTTCAACTTTCAACAGTGCTTACCCTGCTTTCATAACCTTCATCGTAATTAAGACCCCCCCCACAGTAACAATCAAAATTATTTATAATTTATAAATCAAAGCTCATAGTGTTCATAAACACTATGACCATCTCAAAACTATGACTATCTCAAAACCAAGGATCACTGGGTAATCAGCTGCGGTTGATAGCCCAGCTAAAAATCTGGAGTTATGTCTACCACAAATATGCACTCTGCTCTCCATTTTCTGTAAATGTTCTTCAAATTTTGAAACTTTTTTGCTTTTACTGTGATCTCGAAACAAAAAAGTAAAAAAATTATCACTCTAGAAAAAAAGCATGGCATTTTAAATCTATAGAAGTAAGGAATAAAAGAGTATGAGTTATCTTCCAGGTTCAAACTATCATATTCAACAAAGCACAGTTGTAAAGAACAAGGCAACATAACTGAAGGAAGCACAGATCTCTGGGTAAGTGCAATTACCAGTAATTTTTGTTAAATGTGACAGGTTGACTAATGATGTGGAGAAACTTGATGGAATGGACATATTAGCAAATCCAGAAAATCCATAAAACTGAACCAAAGTGACAATTTTCTTAGATGTACTATGTATAGTCTACAAAATGCTTAAAAACTGGATAGGAAAGCTACCAAAGAAACAGTTTTTAGCTCAAAAGATGGTGTGAGGGATTTAGGAAGAAAACTGATTGGCACTGAAATTCAGTGGGAAGTATTAAGTGCCATTAACAGATGTACTGAAGAATTTTCCAGTAATGTTACTTGGAAGTTAAGAAGGAATTACTATTTGAGGTCACCATCAATAAAACAATTTTTCAGAAAGCAAATGCATTAGTTTAGCTACATTGCCAAGAAGGAAAAAGCAATACAAGATTTCGAAGCAAACTTAACAGAATTGTTAGAATCTCACTCAAAGCTCAGCAATAAAACACTTTCAAAGTTAAAAAGCATGCATTTAAAAATGCTTCTGTTAACATTTGCTATTCAAAGTTTCACAGCATCAACAAGGAAAAATAATAACTAAATGAAAATAACTTTGGAAATAATTATAAGATCTTTGGGACAATTATAGGATCTTTGGAACAATGGCTGCTAACAAAGTCTACCAGGGAAAAGAAGTATCCTGACTGCCAAGCTTTGTTTTGCTCCTAGAAGAGCTTTAGAAGAGGCTCTTGGAAGCCTCAATCAACTAATTCAGCCAATCTAGTTAGAAGAAAAAATTCCTTAAAAAGCTGCATTAAACACATAATCATAATTAGGTAGCAATACACAGTAAATATCTGATATTTGTTAATAAATGTCTAAAATATTTTTCCAATTTTATTTTCATTTCTAGATCAAGTACGACATGAAATAAAAATTAATTTCCTAAAAGAATCCCAATTAGAAACAATGCATTTATAGGAACTAATAACATGACTTAAGACTGCTACTCTGGAACCAATCAAGTAGAAAAGTCGAAGGTCTTCCATAAATAGAATCCAGGTAATCTTCACTCCCTAGAAATGGGACTTCAAAAAAGCAGCAAGTCACAGTGACTAAGAAAGACTACAAGGTGAAACAAAGATGGGGTAGATTATAATGGACAGATCAACTCCTAACTCCCCTGAGGCAATGACAGACGATCAGGCATTGTGTGGCTCCCTGATGTGATGCCTCAGGAACCATAGGACACCACCTATGACATACTGGTGGGAAAAAAATGTGTAAACTCTAAATCTGATCAAGCCTCTAGATCTAACAACAGGGAAGAAAATACAGGAGGCAGAGAAACATCACCACAGAGATGGAGTCAAAAATCCAGAACACAGGAAATTCCACTGGACAAAAAAACCTGGACAAATAAATTGCAAAAGCAGAGGAGGGGAAAAGGAGAACCTATAGAAAAGAGACTGAAAAGACCTACCGAAAAGCTGGGTGTGGTGGCTCACACCTGTAATCCTAGCACTCTGGGAGGCCGAGGCAGGAGGAATACTTGACCAGCCTGAGCAAGAGCGACACCATCTCCACAAACAGAAAAAATTAGCCTGGCATGGTGGCAGGCGCCTGTAGTCCCAGCTACTCGGGAGACTGAGGCACGAGGATCACTTGAGCCCAGGACTTTGAGGTTGCTGTGAGCTAGATGGACGCCACTCTAGCTCAGGCAACAGAGGGAGACTCTGTTTCAAAAATAAAAAAGACAGACAACGACCTATCAACAAAATGCAGTGTTTGGGCCTTGTTCAAGCAAATCAACTATTAAAAAACGTGAAATAATTAGGAAAATTTGAACTCTGGATATTTTGTATTATTTTTCTAGTGTGATAATTAATGGTATCATGGCTATGTTTTTTAAAGTCTTTCAATCTTTTAAAGACACAAGTAAAACATTCATACAATCTGCTATTTGCTTCAAAATAATCTGGTGCGGAAGATGGTTATGGGGGAACAGATAAAACAAAGTGACTATTACGTTGGTACTTGTTTTAAAAAGTGGTTGATGAGGTCTGGCGTGGTGACTCAGGCCAGTAATCCCAGTACTTTAGGATGCTCAGGCAGTAGGATTGCTTGAGGATGGGAGTACAAAACCAGCCTGGGCAACACAGTGAGATCCCATCTCTACAAAAAATTTAAAAAAAAAATGAGCCCATGTGGTGGTGTGCACTTGTAGTCCCAGCTACTCAGGAGGCTGAGGTGGGAGGATTGCTTGGGCCCAGGACTTTGAGGTTACACTGAGCTATAATCGCACCACTGCACTCCAGCCCGGGTGACAGAGTGAGACCCTGTCTCTTAAAAAATTAAATAAATAAAAGTAATTGATGCAAATTAAGAGTTTATTAGGATATTAAGCAGATCTAGGTACAAAAGATAGAGGTATAGGCTAGTGCTATCAGAGGTAAGAGGCGGTCTCTCAAATATTCTAGAACTCTGCTTCTCAATTTTTTTTCTATTTCCATGCATTTTAATGATGAGGAAGGACAGGAGGGTGCTGTGGAGCATCCAAAATGTTTTCAAAATATATAAGGCCAGGTGATTCTATTATAAATATAAATTCTGTGTCTACCCCACAATTCCCATTAACCTAATCCCCAGAAATACAGTTCCAAACACACATCAATTATTGCCTCTTAAAATGTGGCAGAACCCTGCCCTAAGAAACTCACTATCAGGTGACTAACTAAAAGAAGGTACTCAACTCTTTAGTAGGGAAATCTAAAAAGAATCAACTTTAATATCAAATCCATTAAACACCCTTTAAAAAAAAAACCAAAAAAACCCTCTAGGTCCAGATGGCTTCAGGGATGAATTCTACCAACATTTAAGGAAAAAATGATATTAATTCTACAGACTCTTCCAGGAAAAAAAGAGAAAGGAACAGTCTCGAATCCATTTATGAAGCCAGTATCACTACTGATACCAAAACCAGACAAAGACATTACAATGAAACAAAACTACAGACCAATATCCCTCATAAACAGACTTCGAAATCCTTAAATCAAAATCCAGTATTCAGAATATAAAGAACTCTTACAACTGTGTAAGAATTATTCCATTTTTAAATGGGCAAGAGATGTAACAGACAATTCAAAGACAACACATGAATGGTAAATAAGCACATGAAAAGATTCTCAGCACAATTAGATGTTAGGGAAATATAAATTAACCACAGTGAGATATCACTCCACGCACCAGAATAACTAAAACTTACAACAAAAGAGTTGATGGCGAGTAACTGGCCCTCATTTACATTGCTGGTGAGAGAGTAAAATGTCACACAGCCCCTTCAAAAAACTTTTTGGCAGTATCAACATACACTTACCAAACAACCAGCAATCATACTCCCAGGTACTTAAAAGAGAAATTAGAACAGATGACAACAAAGACTTGACCGCAAATGTTCATAGTAGCTTTATTCACAATAGCCAAAAACTGGAAACAACCCGAATGTCCCTTTACTAAAAACTGAATTGTTTTAAATCCATACAATTGACTACTATACAGCAATGAAAAGAAATGAATTACTGATTGTGTATAACACAGGTAAATCTAAAATTTACTATCTTAAGTGAAAAAAGCGACACACACACAAAATTGTACTGTATGATTCCATTCACATGAAATTCTGGAAAAAGCAAAACTACAGTGACAGAAAGCACATCAGTGGTTGACAAGGAGCTGGGTAAAGAAAGAGAATTGACTACCAAGAGAACTTCTTGAGGTAACAAAAATGTTCCATATCATGATTATGGTGGTAGTCAGATATTATCCATTTGTCAAAACTCATTAAATTGTATTCCAAAATCAGCAAATTTTATGTCAATTATCTCAACATGGCAGATTTTTAAAAATCAGATCCAGCCTATTCCCCTTAGCACTTTCATTTATTAAAGGAATGACGCATTACAACCAATCTATTAATCATTTTCTAGAATAAAAATATTTTAATTAGTATTGTCCCCTTCAAGGATAATTGCCCATGAAGGTTATACCAACATGATGAAAAACTGAGCTACCCACCAATTCTGACACCGCTCAAATTCCATTTAAAATATTTTCTCGTAACCTGCATATATAGGGTCTTCAACATAATTTTGAGTATCTCCAGTGATGACAAATTTACTCCTTCCTTTGTGGATGAATTCCTGTGAGTACAGTACCTGAACATGCCAAGATATTTTGGTTAACAAATAAAAAGTTATTATGAAGTTACTAATACTTATTTTCTTAAAGAACTCTAGAGATGATTTTTTATATTCGGGAGGAAAGGCATTTTCTAAGTCCTACAAGTGTTTTAAGCATCAATAGAATAGGCATAGACTCCCTAGAATACGCACCATGTCAAAACACATGAGGCCATATAAGTTCTAGTACATATTCTCAAAAATTAGCCTCAATATTTAAAATTAAATCTAGCATATAACTCACAGGGGCTTTATATAATAGATTATGCAACACAATTAGACCACTATTTGGGGGGAAAAACAGGGCCAGGTCTTCTTAGAGTATTTCTTCTACAGCAGTGCTTCTCAAGCTTAACATGAATACAAATCACCTGAGGATCCTGTTAAAGTGCGTATTCTGATCCAGTAAATCTGGAGTGGAGCTTGAAACTGCATCTCTAACTCCAAGACACCAAGGACACAGGAAACAACAAGGGTCACAATATTTCACAGATGTTTAGAATGTAACTGTCATTCACTTAATTTTATTTCATGTAGTTTCTAATGAGATTAAAGCAAAGTTTACAAGGCAAGGAAAGTTTTCAAGCTCAACTATAATGCTACATTCTTCCTGGGAGACTTCTCATCCTGATACAAGTAACCACTCCAGCCTAGCTACTGAGGATTCTATAAGTTCAAAAAAGACAAGGTACATAAAACAATCCCTTTTTAATACTTTTTAAAAGTGTTAAAGAAAATAGATGTAGAAAATGTTTTAAAACGTTAACAGGATATACAGCTAGGGCTGAAAACTATTCTGAAGGAAAGAAGCAGCTATCAGCCAAACAGACACTATTTATATAAGATTTTAACATATATATAACTTGCTTCTATAAAATAATGTTAAGTATTAAGAATTTATAAAATTAAATTTCTCTTACAAAATTGGAAATACAATGCAAATGGCAAAAATAAAATCTTTAAAGACTCCAGAAAAGGACCTATTAACAATGTCAGTTATTTAATACTTTCCCCCATTAGCCCTACCCCTTTGGCCATCAAAAGACCATCCTAAAACATTCAGGCTTTAAAAAACTCCTTAAAGAATATATAATGTAGTTCACCTCAATCTTTCATTATTATCAAATCAGGAGACAAAGAGTTGTTTTTCCTATAAGATTCACATATTATTTTCCACTTCAAATCTACCCTGTTTCCATAGTAACTAGCACTGATGTCACAGAATTTTTGCTGTTCCCACTTAGAGAACACAGGCATAAAAATGATTTTACACATTTAAATAAATGAAGCAAATGTAAATTCTAAATGTATAAACTCAAAGTATTTTCCCCAAGTTTGTCATCAAATATTAACCAGTTCTTAAAGCATACACTTGAATATAAGTATACTTTAAGGAAAAAAAACTGAAGTTCATTGAAATTAGATATTTTAAATGAGATTGCAGTTTATGAAGTCAACTTTGTTAGCTAGTTAAGAGATGCTAGAATAAATGATGGCTTAGGGGACTCTAAGCAACAAGAGAGAAACTCAGAAACCTTCTATTTAGGTTCTTCAAGTCCTCACACTAAGGTTCTTCTCCATTTTTTTCTAAAGGAAGTCTACAGAAAATCTCACCTCAAGACATAAAAAGGGTCTTGCCTCTGCTCTTAGGTACTTTTTTGGGGTTGGTGAGGGGGGAATACACTTTTGTTCTGTGGTCCAGATTTTTTAAGAATGAGAGTACACAATACTGAAACTTTTTTAGTTTAGTATTTTTAAGTAAGCTGTTTATAGCCTAGAGGAATTCCTGCACATATATACAAGAAGAGAGGGACATCGTCCCTTGTTCACTGAAGTATTGGTTGTAACTGCAAAAAAATAAATTTTGGGACAACCTAAATTCCCATGGATAAATAACAC
Source organism: Propithecus coquereli (assembly GCF_000956105.1). Lineage (NCBI taxonomy): Eukaryota > Metazoa > Chordata > Mammalia > Primates > Indriidae > Propithecus > Propithecus coquereli. The sequence continues at coordinate 8,171,485 of NW_012150063.1, read as the reverse complement.
CTGAGACAAGTCAGAGAACTGAAATTAATAAGATCTAAGTATTTACACATGGATAAGCCTCAAAACCAATGTGGAATGAAAAACTAAAACAAGACACAAAAGAATACACAGTTTGAACCACCTACTAAAATGTGTAAGCAGCAAGATACTGTATTTGTGAAATACATGTTATAAAACTCTTAAAAAATAAGGAAACATACACCACTTTCAGGACAGGTATGTATCTACAGAGGAAGGGGAGAAAAGGAAGGGATTAGGAGAACTGTTCAACTCTATAGTAACATTTTATTTCTCTTTTAAAAAGGATTCAAAACCAATATGGCAATTATTATGTACTAAAATCAATGCAATGGGTACTTGAGGATCTATTATATCTTTCTCTGTCACTTTTGTAAGTTTGAAATATATTACAATTTTTCTTTTTTTTTTTTTTGAGACAGAGTCTCACTCTGTTGCCCTGGCTAGAGTGCGTGCCGTGGCGTTAGCCTAGCTCACAGCAACCTCAAACTCCTGGGCTCAAGCAATCCTACTGTCTCAGCCTCCCGAGTAGCTGGGACCACAGGCACGCGCCACCATGCCCGGCTAATTTTTTCTACATATATTTTTAGCTGTCCAATTAATTTCTTTCCATTTTTTGGTAGAGACGGGGTCTCACTCTTGCTCAGGCTGGTCTCGAACTCCTGAGCTCAGAATGATCCGCCCGCCTCAGCCTCCCAGAGTGCTAGCATTACAGGCGTGAGCCACCGCACCCAGCCCTACAATTGCTTTTAATGAAACACTTTGAGTTGCCTCAGAATTACTCCCACAGGGAAGACAACTTGTATTTATTGAATGACTCAACGAAGTGATCCTCTCAACAATCCTGTGACTTATTATAGTTACTATCCCCATCTGAGAGAAAGGAAACGTGAATATTTAAAGAAGTTTTAAAAAAATTCAAGACTCTACAGCTAAAATGTACTGCCTGCATCAAGATTTCTATCTTTATATTAAACTGATCCTTTTTCCACTAAACCAAACTGCCTTTCAACATTACAGGATAATTCTTAAAGAGATCAATCATTGCTTTCCAGTGATAAAGCCACAGAAGGTTAGGAGACTCAATCAGTCCACAGTTTTGAATGATGCTTATCATTTAAAATAAATCCCTCGTCTTTCTCCACTCATGGAGACTGACCTATTCCTTAAGGGACATTCTCTTTTCTTATAAGCCTAATTTATAAGGGGACAATGTACTACATTCCCATTTCCAAAAGTATTTTTGGCACAATGTCTCCAAGGTTTTGTAACAGGGGGATCAGGAATCCATCAAAACCAGAGGTTTCCTTGACTCAGGCAAACAGTTGAATCATTCCCTTTTTAGCCCAAAAATTAACTTTTATCATTTAAAATAAATCCCTAGTCTTTCTCCACTCATGGAGACTGACTCGTTCCTCTCTGGAACATTTTTTTAAAAATAAAATAAAGTAAAATAAAATAAAACAAATCCCTAATATTAGCTCATCTATTCTTATAAGTTAAAAATAACGAGTACAGAACATGGGTGGGTTTAAAGGGTTTGTTTTTGTTTGTGACAAGTGGATTGACTAACATCTGGTATTTGAGATTTCTAGATGCCTAAAGTTCCAGATTAAACTAGATTTTTGGACAAAAAGTAAACAAAATAATCACAACTGATATGTACAATCCTTCCTTAACAGATCAGGAAAAAGAAACAGTGCTTGCTACAAAACAGTCAGCCCATCTATAATTTAATTATAATGGGTCTACAACTGAGTTATACTGTCAATATTTAATTAGCCATAGCCACACCATAAAACAGTGAGTCCTATGCACACTAAAGCTTAAGAACCATCTAGGTGGTTTGCTCAGAATACAGATTTCTTGGACCCTACTTTCGGAGTTTGATTCAGCTGATCAGGCATGGGGCACAGGAATCTACATTTTTAACAGGCAGCCCACTAACCACCGCTATGGTAATTCTGATGGAGGGAGTGAAAGGACTAGAACTGGAGGTGCATAAATCTTTATTCCTTCAATAAATAGTCACAGAATACCTACAACAACGTTCTAGGAACTGCAGATTCATTAGTGAACAAAATAAACCAAAAAACAAAAACAAAACAAAACCCTGTTCTTAGGAGCCTTACATCCTAAAGGCGTAGAAAACACACATATGATGTCAGCTAGTGTTAAGTGCTACAGAGAAAAAGCAAGCAGGTTAAGGGCAATAGAAACAGGGGTTGCCATTTTATAAAAGAATAGTCAGGGACGGCTACTTCAATAAGGAGACATTTGAGCAAAGAACTCAAATTTGAGACATTTGAGAAAGAAGTGGATACGTGGGAGAAGAGAGGAAAACATTATCAGTAACTTTCTCATCCCTGAAAATAATTTACCATATGAAATAATTTTAGGTATTGTAGCTTTTACTACAAAAGAGGGAAAACACTTATTTGGAGTGCCTATTATGTGCTAATGCTACATATTACCTCTTTAAACCTCAAAATCATTTTGTGGGGTAGCTATAAATGTCCTTGTTTTCACAAAGGAGGACACAGATTAAGGAGGCTCAGATTAAGCAACCTGCAAGGACACACATTTTGTAAGTAATCAAGTCAGGATGCACAGCCAGGTCTTTGTCATCATCTTCCAACAATGCCAAACAGCATCTTTATTACCAAATGAGCATGTTTGTTGAATAAACTCAGATCTGAATTCTTTTATGGTCAAGATTTCTAGAATCTGAAAAAAGTTACTAAAAATATTTATTTTCAAAAGGGAGAAGGTTATTTCTCACCTTTATAACAAGCTTGGCATACAGCCATTTTCCCAAGGATTTCCTTGCCAAAATTTATTTACACAGTCCCCCAGTATTTACAGAACATTTTTTTTCTTCGTAAGCTTTCTAGAAGGGCAAGTTTTAAATTGCAGACCTTAAAAACATAAGACGCAATAAAAGTATATTTGCCCATCTTCAATAAGACATGCATTTATATTTCTATATTAATGTGCAACACTTTGTTTCATACTCACTGACTCCAACATTGCTCAGGACACCTGTCCAATGTGTTGTGAATAACTGAGGAAGAAGGCCTCCTACCCTACCTACTTCAAGCTAATAATTACAGAGCAAGGCACTATGCTAGATAGAGAAGCACAATTCAATAATAACAGTCCCTACTCTTAAGGGTCTAACAGAAACAAGTACAAAAGGATACTGCACTATAAAGGAAATGCCATTTGAGCAAAATAAAAGAAGTGCTATATTGGATTATCTTAACTAGGTTATCAATGAAGACATCCTGGAGATGGCTGCATCTCTCTGGGCCCTGAAGGTCAGATTAAGGCTAACCTTAATAGTGCAGGCTGGGAATGCTGGGCATTACCCCCGAGGAGAGCCACTGAAAATTTTGGAGGAGTGACAGGATCAAAGCTGTGTTGCAGGGATAAACTGAAAGTGATGAGTGCGTAAGAAGTATAATGAGAGTCTACAAACAGGGAAATCAGATATAAGGTAATTGCAAGAGCCTGGATGTTAAGTGAGAAGCCTAAAGTCAAGAGGTGACAGTAAAAATGGAAAGAGATACATGCAAGAGCTAATTTCTTAAATACCCTTCTTTGGCCTAGTCAACAGAAAACACTAAATTATTCTCTTTTCTTATAAGCCTTTAGAAGGAGACAATGTACTACATTCCCACTTCCAAAAGTATTTTTGGTACAGTGACTCCAGGGTTTTGTAACACAGGGATCAGGAATCCATCAAAACCAGAGGGGGTCTCCTTGACTCAGGCAAACAGTTTAATCATTCCCTTTTTGGCCCAAAAATTAACTTTGTGGAAGTTTTAATACATCAAACCTATAAAAGACCTATGAGATTTGGGATAACCAGTTAGCAAGGGAGTCATACACACATACACACATAACCTCAACCTTAAAAATTTAGAATAGGGTCATCTTGACAAATCTCAAAAAGTTATGTGCAGGGCGGGCGCGGTGGCTCACGCCTGTAATCCTAGCATTCTGGGAGGCCGAGGCAGGCGAATTGTTTGAGCTCAGGAGTTCGAGACCAGCCTGAGCAAGAGCAAGATCCCGTCTCTACCAAAAATAGAAAGAAATTAATTGGACAGCTAAAAATATATAGAAAAAATTAGCCGGGCATGGTGGCGCATGCCTGTAGTCCCAGCTACTTGGGAGGCTGAGGCAGTAGGATCGCTTGAACCCAGTAGTTTGAGGTTGCTGTGAGCTAGGCTAACGCCACAGCACTCACTCTAGCCTGGGCAACAAAGTGAGACTCTGTCTCAAAAAAAAAAAAGTTATGTGCCAAGACTCTGGTAATTAGACACTAAGTTCCATGTTGTCATATCTCTCTACCTCAGATGACTGTTAGAGCAGCAGTTTAAAAAAATAAAGAGAGGTATTCACTCAAATTCCAGACTTGGCTCAATACAAGCAAAATTCCCACTATGGAAAGCAGCTGCGAAAAGGGAATGGTGCCAAAAACAGACAAATAAACAACCTTTCAACTAGATAAAATGTGACTAATTTGAAAAAAAACAAAGGGATAAGAATGTCTGAGCTTCCTACTATACTCTCCTTTTTATCCCTTCTCTAGTTTGGCAATTTTAGAGTATATGTCAGAATTCCTTATGGTGAATAAATACACATGCTCAAAAATGTTAAGGGGAGAATACATCCCCAGTTTTCAAGTTGCATTTTGGGCTACTCAGTTTTTACAGGAATTATCTAGTAATTTAAATCAATTCTTTGCTCTATTTGGCTACGGAAAAACAACCCATATTCCTTTTTTTTCTTAATTAAACATACTCCAACATCATTTGATCTTTTAGTTGCCTCTAATTGTTTTTAAATACTTATTAAGTGCCTCTTTTAGATCAAAAATTCTTAGAAATCTGGGACAAGTGCTTATTTTGTAAAATCGTTAACAAAATTATTGCCTATCTTTTCTTTTTTTTTTTTGAGAGAGAGAGAGTCTCACTCCATCTCCCTGGGTAGAGTGCAGTGGCGTTATCACAGCTCACTGCAACCTCAAATTCCTGGGCTCAAGCGATCCTCCTGCCTCAGTTCCCCAAGTAGCTGGGACTACAAGCACGTGAGCCCGGCTAATTTATCTTTAATCAACACACACTGTCAAGAAAGGTATTTGTAAACAAGCACAAACCTAAACCTAACGAAGAGAAAATAAATGGGTATAACCTCTATGAACGGATCTGGTCAAGTGTGGCTTCAATTTTGAAAATGTACATGCTATCTGACCCAGTAAGCTACTTTTAAGAACATACCATAAAGATTTATCTACGAAGATGTTTAGTCAACATTATTTATGGAAATAACCCCATATCCAAAAGGGTGATTAGTTAAGTACTACACCATTTAAAAAATCATATTGTAGAGATTAATCACATGGGAAAATATGAAAATGCAGATTATAAAAATTACAAGATACCAATTTAGGAAAAATTAAATTTTGCATTTAAAAAAGGATATAGACTAAAAGATATATACTAAAATGTTAGCAGTGGTTACCACTAGTTGGTATCTTTATTTTCTTTTTTATTTGTATTTTCCAAAGTATCTATCAAGATTTATATCTTTTGAACTAAAAGTATCTACCAAGATTTATATCTTTTGAACTAAAAATAATTAAAAACTTTTAAAACAAAGTATTAGCTACCATAGTATACATATTAGCTTTAGAGCTGTGATCAAAAACCCCGTTCAATAAAAAGTTTAGCTGTGATTTAAAGACAGCAAATTTCTATCTTAACATCCAGTTGTAACAAGACATTTGGCATCAGCTACATCACTCAACCTTTCCAAGAACTATGCTACATCGGAACTTAGTTATTTTTTTAAGAAACAACCGAGTGCACTGCCATTTTCCTGCAATAAGTCTCTCAACTCTAAACAAAAACTCCACATAGCCAGTTCATATTATATTTGTATAAAAACTGAACTGCTGATGAAAACAGTAATTTCTCAAGATTTAATAACTGTCTTCAAAAAAAAATCTAAGAACAAGGGTGATTTTCCTGTCAAAACTCCTCTTGGATTTGTCACTCAAAAATCAACCCCCTTACCCCCATTCTGGTAAAAGTGAAGTCAATCCAACTTTTGACATCCCATAAATTCATTCATTCAAACAAAAAAACAGCAGCTCATTTAGTGTGCCAATTTCCCCCTTTTAAAGAGTTCCTTTATAGAAGGCTTTCGAGTTTCTAAAGTGCCTCTTTAGATATTATCTCTTTAATAGTATTTTTAAAAAAGACCTGTAAGTTTGCTAGGGTAGATATTAACCAACAGGAAGGAAAAACTGTTACAGATAAACACTACAGACCTAGTACTAAAATCCAAGTCTCCATTTAAATCTATTCCTAAGGTCTGAAGGAAGTTTACAGAACTCAAGTCTTTAGTTCCAGCCTGAGCAAGAGTGAGACCCCACCTCTACAAAAAACAGAAAAATTAGCCAGGTGTGTCGCATGTACCGGTAGTCCCAGCTACTCAGGAGGCTGAGGCAGGAGGATTGTTTGAACCCAGGAGTGTGAGGTTGCAGTGAGCTATCATGATGCCACTGCATACTCTATCCCAGGAAACAGAGCAAGACTTTGTCTCCAAAAAAAAAAAAAGTCTTTAGTTAAAATTTTAAGGATATAGTTCTAATCACTATCCATGACTCTAATATAAAGGATCAAATGAAGGGGAAAAAAAATTTTTATAGGATTCACTATTAGTGTGATTTCAAGTCAATCATTTTTTTAGGCATTCCTATGCATAACACACCCAAGTTAGATTTTGCAGATTTACTGTTTGAAAAGCCAATGCAGTCAGCCCTCCCAACCTATGAGTTCCACACCCATGGATTCAATCAACCTAGGACAGAAAATATTTGGAGAAAAAAAATTGCATCTGTACTGAACATATACAGACTTTTTTTCTTGTCATCATTCCCTAAACAATACAGTATAACAACTATTTACATAGCATTTACATTGTATTAGGTATTATAAGTAATCTAGAGATGATCTAAAGTATACGGAAGGTTGTATGTATGTAAATACTACACCACTTTATATCAGGGACTTGAGCATCCTCAGATTTTGGTGTCCGAGCGAGGTCCTAAAACCAATCTCCCATGGATGCTGATGGACGACTGTACTTGGAAACTGCCGTAACCTTTAACTAAGAAATTAAGGATTCATACTGAATCCTGTCATTGAAATAATTCCAGAAAACTACTTCACCACATGAGTGATTCTCTAAAATGCATATTTATTGAAATGAAGCTAACTAAAAAGAATATTTAGCCCGGGCGCAGTGGCTCACGCCTGTAATCCTAGCACTCTGGGAGGCCGAGATGGGTGGATAGTTTGAGCTCAGGAGTTCGAGACCAGCCTGAGCAAGAGTGAGACCCCATCTCTACTAAAAATAGAAAGAAATTAGCTGGACAACTAAAAATATATAGAAAAAATAAGCCGGGCATGGTAGCACATGCCTGTAGTCCCAGCTACCTGGGAGGCTGAGGCAGGAGGATCACTTGAGCCCAGGAGATTGAGGTTGCTGTGAGTTAGGCTGACGCCACGGCACTCTAGCCCGGGCAACAGAGTGAGACTCGGTCTCCAAAATAAAAAATAAATATTTATATGTTATTTTAAAAAACTGTATAAAGGCCTTTCAAGTCATCTACTTTAAAAATTCATTTTTAGTTCAAAGTCTCATCTTAAACAACCATACATTATAGTAGTAAGCACCTCCAACAGAACATTTGGCACTGAGTTAAGCACATTTAATACTCGCAATAATCCTATCATGAACATATTATCAGCATTTTACAGATAAAGTTCAAACTTTGTCTACCACCCTTGCCCAAACTAAACCTCTGTCCATAATACAGGGAAAAAATCCTAACTTTTGATTGCAAATAAACACACTACATATAATAGCACAAGTAATCAAATTGGCACATTCTTACCTATTTGTTACTATCTTACATACAGCTTTACAAACTCTAAAATGTTACATAACACTTGTACCCTATCACTCATTTGTTGTCCCACAACAGTCTTGTTCTGGGATTATTATCACTACTGTATATGAGATCAAGGCTCAGAGAGTGTAAGTGAAGTCACTCAGCTTTTGATTCCTCCTTTTTCCACTACACTGCCTTGCTTCTCTATGATTCAAGAAATATTGCCGACATAAGCAGAGAACTTTGCAACAAAAGATGAAATGTACTAAAGATCCTAGATAAGCATCTTTCATCGGTTACATATTTCTCCAACAAGTTATTAGAGTAACTGGCTAGCAGGATATCCAGCCAGCCACTAACTGGTTATTTTGGTGCCAATCATAGAAATACAAGCTGTATTATTAATAACAATTTTTATCAAACTGGTATCCCCTGGATTCTGCTTGTACTGGCCAGAAGACCAAATCCAAAGTCAGTCAAAAGTGCAAATTATCTTCTTGGGAAAATAAAGGATGTTAAATTAGTCTTTTATAACCTTAAAAGTTGTTTCTAGCAGCTATCATCTAACCATAAAACCGATTACTGTATATTCATTTGTCCCAGCGTAGGTAATGAAGGTGGCTACTTAAATATACATATTTTTACAAAATTATTCAAGTTTAACGATATGTACAGACACCCAAGCACATAGAGATATGTTTACCAAAAACTTGAAAAATCATTTGTAAAATAGTTATTTTGGTTTTTCACTTCTAAATACTGCATGCTTCTCAATGTCCAAAACGGAATTGCTTTACTTCCTTCACTAATTGTTCCTCTTCTTTCCATAATAGCTACCTATTCCTTTCCTACTTCAAAATTTCCCACTCCATTTAGTGACCTGCCTTATCTTTACAATTGCCCCATCTTCTCCTTCCCTCATCAGTATGATTTCAAATTTCATTTAGTCAACAAAGTTTCACCCGCTCATCTCTAATTATATGTGATAATTTCCAATGAAGAAGGGCCCCTACCCTCCTCTTCACCAAGTCTGGTGAAGAACAGTAAAAATGCCTCAGAAGTTTATGTGACTGTGGACAGAACACACTTCCTCCAACGGGAATAACTTAATTCCCTCACAGAAAGGTTTTAAGAAATAAAATCAAAACAAGATGTTTAAAGTTCTTTATTGAGTACCAAATATTATCCTACTGCCATCATATTTTCGGGTGGGTGTTTTCTTCCAGCTATCCTTTTTGAAAGCTATAGAGAAAATCCTGAGTTGTTCTTCTGTACCATGGATGGTAAAGAAAAGCAAAAGATAGGAAGAAAATTAACGTGAGTAATGAATTCGTAGTGAGATCAAGTTCAGTTATTCTATGTTCACATGTATCATCCTTAAGGTAAATTATGCCCAAATTTTCTAGAAAGTAAATAATACACCTGAACTTTGAAAACTCAAAATGGCTACAACATCAGAATACCATTACACTTTTTTAAAAAGAAGGAAAAAAAAAAAGAAGAATGCTGTTTCTTTGCACCCACCCTGGAGAAAACCTTTGTTCTTTAAAGCTGTAAACCACCATTACCAAAAAAACTTTTAATTTCTACTCCTATCCCTTACATTTCTGGCTCCTAACTTTAAGACCCTGCCAAACAGCTTTGCTTACAATTGTATGTGTCAAACAGGTCTTCTAACTGAGACAAACAATTTTTTAAATGCATCTTGCTATACTAAGTCCCACAATTTAAAGAATGTATCTTGAACTCCAGCATCATTAAACTAGTTGACAATCAGCCTTCCAGGTACTCTTAGCAGCTGCCTAATAACAACTGCGCAAAAAGCACAATTTTGGAAAAGGTTTAACAACTTCAGGAAAGTTAACTTATACTTATGAATACTCTAAAACTTTATCCTAAAGTTACAATACAATCGCAAAAAAAGAATCCCAAAATACATCTATGTGCATGAGACTTAAGGTCAGAATCTCATTTTCACTCATGGTTTATTGTCCCTATCTCTTTACCGTAAGGCAGCTCCTTCTCCCTAAACAAATAATTTCAAAACACTTTACTGAGTAGATGTAATCACATCTACAGAAGCCTATCAACCTACAAAGTTAATAAAATGAGTGCTTATTTATTTTATAAAGATCCTACATTTTTAAAAAATCTAAAACTAAACTAGCAGAGTGACACCTGACTCACCCTAACTCAGCTTTACTAGTTTAGTTTACTTCTCCAGAAAGCAGAGGGAGACAAAGAGTTTCTACACAGTCAAAAATAGATGAGTCCCTCCCTATTCATTCACAGCCTGTTTGTTCTTTCTTTAAACACAAATCCTACCAACTTTATTTGGTTTTTAATGCAGTATTGGGTGACTCAGAGCAAATTAGCAAGTACAAGGGCTGTTTTAAGCAGCCATTTGCTAGGATTGGCTATCAAGTGAAGGTCTTTCCCCCTACTCCTCTGCCCCCCAAAAAAGGGACAAAAACCTATGAGTAGCATACAAGCGCATTTAATTAATTAATGGTGGGCCCTATTTATCAACAGTCTCAAGGGCCTCATCTCTTCTCAATGTTCCACAGCATACTATCTTCATAATCATGAATGACTTACAAATTTATGCTTCTTCTAATAAGGCAAGTACATAAAACACTTTAAAACTACATCTTAAACGGTTGACTTAGAAAAAGCACACACCTCCTCCCCTACGGTCCAAAAGAGCTAAATTCCATCCGCATTCCAAAGCAACTAATTACTGAGAAATCCAACCAACAGAGACCTAGGGCAAAGCGTCTCTTCTCTGGTAGTACTTCATTCTATAGGTGCTACCACTGTAAACAGTTCTGTCAATTGCTTTAGTTGGCAGGCAATAAAGTAAGCTTTATTTCCTTTTCATTCTCCCTTAGCAAAACTCTAGTTTGTCATCACCTCTGACATATGCCAAGAACTACCATAATTGATGAAGTCTATTTCAAATAAACTTCTCTATTAAAAGTGAGTCCTTGTGGTTAATATTTTACCATATGTTTAAAATTTCATCCAGCAAAACCCTTATCAGATTGTGAAAAGAGAAATCTGAAAACACGAGCTCATATTTAGTGTACTTAATAAGTTTATCTTGGCCGTACTTACCTAACCGTAGGCTTTTACTATTTATAAGCCTTTGAAAAAACTTTATGCCTTTTTAAGTATCATCAAAATTCTCAATCAGGATTTCATGTGTTCAATTCGCACCACAGTGAAAGATCTAATGCTAAACTCCTATAAATAGGGGTGTTATGAGTGAGAGAGATACACAACACTGTGCTGCCAACACAACTGTGTCTTCGAGGGGGCAGGGGCGCTCCTTGTACACGTACAGTAGGAGCTCACATTCAGCGAAATAGGGGAGCGAAGGATCAGGTGACTTCACAGACACTTTCAGTCTGAACGGGCCTTACTCCCGTCTGAGTGACTAGTAAACGACTCATAATCCCAGTTTGACACCTAAATCTGGGGGCTTGCAACTCTGGCCACGCGCAACCCGCGCGAATCAGGGGCCGAGGAGCCCCGGAACACGAGCCCGGGGGCACCGCGCTGGCCTGCCGACTGCGGTTCCCTCCAGCAAGGGTGTCTGAAGAGCTTTCCAACCTGGCAGCGAGGTGTCCGCTCCCTCCGCGTCCTCTTCCTTCGCGAGGCCCATCACGCCCCTTCCTCCCTGACCGCGCAAGGGACAGAGCGCAGCTTGTGCCCGCCAGAAGAGACGCCCCGCCGCGTCAGGAGCTCGCCGAAACCCAGCTGCGCCTTCGCCGACCTCCCCGCGCCCCCGGCCTGCGGCCCCGGCTCAAGGCTGCCCCCTCAGGTCGGGGCGGACACCGCGGCAGCCACGCGGCGGGCAAGCGAGCAGGGGGCCGGGCAGGGCGCAGACGCACGCGCCGCCCGTTCACCCAACAGCTGCAGCCCGCGGACCGCCCTTTCAGGCCGCCGGCGGCGCGAGCACGGGGCGCGGCTGAGGCTAGGCCCGCCGGGCAGACGCGGCGGCGGGAGGAGACCTGAGCCAGCCGAGGACGCCGACCCTGCCGCCTGCGGCCAGTGCCCGCGAGCCCGAGCAGCCCGTGCCCTCTCGCCACCAGAACCCTGCGGCCTCTGCCCCGCCGGCCAGTACCTAGGGAAGTCGTGGACGAGACGTGGTTAACCCCTGCGCTTGAGTCGCTGGTCCGCCGCCGGCGCCGCAGCCGCTGCCTTCGCGCTGCCTCGTCCCCCTCCGCCATCTTGTACCGATTTAAAATTAACTCCCCACTGACGTCAAACGCCGCCGCCGCTTTATCAACCTCCCGGGAGCCGGCGGGGCGGCCGGCGGGTCCTAGCGCCGCCCTCAGGCTGAGCCTCCGTGCCCGGCCCCGCCTATCGGCTACCTCGCCCCGCCTCCGCCCTGCCTGCCGGCGCTCGGTGTTCCCGGCCCTACACTTCTGGGAGGAGCGGGGCGGGAGAGGGGGACGCCCTGGCCGCCGCCGTCTCACATCCCCACCTCCCAGCTGTCAGTACCACACCCCCTTAGCGCGGGGCTGGACTGGGTAAACGCAGAAGAGATCTCCAGAGGACTGAGTCCCTCCTTCCCAATTCAGCTACCCAGTTCTCTTTACATCTCTAATTGTTGATGCGTGCGCCCTGCACGTGAGGTTGCTTTCGCACCCCTTTCCCTCCCTCCTTTTTATCCCCGCCTCCTCCACAGCTATTCCCCGCCTCTCTCCCTACCCACCCCCCAAGCTGTTGCGTGTGCCCTGCTTTTCCTCTAGATCTTTTCTTCCCTTGCTCGAGTCCTTACTGTTGCTTTCCCCGGCACCGTTCTAAGGTGTGTTTGCATCAGCTCCCCACCTACTTACGAGACCCTCCCCCTATCTTCTTAACTGTGCTTGCCCTTGTTCTCCTGCTCCTAGCACCTTGCAGGAGCAAGCCAAAAAGCAATCTAATCAGAAAATGACTTCGGTCCTTTCCTAACCATGATGGACCTTCTTGTGGGTATCCAGTGACATCCTGTAGAAAGTTCAGATCGCTTTTTAAAATACCAGGCTGTGAAGGCGTCTGTGAAACATGGTCCCTATTCTCTTGGATTTTCATCACGTCATCCACTGCGTTAGAAATCCCTTTTCCCAAGCAAAGAGAGATATTCAGGTGTCCAGATGGCTGTTTTATACAGGTCTTCTTACAAGTCTAAAATTCACAGCCTTTCATCCTGCATGATCTCTAGAAAAGCATTGGTGTCATTGAAACTCGCTGAGTACCGTTTTAGAGGGGGTTTTGTTGGGCTGTTTGGGGGTTGTTTGCTTACTCACCTGTTTTCTGTCTTTGGAGACCCTTCTGGACTTTCTAACTCCCTGAATCTTGGTTCAATGTCCCTGGGGCACTCTAACAAGCTACTTGATAATGGATTTCCTTTCATAATCTCCCTATGTGACATCTCTTTAATACTGTCCACAGTCTGCTTTATGCAAGGTATCTTGGGCATGAGAGAACATGCAAAGATGGTTATTTTTGCCTTCAAAGACTAAACTTCCATTTAGAATTAGCAGTTAACTTAGTACTGACCATCTCTCATCAGGGACACCCACCCCCCAACCCCCAGAGAGTTAAGGTAATTCCCATGGTTGCACCACTGGCCAACTGGCCTCCTACTGGTGTCCTTTCTACTATTATACACTGTTTATCTCATATGCTACTACTGCAGTCGCCTGAACAGGAGCACACAGCTCCTGACTCCAGGAGTGTAGAGAAACCAAATGCAAGCACAGTCAAGGAATGAGTGTTGGTCCCACAGTCACCTCAAATCTGTATGTTTAAAAAGCCTTCCTCCATTTTCCCCAGTTAGCAATCCTCTTCAATCTCTTATCACAGTGAAACCTCGGTGTTACTCCAGACTTCTCTTCCTTCCTCTTTACACCCAGAAAATACCATGTGAAATCAACTCTGACTTCTAAATCTCTCCCCGGCTCACCTCCTCTTCATTCCCTCTGCCTCCTTGACTCAGCCCCTCTTCATCTCCCATTAGACTTAACAACCCGCCGGCTGTCCACCCTTCTCCTGTGGGTCCTCCTCACAGACATTGGCTTGAGTTTTCTTACATGCAAATCTGATCCTGTTGATTTTTCTGCTCAGGATGAATCCAAATTCTTTCAAATTCTTGACAAGGCCTTTCATAATTTAGGCTCTGCCAATGTATTGAGCCTCATTTTGACCACTTGGTCATTCATTCCTTCATTCTTCCATTTAACAAATGAATCTTGACTCTGTTGTGACTTGAGAAGAGACAAGTAAATGAACAAGACAAAATGGGTTTCCCTGTGTTTTGTCTCTTTCTACACCCCACACAGACTTCTCCACCACAAGAAAATGAGCTCCAAGAGCTCAAGAGCTCAAAGATCTGTCTTGCCCAGGGTACATCTCCAGCACCTAGACCAGGGCCTGGTACATAGCAGAGCCTCAGTAAATACCTGTGGAATGAACAGTGATTGAATGAATGAATGGATGGATGCATGGCTTATAATTCTGATTCTACCACTACTCACTTAATGTTTCTAAACCTCCACTTCCTCATTTTTTACAACAATGTAACAGGATTCTTATGGGATCAAATCAAATGTATTGAGAGCATTTTCTTGACTGTAAACAGCTACCGTTTGTGGAATGTTTACTGTTCCAGGCACTGTTCAAAGTACTTTACATATGCCAAGTCATTTAATACTTACAACAATCCTAAGAGGTAAGTGCTATTTCTATGATCATCTTAAAAATGGAGAAACAGAGGCACTGAGAGGTAAAATAACTTGCCTAGGTGGCAAGATTGGCATTTGAAAGCAGAGTTTATGCTCATCCCCACTGTGACAGTGTTCAGCTTATAGTCTATGAGTTTCTGGAGGATAGAATCTATAGCTTACCCACAGCAGGTACTCTAGTGTTCTGCCTTCAGTTAATGGAAATTGTAGCAAAGGCTGCTTCTGCCAAATAACAACTTTAAAATTCTTTAATCCTATAGGAAAAAAATGGATAAAAGACATCCACAGATAATTCACAAAAAAGGAAAGGTCTAAAAATGGACCTTAAACATATGAAAAAATGTTCATTTTCATTCATAATAAGAGAACGGCAGATTAAAACCACATTGAGACACAATTTCTCACCCATTAGGTTGGCAAAAATTCAAAAGTTTATGATTGCAACTGTCAGCAAGAATGTGAGGGAAACATATATGTCATACATTGCTGTGAGAATGCAAAACGGTATAACCCCTATGGAAAGGAATATGGCAATATCCAACAAACCTCATTTGCTTTTACATTTGACCTACCAATGTCACTGTGGGCATTTACCCTGAAGATACAACTCCAACAGTACAAAAGAATACATTTGCACAAGGATATTCACTGCAGCATTATTTGCAGTTGCAAAATATTGGAAACTATCTAACTGTTCGAGGGTAGGTGATTGGTTAAATAAACTGTGATAAATACTTACAATGGAGCAGTTTGCAACTATTAAAGAGAGAGAGAGACAGAGTCAGAGAGAAATCACTACAAACTGATATGTAGTGATTTCCAAGAGACATTCTTAAGTGAAAAAAACAAAATGCAAAAATGTATAGTTAGTATGCTGCCTTTTGTGTAAGAAGGAGGAAATAAAAAAATGTATGTAAATCTACTTATCTGTCCAAAAAGAATCTCAGAAAGGTTACACAGAAAACAACAAAGTGAGTTCCCTCCAGAGGCAGAAGGAATACAGGATGGAGTTAACACTTCTCTGTAACTTTTTGTACCGCGTTGACTTTTGGAAACATGTTCTATGTGATCAGAAAAATAAAATTAAATCAACAAGAATGGGAAGGGGGAATAAAAACTGAAAGCAAATTAAATAAATGATCTTAACAGTATCAGAAATTATAATAATAGCATAACCACCCTGAAGAAGAAAAAAAGGGCAGCCAACTAATCCAAGTAATTTATAAAGATAGTATTGGACCATAAGTATTCCTCAGTCTTGGTTGGGGTTGGAGTAGAACAGCAAACCAGTCCAGAACTCTTTCAGTTGACCTGTTTTTGCAGAGCTATGGGCAAAGCAATTCTACACTTATTTTAGGTGTGTTAAAAGATTGAGCAAGTGAGTGAATGTGATATTGTTTAGAGCCAGAGTTCTCAATGGGGAAGAAGGAATATGCAAATAATGAAAGAGGGAAGGCAAGATGGACCCTATGAAATGGATTAAATTAGAGGTATCGATATGGACTCAAGATTTCTAAAATATGTATATGTGTACTTGTGTGCATGCAAGTATAAATGTGCGTGTATATGTGTATGCATATAGATGTATATTTGCGTGTGTGTGTGTGTTTATGTGTGTGTGTATTTCCCAATCTTATTCACAAAAAGGGCCTATAAGCAAAGACACCCAAGTAGCAGTGGTCATACCTAGTGCCCAGTCTTGATCTTTAATACCATTCCGTACTAAAAGGAAGCAGGAGTCCTTGGAGAAATGGCTGATTTCAGCACTGGGGAGGTTTGGTACAAGGTGAGCCATAAGCATCATTTCTGTGGCAGAATTTAAGGAGGAACTCAAACATTTAATGGTGCATGACACAAAGACACAGAAATCAGCTTGAAGGAGTTCCCACTGGCCAAATTCGGGACAATTTGGAATAAAGGACTATGATGTATGCAACCTCCTTTTAAATGGTTTATGAAAATACTATGTAGAAAGAAACAGGCCGGGCGTGGTGGCTCATACCTATAATCCTAGCACTCTAGGAGGCCGAGACGGGTGGATCGTCTGAGCTCAGGAGTTCGAGACCAACCTGAGCAAGAGCGAGACCCATCTCTACTAAAAATAGAAAGAAATTATTTGGACAACTAAAAATCTATATAGAAAAAATTAGCCGGGCATGGTGGCACATACCTGTAGTCCCAGCTACTTGGGAGGCTGAGGCAGTAGGATTGGTTGAGCCCAGGAGTTTGAGGTTGCTGTGAGCTAGGATGATGCCAGGGCACTCTAGCCCAGGCAACAGAGTGAGACTCTGTCTCAAAAAAAAAAAAAAAAAGAAAGAAACAAAGAAAAGAGTGTGTGAGATAGAAAGCAAATGATAATGCAAATAGGGCAAAATGATCGCAATACATGAATCTGGATAAAGAGTATGCAGGTGTTCTAGGTCTCATTCTGGAAACTTTTTTGTAATTTTGAACTTTTTTTCAAAAAAGAGGGCTCTTTTTTTTAAATGTTAAAAATGTATTTTAAAAAACCTATTGTTTTAAAAAGGCAGAACATCATATCCTTTTGATTGGTTCAAAGATCATTCAAAACCTACATTCCATGTATTATTGTGCAATTATTTAAAATGACTATCATTAACCATTTAGCAATAGAGGAAAGTTTTTATAATATCAAGTAAGAAAACAGTAGATTAAATCATATAAAACCATGTGTGGCCATGGAAAAAAATTGGAAAGAGATATGTTAAAGATGGAGGAAGGTGGCAGGATGAGATGGGGTTATGCTTATTCTCTATTTTACAAACTTTCTCTAGTGCTGCCACGGTTCCTATTTTTTTAAATTACTTTGCAAGTGGCTTATTCGGACTTTTAACATATTTCTGTGCTGAGAGGCCTGCATTTCAGGAGGAAGGA
Organism: Propithecus coquereli; assembly: GCF_000956105.1. NCBI lineage: Eukaryota > Metazoa > Chordata > Mammalia > Primates > Indriidae > Propithecus > Propithecus coquereli. Next base: position 8,153,869 of record NW_012150063.1, on the reverse strand, counting down.
CCTAAGTTAGACATTAGAAATGACTTCTTGCCTAGAAAAAAATCTTAGAAAACATTGGCACGAGTAAGTAATACCAGTTGGGATACCCCTCTGGAAAATTTTTAAACAGGAAAACTAACGATCCAGAGTTTCTAAAAGTCCATTTCTGATATATAGTTTGTCCCTTCTGTATAAAACACAGTTTAAAATACCTTGGGGGTGGCCAGGCGCGGTGGCTGACACCTGTAATCCTAGCACTCTGGGAGGCTGAGGCAGGAGGATCACTTGAGCTCAGGAGTCGGAGACCAGCCTGCGCAAGAGCAAGACCCCATCTCTACTACTACAAAAATAAATAAAAAATAAATAAAAATACCCTGGGACATTCTTCATGGCCTATTCTCATATACCTAGAATAGAAGGAAACTCTTCACATATTCTCCAGCCATACAGTCCAGATTTTCCAGATGATTCTGATTTCAAACATACTCTCCCACTGCATATTAAGTCATGCCTTCAGAGGTTTGGCTGTGAAAATGTCATCACTGCACTTTAGGTCTATCTAATGTTGGAGAATTGGAGAACAGGCCTCCCTGTGTCCCTTACTCTTCCTAATATTAATAATTACTCACTCTCTATTCCTTTCTCCTTCCAAGAGCTCTGGAAATTGAATGATTTCCCTGAAAATTCGGAAAGGAAGAACTAAACTGGTTTATGGAAAAGCCAAAGGCACAGACTGTATCCAAATATATTTCAACAGAATCAGGAGTTTATTCCAGTTGTCACATCTAAGAGAATAACCATGTCTATGTCCTTGACAACGATCTTTGGGTAACTAAGGCGCTAGTTCTGAAATCTGAACCACCAGCACAATCCAAAGAATAACTACCCTTACCCCTTCCTTCATATTAATGGCAGACTCTTTATCAACTTGTTAAATGATAACAAGTCGTCTTGATATACAATTATTAAGATTTTAAAATAGATTTTTAAAAATACATTTTTTAAAAAGAGCCACAATTATCTTATGTCTGTAACACACAAATTGGTGAGCTCATCTTGTCAGGACATTTTCTGTTTTATTGTTGATCCAAAGAACATAGTATTTTTTTTTAAAAAAAAAGAAGAAGACAAAGAAAAGAAAAAAAATCTTTAAAAGCGTTATTCTACAAAGATTTATTCACTCTCTTTTACTCACTCAAAATGTTTGCTGAGACACATTTAAAGAAGGAACTGTTTACAAACAGGACAGCATAGGTTGTTTGCTAAATTAAAGCTGATGCAGTCAACAAAAGAAGCTACCTAAATCCTTACCAACCTGTAGCATTCACCTAAGTCAAATCACCCTGTACTATTTAGCGCAGGCGTTCTTTTGAAAGATGTAGAACATCTTGCATGTAATAAAAGGCCTTATGGTTTCCCTCACTGTGTCTTCAATTTTAAGGAATCCAACTCTACCTATTAATCTAGTCTACCACCCCATATGTTTTTGTGTTTTTCTTTTTTCTTCACTGTTCTTCACTTTCACTATGCTTTTCTCTTTTTGGTGTTCTGCCATCTTGGCCACCAAACCCTTTCCCTCCCTTGTCTGTGGTTACTACACCTAGATTAAGATGAGTCAAACTCTTATTTTAAAAAAAGAGGAGGAAGAAAAAAAAAGAAAGAAAGAAAATGTTGGTTTCCAGAAAAAAGGCAGTGATTTCTAAAGAAAATCTTTCACTCATACAATTCAGGGAGACATTCTTTATTAAGAGCGTTTTATGGGAGAAGAAAAACACAGAGTACCAAGAGCAGGAGAACTGAGTAGAACTCACCCTACAATCATTTTAATCTTCATGGAGGTGGTGTAAGAGAGAAGGAATGTTCCTCCCTCTAAGAGGTAGAGATTCAATATCTATTAGTGAAAAATATTCCCTCGATTTGGGAGACATCAGATGGACAGGGCAGGGTTAGACAAATACAAAGCAGTGACCCCAATGGAAAAGGTGTTGAATTTTACTGCGGCTGAAATGAGATAAATTGCTCTTTCTGAGAATGAAAAATGCTGTCTATGTTGGAGGCGAATTGCATCTTTGTAGACCTTGTTATCTTTTCAGTGATGGGTTCTCTGGAAGCACTGTTTAAGCTCCACCATGCTTGCAAATTGTTGCTCCTGAAGTTGTGTGCTTTCTTGTGCAAGAATGGCTGACAGAAGATGGGTGGGCTGTTTCCCTGGGTCTATGTGGAGTCTGGACACAGGCAGAATTGCTTCAGGGCCTAGAATACAAAAAGCAGGACTGGGAATTGGCCTTGGGAGCTGGCAGCATGATAGGCACTAAAAAAACAATGGGCTTGACCCAGTGATCACTGGCGTTCTTGTGATGGACTCTGCAGGCTGCTTTTATTGATCTCAGAGGTAGTGGCCACTGATCAATCCCAGAAGTTGCACAGTCACTATGACTAATAAACTGATTTACCACATACCAGGCTTCCTTTGGGATTAAACATTTTGGGGGAAGGGCCAGAGAGGAAATCTTTTGCAGGGACAGAGGGAAATCAGAGGTCCTGCTAGAGTAGATGTGGACAAGAATAGGGATTTGAGGTTATTCATTGGCAGGAAGATTTTATTTATATCCAAAGCTAGTGAGTCAGGGTCTTTGGGTTTTATACCCTCTAAGGCAGATCAAATCAAGCAAAAACATCAAGGGTTCCTTGAGGCTAATACTTGTTGTAGGAGCCTGGACATAAGTGCCTGCCTCTCTGGCACAGCCATTCATGTTGAGAATTGTGGGCATATTGAAAGGTAGTTGCTCTATGTGGAACACTGTGGGTGGGTGGCTTTCCACCTGGGCTTACTGCTTAATATTAGGTGTCCATTTTTCTCTAAAGCAAAGGACAGCTGTTCCTTATGAACACAAGAGGGAAATAATGACCCTTCCCACTCATATTCATCCACAGGGGCAGTGACTTGAACTGGGACACATGAGCACCAGGATGGCTTAGAGAAAAGAATCCCAGCTGTGGAGTTTATACCCCACTCTGCCACTTGGTTTTATGACCCTGAGAAAGATAATTAGCCTCTCTGACCCTCAGTTTCCTCTGCCATAAAGGTCTCTTCCTAGAAATCTGCATTATGGTTACAGGCAATGTAGATAAAGTACTTAGCCCAATGGCTGGCACATGGCAGTGCATGATGGCCATCATGATTATTGCTCCAATAAAGCAGCCGTTTCTAGTCTAAAAAGGGATTGCTGAGCAGGAGCATAATTAATAATACTTATTCATAATTTCATTTAATCTACAAAATACCTTTGTGAGGAAAGGATTATTGGACCCAACCTTCTACAGATGAAGAAACTGGGGCTTAAAGGGTTATGTAATTTGTTCAAGGCCACATGACTAGTAAATTAAGGAGCTGAGATTTCAACCCAGTTGTCTGTCTTGAGAGCCCATGTTCTTGACCACGTGTCTTCCTGTCTTTGGATAACACAGTGGCCTTGGGGCGAGGCACTGAAAACTCTCTAATATTTATACACACCACTAAGTCACTAGAAGCATAGCTTCTGGATGTCCTGGAGACTGTTTGGAAAACCTGGAGTGGACAAGGCCCAGGATAAGGGCATCTGTGAGAACCACGATGAGCCTCTCCTGGACACAATGGGAGCATCAGCTTGAAAAATTGACGTCCATAGAGTTCATAGGTCTCTTGTAGTTGCTAAAATGACTTAGTAGTAGGAGTGACAAAAATCTGAACCCACAAACTGGACTTGTTTGGGTATTTCTGGAAAAGTAGATAGAGCAATCTATGTAAGTGATCATACAAAATAACACTGGCTGGAATTCCTTAGGCACTATATGATATCCTATAGCACTTTTTCAAAAATAATAATGAGGAGTCAACGTAACCACCATGATACAGAAAATGTGCTTCCAGCCTGAAGCAAACGCTGCCATGTGCTGTAGTCTTCTCTGAGAACAGAGTAGTGAACGGTATGCACCCAGACAGCCTAATGCATTCCCCATAACTTGCCTGCCCACAGGAATGTCTTTGAAGTCAGTGGGAAACTCAGACTTCACAGAAGGAACTGCATATCTTGGCCTCTTTTAAGACAATGTCTACATTGGCCTTATTACAATTGACATACTTTATTTATAACTGGAAAGCAGCCAAATCCTTCTTTTCATCTCACACCCAAGCTTAATTCCAAACTCCTAAAATCTAGCTGGCTGCTTGGGAGGCAGAAACACTCCACCTTGACAATGTCCTTAGAATTCATTGTTTTTGCTGTAACCTATTTAATCCTTGGATTCACTGCCACTAAAGTAGTTTCATCATTATACTTTAACAGTGAAATCTGCACCTCACCTCAAACACTTCCCCCAGTCTCAGGCCATTTCTCTCCTCCTCCAGTACTCTTGCTGTCTGTCTTCAAGTATAAATGCTGAGAGTATGGGTTCCTTCCTTCCATTTCCCCAAGAGTTTTTGGCTCAAACTGAAATGGTGCACACAATGCCACTGTCACTTGGTCTGCCTGGCAAATATTTATCTTTCAAGCTTATCCTGATCACCTTCCAAGAAGGTGAGATATAGTAAGACATAATGAAATGATCATTGTTTTAAGATTTTTTTTTTTTTTTGAGACAAGAGTCTCACCCTGTCACCCGGGCTAGAGCGCCATGGTGTCAGCCTAGCTCACAGCAATCTCAAACTCCTGGGCTCAGGTGATTCTCCTGCCTCAGCCTCCCAAATAGCTGGGACTGCAGGTGCACACCACCATGACTGCCTGGCTAATTTTTCTATTTTTAGTAGAAACGAGGTCTTACTCTTGCTCAGGCTGGTCTCGAACTCCTGAGCTCAAACAATCCGCCCGCCTCGGCCTCCCAGAGAGCTAGGATTACAGGCATGAGCCACTGCGTCCGGCCTTTTTTTAAAAAAATATGAAACTCTTCACACATTTGCATGTCATCCTCGTGCAGGGACCATGCTAATCTTCTCTGTATCATTCCAATTTTAGTATATGTGCTGCCGAAGCGAGCACTTGCAGTATATTCTTGACAGAAGAGAAATTCCATTTTTAATCATCATCGATTAGGACAAAATCCTCTTTTCACAATTTCTCCCATCTAGTGATTGGAAGAATTCTCCATAGTCTAGTTTCTGGTTCCATACGTTTCAAATATTATTTTCCCTCCACTCCCTGCATACATTCTGCCAGTGCTAGGTGTCGTAGGACACTTTTAACCTCAGACCTTACGCTTGTTCCTATCACCTTGGAGTCCAAGAACATAGGAATAGAGAGACAAAGGATATGGATTTTCCCCTTTAGGACTTACATCCCCAAAGTTGATGTTAAATAGACAGAGAAGAAAACAGAAAGCAGAGAGGGTTTGTGTCCCTCTCCCCCATATGGAGCTCGTGGAAGAAACTGCTCCACAGGGCAGCCTTACTCCACTAAGAAACGGTTCAGCAGACAAAAACTGATGGCGCACAGTGTTTAGGTGGACATGGGCCTCAGTTATCTCTTCTGAGCTTCCCTCAGCTGGGGCCCAGAGGTCACCACATGCACCATAGAGGACTAGGAAGGTAGCTGAGTTAAGAACCAGAGGTCATCATGGCAGTACAGGAATCCAATGGCAGTTTTAGGTGAGATTCAGACAGGTAAGTCACATCAAGGGGAACTGAATCAGCAAAAAGGAGCACCAGGTCCTGGACAAGCCAAAGAACAAGCACAGGCGGGGCAGCTCCAGCTGCACAGACACGAGTGCAGGTGCTCAGGGACCGCACAAGCCACCTCACAGCAGAGTCCCCCAAGGCCCCACACGAGGGCACTGGATTCAGACACACAGCCCAGGCCTCCTTTCCTTGCCAGGTGGTCACACCAGGAAGCTTTCCACCCAGTCTGCAGCCCTGTCCTTTAGCCATTGTTCTAGGACGGAGTAGAAACAACAGAACCTGCGATACCAGAGTCAAGTTCTCAAGTCACGGGGGAAACTCCCTGGACTCAATCCTCTACTAATACTTGTAATAGCATCTGACATTCATCAGGTGCTTGTATGTGCCAGGGAATTCATATTACCATAATAATATATTACCTTTTTTTTTTCAGTTAATCTCAATAACTCTAAAACAGAGGTACTACTATATTTTACATTTTACACTTTACACTGAGAAGTCTGAAACCAAGAGAAATTAAATAATTTGCCCAAGATTACCCAGCTTATGAAATAGCAGAGCTGAGCTTTGACCCCACAGACAGAACTCTGGAGTTCACACTCAAACTGCTAAGCTCTATTGTCCACAGCAGCTTGAAGGACTCCAGGTGTATGATACCAATAGCACCTTGGGGTTGGGCTGACCATCCCCCACCACAAGTCCCTTCCTTGAATTAGGGTTTAGGACCCTGCAGGATGAACAAACCACCCAAGGGTTAAGGGTCGTCCTCTCTCCAGGGTTGAGTCAAAGGTCATGGTTGAATACCTATAGTATTTCCACCGGGCTTTTTGCCACCACCATGTGACATTAATGGCAGATCTCAGAAGATAAAGTGAGTGCTGCTCCAGTGTATTCAGGGTAGTCTGCTTCTCAAATCCAGAGCCCGAAGTGCTACAAGGAGGGACACTTGTTGCTGTAGAAGCATTGCACATCCGCCATCACTGCCCTGTGGATACGTTACCGGGGCTGTGCTGGTAGCAGCAACCCATGTCCTCCAACTTGTACCCATTCTCTGCTCCATTCTAGAAACCTCTGCAACATCTCAAGGGCATGCTCACTCCCAGCACAACCATGTGTTACATATTTTAATCCATGAAAAATCATCCTTCGAAATAACCACACTTGCTACAGATAACCCAGAAACTAGAGCAGCAAGGGCTCCAGATTCCAATTCTGAATTTGTGGTAAGAACCCTTGAAAAATATATTTAACCTTTATGTAGGTCATTTCCACCAAACTGGAAGGGGGTGCAACATACCACTATCATTCATAGGCTGGCTAGCTGGTTTTTTCTTGAACAAGTGTTGGCGTTCATGCACTTCTGCACCCAGCCTTACCATCCCCTCCAACATCCTCTCCCTTCAGCATCTGCTTCCTTCGGTGCTCTCGGGGACAGAGCGATATCTTTGCTGTCGCTAACAGTGCCCAAGGAGAAAGCGAGGGTCTGTGCCAAGTGCGCAGACTGCTGATGCTCCTAGAGTCTCTGGTTCACCGGGTACCACAGCTGAGAAGAATTCTGTGCAGAGCCATACTCTGTTCCTAAGCAGTTCTGCTTGTGCCTAAGGATTCCCATAGTCTCTCATGAATAGTTTTGCAGTTTCTTAATCTCACCTCTTACTGGGAATGCCTCAAAGTCTCATGAAGCCAATTCCTCTATTTCTAACCGGGGTCTCCAACACCTTCCAAGATGGCAGCCAGGGAACCAGATACTGTCTTTCCTCCACCATTCACCTCTCAGGGCTTGCTCTCAACTAATCCTAGCTGTCCTCCCCCCAGTGGCATTGGATGTTTGACCAACCCAGCACAAAACAAGGTATGTTAGTGACAATGGGTGCAAATTGATACGAGAGGAGGGAGGCAGGAACCTAAAGGGACTTGAAAAAGAAATATTGTCTTCACTAGCTATATTTTGGCCCTAGCTCAGTAGGTCAAAGTTGCCCTATAATAGATGGTTAAAATAATCATACTTAGTAATTTCAGCATGGATTAAATACTTTCCTCCTATTCTTACTTTACGTATGTAGAACTAAAAATGTGCAGATCCATATTGAAAACCAGCATTTTTAGATTCTAGTTCATAGGTATATTTAAAACTGAAGGTCAAGACCAACACCCCAGTGTATGCCAGGGCTCTCTCCTCATATACATTCGTGCTTTCATTTCTTTCCTCCTTAATTGATGGTGACTGAGGATTTATCACATTCAGACCAATGAAGAAAAGCTTGGGGAAGTTCACCATGTCTGTAGGTAGGGTACTTGTTCTCTGCAAGATAAGCAGGTTAGTTCTCATCATAAAAGTTGCCATTGTGGCTGGGTGCAGTGGCTCTCACCTGTAATCCCCACACTTTGGGAGGCCAGGACAGGAGGATTGATTGGGGCCAGAAGTTCAAGACTAGACTGAGCAACACAGTAAGACCCCGTCTCTACAAAAAATAGAAAAATTAGCCCAGTGTGGTGGTGCATGCCTGTAGTTCCAGCTACTCAGAAGGCCAAAACAGGAGGATTGCTTGAGCCCAGGAGTTTGAGGTTGCAGTGACCTATGATCACACCACTATACTCTAGCCAAGGCAACAGAGTAAGACATTGTCTCAAAAAAAAAAAAAAAAGTCACAGTTGTATAAAAAGAACATAGAATCTTTCAGTCTAATTCTCTGACAGAAAAAAAAAACTATTATTCAGTGGTTTTAATATCTTTCATAAGGTTCGTATGAGAACTGGGAGCTGGCAGCCATTCTGTGGGAAGCTGAAATTGGTGGAGGTTAAACACTGTGTGTGGAAGACTGGTACATGACTATTTCCCAAAATTAAGTCAGGAGAGCTCCAGGAAACCCCTGCAGTTCCAGGTGCACACACAGATGCTCTGGGAAGGATAGAAGGAAAAAGAAAAACAGGCATCTAGTGAAAAGATAGGAACAGGGATCCTATGGGATAAAGGAGCCAGTTGTGAGCAGTAGAGGATGGGAAAGAGGGACTGAGAACAAGTTAGATTTGTGAAGGTCTAACTGAAGCAAAGACATGTCCCTTGTGCTCAAGAGGGAGGAAAGAGAAATTAGGCAGCAAAAATTCAGGATCCAAAAAAAGAAGAAAACGAGATGGTTTCGAGTCCAATATGATTCTGGGGAATCGGAATCCACTCACTAAATAACGATGTTCCCAAGCCCCACAAGCAAGGAAATGGAGAATAAGATCTTGGTTTCTGATCTATCCTCTCCAACATCCATTAAAGCAATTCCCGAAAGCAGCCATTTGGTCAGCTATTTATTCCTTCTTGAGGGGCAGGGAGAAGAAGGATGCAGACATCAAAGGCAGGAGGGAAATGTAAAGGGCAATAGCGACAAACGTTTTAATAAGGAAAGACTTAGGAGGCGCCACTGGGTGAACGCAGAGGTGAGTGCCACTCCTACGGTGGGCGGGGGATCTGGCACACTGAGGGAGGGGGCTTGCAAATAGCGATCACAGCCAAAAGGTAACTTTGTCGGGTCGCAGGTCCTTTGAGAGTCTGGCTCATTCACAGTTCAATGAGCATGGGTGATTTAGATCTAAGATCGCACTTGATTCCCCACACAGTATACCTGAGGATGTGGAGTTGGGCACAAGCTACCAATCTACCACGGATGCCCCTGGCTCTCCTGTCCTGCCAGGGAGACCTCTGCTCACACCCAAGCCTTCAGTAGGTTCCTCCACAAACAGGCAGCTGTAATCTGTGGAGGCTTCTTTAAACGTGAAAAGCAAGATTAAAACTCATAGTTCCCTGCTCTTTGTGGACACTTTCTAATCTTGAGGGGAAAGCTAGGTTCTTTCAATATTCTAAGTCGAATAATCATTGATAATACATGCTTCAGTTAGGATGCTTTAGGATGAAAGTAACAGAAACCGCAACCAGAAACGTCATCAACAACAAGGAGAATGTAATATCTCCTAGAGCAGCAGGTTCAAAGAGAGGATGGTTTCAGGGTTGGTTAACTCACTGCTCAATAACATCGTTAACACATATCATTAAGGCGCCTGGGGTTTTTCTTTTTCAATTTTCTGCTCTTTTCTTCCTCTGTAGGTTGACTTTTGTCCGCATATTTATTCTGTATAGTTGCAAACTGGCTGCCAGAGTTTTACGTGTGCCATAAATATGCAACGGTGTGAACAGAACAGGATCTATTTCCTGCCTTCAATCTTTTCTTATCAGAAGGAAAATTTCCCAGAAGTCCCCTTAGACTTTCCCTCAGACTTATTATGTATGCAGAATTACTATACATGCCCATTCCTGAACTAATTTCTGGCAAGGAAAAGGGACTCATTATGACTGGTTTGGTGTGATCAAGATCCACTCTGCTTTGGGCTGGCACCAGCTTTCCCTGGAGCATGTAAGTTGCCTGATATCTGAACAAAATTGGGGTATTGTTAGCAGGAAGAAGGAAGGAATGGCTGAAAATAGGCATCCCATAATGTCTATCGTTGATAAGATTGATGATATCATTGGGCATGATTTCCAAACACACCCTGGCCTACCATCTCCTCCTTTTTTCCTATAAGCCACTTGTCACAAGGAAAATGCCCCCTTCATTTGGGCACAACTGCAGTAACGAAGGTCTTTCTAACAACAGGAAGCCCTGAGACCCAGTCAAGAATTCTACAATTAGCAGAGATATTAATGTGGGTTATATGGGTGGCTTATGTTGAACATGCCAATTGAGAAGCATAAGTTACACCACCGACGGTGACAAAGGACCTTCCAATTATCGCTAAGTAAAATCCTGTTTATCTTATTGTCACATGTATCCTTATAATATAGTCCTTCATAACTTGAAGTGACTTGAGTAAATGTTGAGCTTTTCCCTCCAGAAAATTGATTTAGCCAGGAGGCTAAGTGTTGGGAGACCTACAGATTTGTCTTGTTTTGTACTTGCATAGTAAAGTGGTTGTTTAAAATTTTAAACAATTAACAAACATTTAAAAATCAGAAAATTATACATGCTTTTAAAAATCTGGATTTCTGGCATTTTTGGAAAAATCAGAAGATCTGACCACCTAAGCCAGTCTACCTACACAGCGGCCATTGTCTGAAGCCAACTAGTTAGATCCCCCTTTGGTCAGAAATAGGTTCCCCAGCTCACTACAGACCCCATTTCACACTCATGCTACCTGCCTGGCCCACCCCAAGCATTTGAGCTCATGGTTCCTGGCTCCCTAATCAAAAATACTCACACAGTTGCCTAACGGACCCGAATTTAACAAACTTAGGAGTCATAGCCAGTTCAATCTGAGATTGAAAAGCAAATACCTTGATGAAAGGAGAGAACTATCAGGTGATCTGAGACCTGAGGCCAATTCCCAAAGGAAAAGCATTCTAGAACTCACAGCCCTCCTCCCTCTCCCCACAAATCTTGGGAAACTGGCCAACCCTGATAGGAGAGAAAGAGGAGAGAATAAAACATCCCATTGTGTCTTGGTCTAGTCTACAACAATCACTGGATCATGGAAAGCTCCAAAGCCCTAGATTTGATTACCTACTGATCATGATTTCAGCTTGCAGGACAAGACTGTTCCTATTAGTGACAGTATACAATTACTATCTGATATGCTTTCAGGATCTTACCATAGTATTCTTTCCAGGAATTTATTTCTTCTATCTCCTACACAGAAACACACATACGTTCTGTATGCCTGATGGTAGGTAACACATGGAGTTTGGAAACTGGCTCAGGTAGACTCTGTTTTATCAGTTCTCTATACATGTTTCTCAAGGTCTCCATTTTCTTCCTTTTTAAATCCACACTTAATGATTACGACCATTAATACCCATCTTTCTTGCTGCATGCATGTCAGGGCCCAAAACCGAAAGAAAGACCAGGAGGAATATTTCTACCAATTATTTTCAGGAAATGCTTAATTCCAAATTAAATCAGATCTACTAAAATGTCCTAATTTAACATCTCAAGATTTCAATCCGGAAATAGCCAATACTCAATATAAACAAAAATGAGCACAGCATGACACAATGCTGCATGTTGAGATGGGCAATTGAGTACAGATCCTTTTGCTCATGAGATGATAGGAATAGATCTTAAAAATTAGGACAGACTTTTTTAAAATCAGCATAAAGGGAAACTAAGTATCCTAGAGATTATTGTAGCCTTTGGAGAAATTTGTATCCAACTGGATTCGGCCATAGGGAAATCAGGCTAGTGTAATAAGATCAGACATTTTGAGTCCAAAACACCCCTTCAAGCATGGAAGGACACAAACAATGCTCTCTCCTGACAACCCAGGGTAAGGCAATCTTCTGTCTGTTCCATTTTCCAGTAGCCTAAGGTACACGCCCCAGGAAAATCCAGTTGAAAGAGGAGGGCTCATTCTACCTAAAGATTTTCAGTGCTTGGATTGTAGGCTCTGGAGGAACACAAAGGAATTGAACATTTTCTAGAATTCCTCTCTCTTGGTCCTTTCATTACCCTATAGGAAGTATCTGCAAATGGGGTGATTAGGCAAGGAACTGTGAACAGAGAAATATTTCATAGACCTTGGTGGGCTTGCCTCCATCATTTAGCTTGGCCCAATCCAAACAGAATTTCCTGGGCACCTAATCTGTGCTCAGAACTGTGTTAAGGACTATCTCAACTGTAAAAGAAGCCTACAATAAAGCCCTTGACCTCGAGAAGCTTGCCATCTTGTTGGGTGGGCTGAACCCATCCATATGGAGGAACTAGAGAACAACAAAAGAATGTAAGTAGGTATCACAATTGGTCTAATCTCTACTTAATCTCAGTTTCCTTCATTCCACAAATATATTTACTAAATTGTAACAAAATTTAAATCAGTTATAATTTAAATATATGAAAATCCATCATGAGTCATATTCAAGCATAGCTAAAGTGAGAAGACAGATAATGCCAAGTGTTGACAAGGATGTGAAGCAACTGGACCTCTTGTACATCAGTGATGGGAGAATAAATTGGTGAAACCACTTTGGAAAACTGTTTGGCAGTATCTGTGAATATATGTATATCCTGTGATCCAGCAACTCTACCCCTGGATTTATATTCAATTGAAATCAATATATCTTTTCACCAAAAGACACACGCAAGAATGGTGATAGCAGCACTATTCATAATAGCCCCAAACTGGAAACAACCAAAATGACCATCAATAGTAGAATGGATATATAGTATATTCAGGCAATAAGATACTACAGAGTAGTGAGAATAAACAAAACTATAGTTATAAGCAACAATATGGATAAGACTTACCAACATAATGGAGTAAAAGAAACCAGACAAAAAAAGATGACTACATACTATATGATTCCATCTATGTAAAGCTCAAAAGCAGACAAAACTAATCCATGTGGTGGAGCATAAGATAGTGGTTACTTTTGTTTGGGGATGGTAATTATTGGAATTAGGCAAAAGGAAAACTCTAGGTTGCTGGTAATGATTGATTTCTTGATCTGGGAGCTCATTACATGAGTGAGTACACTTGTGAAAATTCATTGACCTTTGTATGATTTCCACATTTTTTTATTTACGTTAGTTATCAACTTAAAAAAAAACATAGAAGGGTCACATTCAAGTATTACAAATGCATCAACATTTCCAAAGTTTTTTATTTGTGGGGACTTGAAGCCCAGAAGAATTGCAGAAATTGGCTTCCAATAGTCTTTGACTAGGACCAAGAATATAGGTATCTTAACTCCCTGTTCTGTCACTGATTCTCTAGGCAATTTTAGAAAAACACTATTTCTATTGCCTCTGGTTTTAAAAATAGCAAGGTTGGCTTTCATTCTTCATTCACCATCAAATAAATTTGTTTTTAAAGTAAAATACGTGAAATTGTACAGCAATGTTTTTGACATTAAATCAAAATGAAAATTTAAGTCCCTTGCCATTTTTATGATAGGTAACAAAATTCCACTGCACTGAGGGAATGTGTGGTGATTGTCCAAACTTAACTATCACTATTATATGATAATTGGCCTGATTCTCTGATGAACCCACAAGCAAAGTTTGGGTTCTCTGTTATAAACCTCCACTTGGAAGCCAAGTGCTATTTTCCTTCCCTTGAAAAGGAATGGAGCGCAGTGCTTTCTCATTTCTTACGTGGGTGGATTCTTTTGTTCTGCTGAGCCAGGAGAAATAACAAGACTTAGGAATATGAGACAGAACGGGAAAAGAGTTGGTCTTGATGGACGAAGACCTGGTGCTGTCATTTGTTAGCCGGAAAATTTTAGAAGTCATCCCATCTCTCCAAATCTCAATTTACTCATCTTTAAAAATGGGGACATAACAACCCCTCTTCTACTTACCTCGTTGGGTTGTTTTGTGGTGGAAGTGAGATGATGTATGTAAAAGTTTTTTGAAAACTAGAAAGTGAAAAGTCCAGATGCAAAATATTATAATTATGTAATAATGCCATCAGTGAATTCTGTTGGGTTTCTTAGAAAATGAATGTCCATGTGAAGCATTGCAGGTGCTGAGGATATAGCACAGTGAACAAGACAAACAGGAAGTCCCTGTCTCCATTATGTTAAGTGAAATAAACCAAGCACGGAAAGACAAATCTCATCCATTCTCACTCATACATGGGAGCTAAATAATAAAAACAACCGATCTCATGGAGACAGAGGGTAGAATGATGGTTACTAGAGGTTGGGAAGGGTAGTGGGGGGATAAAGTGGGGATGGTTAATGGGTACAAAAATATAGTTAGATAGAATGAACAATATTTGACAGCACAACAAAGTGGCTATATAATCAACAATAAGTTTGTGTATACTTTAAAATAACTAAGAAACTAGAATTAGAATGTTCCTAACACAAAGAATTGTTAAATGCTGGAGGTGATGGATACCCTGATTACCCTGATTTGATTAATTCACATTGTATGCACCCTATAAAGATATACTACTATTATGTACCATAATAATTAAAAAGAAAAAATATATTTGTAAAAAAAAAAGTCCCTGTTTTCAAGCAGCTTATATAGTAGAAGACAGATAGTAAAAAGGCAAACAAAAAATAAGATGACTTTGGTTAGTGAGAAGTGCTGTGAAGAAAAGAACACAAAGCCATGCGTAGAGAGTAACGAGCAGGTTTCTTTAGGTTGGGACCAGGGAGGGTCTCTCTGAGAATTCTAAGAAGGTGGCATTTGAGCTGGGTCCTGGATGTGAGAATGCAATTCTGAGGAAAGAGAGCTCCAGGCAAAAGGAGCAGCAGATGCAAAGGTGCTGGGAGGGGAGGGAGCTTGGCTGCTGGACCAGACAGAAAGCCCCTGTGGAGCAGGGAGAGAGGCGAGAGGGGATGAGAAAGGCAGGCAGGGGCTAGACCACCAAGGACACAGCAGCTCATGCATGGGAACTGGGTCACCTAGGGAGAGAGCGTAGGTGGGAAAGAGGGCACAAGACTAAAACGTGCTTATACTAGAGAAAGAACTGGCAGCAAAAGACTTTTCTCCCAGAGAAACAGCTCTGCCATCATATAATCAGGCTCTACCTCAGACTTGCAATATTTTGGACAAATGCCACACAGTGGTTCCAGAGGTAGCTTCACTGCGAAGCTAATAATGCATAAGCTTCAGGAGGGCTCACTTGTGCAAGCCCCTGCCAAGGCCCTGGGAGGCATCCCAGCAATTTCATAATGAAATTTTACATTTTTTGTTTAAAAGAAATTTCCTCAAATCTGTCCCTACCCTTCAATGTATCCAAAATGTCATTGCAAATTTCCGGTATCAGAGCTTCTGCAACAAGTCAGGACCTGGAATTTTGCAAACCTGCCTCCCTTTGGCAAGTTCAGAGTCCTACCATCCAGCCCTGGAAGCCTGACATTGACATTGCTACGGGCTGCCCTACTCACTTCTCTTTTCCTTATTGGCCCTAGGCCTAGGCTTTCCACAATCCAAATCCGGCCCCAGCTCACCTGCCCAGACTCATTCCCCACCTTCTCCCTCCTCCACCTCCACGTTCTTCCCTGCACCTGTGCACAGCTCCACCAACTTGTCCCTATTCTGGCAACACACAGATCCTCTCACGGCTCCCTATTTGTGCACATGCTGTTCCTTATGCCTTGAATGCTCTTCCCCCTCTTCTTTCAAACTCTCCCTGCATCCTCACGCACCATCAAGATGAAATCTCTCCTCCTCCTCTAATTGTTGCTGCCACGACAATGTGTACACCACTCTATGAAGGCACTAATCTCATTATTCTAGAGTTCTTCATTTACATATCTGTCCTCCCCTTGTGGCTCACCACACACTAGACCAGGAATTCCTTGAAAACATGCCTTGTTTATCACCTGCGTTCACTTGCCGCTATCCCAGCACAATGCCAAGTAGTGAAACAATGGATGGTGACCTCCCAAATACTTAGCAGGAGAGAACAGGAGGGTTAGAGGAATCTTCTAATTTTGTCAACATAACTCCAAACATGAAATGCATTTATTTTACTTTTTTACAGATGCCTCCATCCCAGCAAGCCCAATGTCTAGCACATATTGAGTGCTCAAAAGAAGGTTGTTGACTACTCGATCAAGGCACAGCTGTGGGTGCTGCTCTTGAGGGGAGCTCACATACCAGTGTGAGATGGGGCACAGCAGTTATTACAAACAAAAATTACTAAATAAGATAATTTCAAATAGTAGTAAATGTTATGGAGACAATTTTTAAAGAACGAAGGAAAAGGAAGGGAGCTACTTGGGATGAGGCCTTAGGGATGACTACTCTGAGGAATCAATGATGAATCTTGTCCTGGGGCTTGCTCTCTAAGGGCTATTATGGGTTTGGACAGGAGACAGATCTGGGTTGGTTGGGACTTGTTGGCTTGGAAAACAACCCTTCCTGAAGACCTGACCAGAAGCAAAGCTTTCCTGGTACAGTCCCAAGGCCATTTATCAAAGGCCCCTGGATAGTAGAGCCAGTCTCAGTGTTTACTAAACAAGCCAGTGTGATTATCCCGACAAGACCTGAAAGAGAAAGACCGAAAAATTAGCATGAATACAAGGCCACCTATTCAATTAAAGCCCTGTAAACCAGGGCAGCTGGAAAGCTGAATATAAAACAGGGAGAGTTTCAATACAAGTGTGTTACATAACTTGAGACATGCTTGAGACTCAAACAAAGGCATTCTTATCTCAAGGTTAAAGGAAGGAATTAAGACCAGACTTTCCAGGCACTTTTCCTCTAAACTTTCTACCAAGGAGGAGTCTCCAGAGCTGGGAACTAGGGGTGGCAGAGGCCTCCAGAGCTAATCATTACTTTGGGTTAACTAGGACACCCTCTGGGTAAGGTGTGGCTCCCTGCTGGTGGTGAAGTCACCCAGGCTTTCAAAATCATCACCATTTCACAACACAAGAACTGTTCCAGTTGGAAGCAACCTTTGAGACTATGGGGCCAACCCCCTCCTGTATGGATAAGAAACCCCAGAGGTCATTCGGCCAGTTATTACGGAACAGGGACTAGAACCCCGAGGTCCAGGCGAGGGACACTTCCACCTCACCACTCTGCCTGCACCTGTGGGCACATCCACGGACCAGCAGCCAGCGGCGCATAGCAGGGGGCCAATTGGGCATGGCCCCTGCAACGAACTCGCTGAGACTAGACCCAGCCCTCCTTACCCGAAGGCTTCCTGTTTCTTTCTTTGCTTTTTCTTCTCCTCCTCTCTTCTTTCTCCCCCCTTTCCCTTTCCCAACCTGCCTCTATGTCCTCAACCTACTGGTGGCACAGAGGGACCCCTAGGCATTGTTTTATCTTGCTTTATCTGAGAGGCAGTGAGATCTGGAGACAAAATGTTCCCTCCTCTTTCAACTCCCTCTTCTTCCTTGCTTCCAACCTACACCTTGACCCACCAGGTGGTCCTTCTCCCAGAGCTGCTTCCTCTCTGCGAGTAATTGTCACTACTAGAAAACTGATCATGTTTCAGGCAAAATCCTCTGCAATGGAATTGCACTTTTGTAGGGTATTCTTTAAGACCCACAATTTTCAATAAGAAACAAAGTCCTAACAGTAGACATATTTAAAAGGTAAATACTGATGACACAGCACTCTAGCCCAGGCAACAGAGTAAGACTCTGTCTAAAAAAAAAAAAAAAAAAAAAAAAGTAAATACTTGGAGACAGAACCTGTCTCATCCCCTTTAGATCATAACTTTGGGGCAGTCCAGTCAACTTCATGCAGCTCAAAAGGGAAATAGGACCTGCCCAAGTCCCCTACCCCACCATCGGGTAGCAGAGCCTATTCCCGGTGCCCATCACCTGCCCTGGCGGGGAACTCTTCCTTTAATGTAACCAACGTTTTCCATGCCGTAGTCTCAGGTCACACCCTCTGGTGCTATCCTCCTTGGGGATGTGCAAAACTTGTCATACCCTCTGTTTTCTCTCTTTTGAGGGGGAAGAAAAAGATAAAACCCAAACACAGCTCAGAAATTTTGACAAAAAATGAGGAAAGGGCTACTTCTCAGCCACCTGTGCCAGGTAGGTGGGTGGATTATAGCTTTAAATCCAGCGGAATGTGATCCAAGCCGGTTCTGCAGACAATGAAGTGGTTCTTTGTTTGGGGGACTTGCTGGGCCAGGTTGAAGTAGGAGGCAGGTTCTTTCAGGACTAGTAAACTCCCAGGAGTACTGGGATTACACAATCTCTTGCTGGACGTACAGGCAGAACTGGCAGGCTGGCCGGACCAGAGCAAAGACTTGTGAGAAAGGGTTTTTTCCCTGCAACTCTGCCAGCATCCCTAATCATTCTGGCTCTAGATTTGGGGACTTTATATGACAAAATCATAGGTCTAAAATTTCTTTTGCAGGTCCAGAGAAAATCATAAGACTCTCCACAGGTTCGAGAATTTTAGAAGTGTTAGTTTTGAATAACTGGCTTTTCCAAAACTCTGCTGCACTGGCAAAGCATGTCAGAGAGAATGAAAGGTTGCATTTCTGTGGGCCCAGGTCCTGCTCAGCCCCATTTCTCTTTATTGGGCCATGACTGTCTTAAATTTGCATTGAAATAAAGGGCACCAGCATCCAACTGGGTGGCTGTTGCTGGGTTGTTGTGCATTTTTCCATCATCTTATTTAGAAAACAACAAGACCTTTTTCATTCCTTTGGGCTCCCTCCAAGTTGAATGGTCTTTTAGATCTAGCATCTTTTGGGGTAAGTAATGGGCCAGAGAGAAAACAAGAGTGTGTGTGAGCGTGTGTTTAAATTTCTAGTGCTGCTTTTAGAACAATTCAAGAATGAAGTCTCCCCAGGGTGCCCAGCTGCTCTTAGAATGCAAACCCACACACAGAGTCAGAGGGAGAAGGGATGATTAAAACAGAGAGGGAGGCTCCTCTTCAGTGACATCCAAGGCTTGAGCCTGGTGACTTCTGATTGAGCTTCCAGAAACCACCATCCACCTTTATTGAGTGTAGCCAAGGGAAAGCACTGTAGAATACCTCCACAGTGTTTCCTTACAGATGTTGTTGAAGACATGGTGTATTTGTTATGCAAGACCATCTTTATGAGAAGCCTCAGGAGAATTTCATTCTGGTCCTGATACCAAGGTTAGACATACTTTGCTTGAACAATTATGCTACTTTTGGGGATTTTATGCATTCTTGCAAACAGTTTTCAGAACCCAGCTACATATTCTGGATGAATCCTGCATCTGTGGTTCTATCAGGAGGCTGCCCTAGGGTAACTCCTGTCTTGACCCCCAGATCCCAGAGGGCACCCCCCATGGACAGCCCACACAGACCCTAGAGCTCTGTGAGGCCTGATCCCAGCCCAAAAGCAAATCTCTGGACCTCCATTTCTGTGGACGTATCATTCATTCAACAATAAATCTTTTATATGACAAACACATACCAAGTACCTATTTTGTGTCAGGGGATATAGCCATGAACATGACAGGCAAATATTCTTATTTTCACAGAATTTGCAATCTAGTGAGATTGACCCCGCTGGGTGCACTTGGATTTGTAGATATGCTAATGAAATTAGCAAACAGCTAAAGTGGACACCTCAGAAAAAGACCAGAAGACCAAAATGACCAAAACAATACAAATGTGAGTCAGAGTGATTCAGAAGGACATTTAGAGAAAGTGAAAGAATTATAGTTCTGTTAGCTGTGTGATCTTGGGCAAACGACAACCTCTGAGTCTCAGTTTCCTTATCTAAAAAATGATGATACCACAGAGGTTTAGAGTGAGAAATAAGTGAGATAATATGGATAAAGCTCTTAACACAGTGCCTGCTCATAGTATGTGTTCAACAAACACTGGCTCTTCTACTTTTATCCAAGGAGAGCCGAGAGGAGAAGGGCTCTTGGTGTGGGCATTTGGACCACATGACCTGTTTGGATATGATCAGTGTTAGAAACTGGAATGTGGGGAGGAGGACGGTTGCCTTCAGTTATTGTAGAGGCCGTGCCCACGGATGTCACCCAAGTCCTAACATTTCCAGTAGAAACGATATCTAAACTGCTTTTATTTTTTTCTCTTCCATCTCAATAATTTCTCATCACAATCCTCACATGCACTCCCTAATTAGGTTAGAAGGTCAGTTCCATTTGTCCTTTGATTTTACTGGTGAGTGTGGTGTTTGTCTTGTCTGGTGTTAGAGAGTTAGCACAGATAGAAACTCCAGGCCTTGTAATTCACATACCATGTTTTTCTATTGTTTTAAAGGAAGGAGGAAATCTATTTTTTTCTTTCTTCCTTTTTGGCAGTAGCAAGCAGTGTCACTTGCCATGGACAAAGGTCTAGACCACACACATTCTGATCTTGGAGCTCCTTGCAACTGGCTTTGGGGTTATTCTCCACAGTCCCTGTCAGAAGCCTCATTAAGTATAACATCTAAACAACTGACCTAGAATTCTGGGATGTACAAAAAAGAAGGAAGGACAAAGGAAAGTTGGGAAAGTTCCAAAGATGTGGTTCCCCTTTGGTTCACATCTCAGCTTCAGCAAATGGCCCACTTGTTTCAGGGGGTTGATCCTAAATGTACAATAGGGGCAATGAAAGCCATTATAAATCAGCAACATCCTAAAAGCCTAGGATTTTGAAAACCCAGTCTCTTCAGTTGTGTATTTTGTCATGCCATTAGTCCATGCCCACACCCATTTCCCCACCATCCCCACCCTCCTGACCTTGAAGAACCATCCCCAAGGCCAAGCACAGAGTAGTTCCATAAACAAAGCCGGAGCAAAAATATCCACATGTTCCAACCCACTCCCATACCCCCAGGAGCTGAGAGACCCTTAAAAGAAATGGCCTTTACTGTGTGAAAACCAAGATGGCCTCAGAGATGATAAAGAACTAGCATGCTAATTATAATTTCTACTCATCCAGGATGGTCAGACCAGTGGCACAAATAGAAGAGGAGTGATACCCAAGCCCTCATGCCTTTATTCTCCATAGACTTTATAGTACAAATGAGCTGAGCATAACATGTCCTCTGTTGTCAAACAGACCAACCAGGAGATGGCTTCTCTCAGTGGGCTGAGTGCAGATACCCTGGAGCAGAGGACCTGGGAGCTAAAAACATCCATTTTCTTGGGGTGATCTGAAGCTTGGAGCAATTCATTCTAGCCAATGTACTGGAAGGCAAAGGTCAGGTAGACAATTCTAGATACCCTCTAGAAGCACCTGCAGAGCTGTCTGAGCCCAAGTGTTCAAGTGTGAAGGAAGAAGAGAAAACCAGTCCCAGGAAACAGGCCTCTGTATTCTTCAGTTTTACAGTTTCTGCTCTTCTGGTGGCTCTGAAGTTTGTGTGAGCATTGTGCTGTCTCCTGCACTTCCAGTCTACTAGGAATTATATTAGATGGTTCTAGAACCTAATCTGTAGCCCACAGAAGCAGCAATACCTATCAGGTATGTATCACCTTGCATATTGTCCTGTCTATATGCGCCTGTAGACAAACCCAGGCTTACCTGATACCTGACCTAGGTAGATTATATTATAAAAACTTCTGGGAAACCTCAAAGAGTATTATCATGTTGACTTAAGTGATCTTATAGTTGCTACTGACATTGCTTTTTGAATGCAGAATAAGTATTGATCTTTTTTGTATTCAAAGCTCTGAGAGTTTCTATTTATTAGCATACTTTAAGTATCATGTATTCTATATAATTAAGTATGAATCTGGTTTTAATCTAACTAACTCCCTTGATATTACCCCCAGTCAGCAATCATGAAAAATAATTATAGTTCCCATGTATTGAGTGTCTACTATATATAGGTCAGGAAAGGTGTCAAGGACTTTACATGCATAATTACTTTTTTTTAAAATATAAACCTGTTCCCCAGAAAATATTTACCTACATAATTTCATTTTATCTTCACAACGACTTTGTAGAATTAACTTCAGCTTACAGCTGTCAAATATGAAATGTAGAAAGGATAAGTAATTTACCCAAGAGTACAGTTGCAAATGGTAGAACACAAATGCAAACAGATATGTCTGACTCCAAATCCAATGACATGACATACTCCTTTGCCTGAGTAGGATCAGTCAGGGGATGGAAACTCCTTGTATCTCACTTTCTCCATGAAAATACTGGAAGGAACTCATGGAGCCTTCTCTCAGTAAAAGGCTCATGGTGTCTACAAGATGGTCCCAGTCTACTTCACACTAATGAGACCTTTCCTGTGGTGTTGTGGCCACTTGTAAAAGCCACAATTTAACAGGTATACAGGCAAGGGAAGCTGACAAGGCCAAGTGGGTCTGAAAACACAAGGAATTGTTGAAGAGTAATCAGCCTGTTTAAAAACAGGCAAAATGGAGAATAGGAGAAACAATCCAACAACTGTCTTTCAATATTTGAAAAGCTGAAATATAGAAGAAGAAATGGATTTCATTTATTCACTCATTCCTTCATCCAACAAACATTTCTCACACACCAACCATGGGCCAGACACTGAGCTAGGTGTTGGAGAACAGCAAGAAAACAGTCATGTGTGGCTGCACAGCATAGCAGGAAAGACAGATCAAAAATAAATCATTGCAAGTGCGATGATCTGCAAGGTATAAAAGAGAAGTGAATGAGAAGGAGTCATGGGGCTTGTTCCCTGAGGCTGAGTAATACAGAATGAGTCTTAATGGGTAGAAATATCAATGGGTAGAAGTGAAAAGGAGGCAGATTTCAGAGCAGTGGAAGAAAAGCTATCCTAAGCTCTCAACAGTGAAACAGGCATCCTGAAGAAGTGAGTCCCTGTCACTTCTTGGGAGGGTCCCATTGGAGGCTGACCGACCACCTGCCAGAGACATCCCACAAGAGATTCCCACAGAGGATAGGCGGTTTGCTTAAGCACTCTCTGCCAGTTCAGATTCTGAAGTTCTGGAATCTTGGACCTCATCTTCAACAGAGTGAATGAAAGTTCTGTGAAAGAAGTGCTTTTCTCAACAAAGTTATTCAATTCTTCCAGGGTGCGACTGGTCACAATTCAATAGACCTGTTCAGCCTGCAGGAAAGAAGGCAAGCGGGTCAACATAATCTCACCTAAATGGCATCCACTTATCTTTGGTGGATGAGTGGAAGCGCCCCTCCCCCGCCCCGCCACCGCATTGCTGATAAAAACTTGGCTGAGGGAAAACTCATTGGGTATAAACTATAGCATCCAGGACTCAGCGTTAGTTGTGCCAACTGGCAACAGTTTGGGGACAGAGAGAGGTTTTTAGGAACCCACTCTATCATTGCTTTGAACCATAAATTCAGGAGACCACCCTTTCATCTCTTATCTCCTCAGCCTTGTCTTAAGAACGGTTACGGTTGTGGTTTCGGTTGTGTGTTCATCAACAACCGATCCTGGTCAAGTGATAAGGAGGAGTGCTCTTGTTTTCTGTGATAAGCTTCCTTTTCTGCTTTCAGGCTCAGGCAAGTAGCTGCCAGCCTGGGAGATTTATTAATTTATTACTCATGCCAATTTTGGAAGCTTGCAACTTTGAATCTAACCAGGAATGTTGGGGGAAATAAAAGCATTGTACAAACCTAGCAAACCAGTGTGCAAAACTCAGCAGAAGAAAATATATATCCTCTTTGACCAAATCATTCAAGTTGGCAACACCCCACCTCACAGATCAATTGCCCGTTTAATCCTAATGGCCTTATAGCCACATGGCCCTTCAGGGAGAGCTCACAAGGCATGTTCTCATTTGTTATCTCCTAACCCTTCCAGCAGTCCTCTGCAGTGGGCATGGCTGGTGCTATCACAGAGCAGGTATTGGACTATAAGCCAGTTGAAAGGGCTCTATCTCCAGCCACTTCTGTAATTGATGTCCTCGGGCAATTTCACCTAAACTCTGAACCTCAATTTTCTCTTCTACCCAAAGGAGCTAAAGCACCCAGAAGTAGATAAAGCTAACAAAGCTTCAGCTCCAGGGCCTGCTGCTTGCACAGGCTGTATACCTAATTTTGAATTCAGTTTTGTGTCCTTTTCCTTAAAATGGGCTCCCAAAAGTATAACTTCAGAACCCACAAAACCTAGATCAGTCTCCTAATAATACCTGCTCAACCTAGTTCCAGAAGCCAGAATATGACAGGCATCTCTACGACCTCAGTTCTGCCCAGTGGCCTGTGTTGATCACTATGCATCCCCGTGTAGTAGGTGGACTCTCTCCTGGACGGCTGTGAAGGGCTTATACATGGCCCCTTCTCTGGAGAGTTGCCCTTGGCTGTACAGGAGCCCCTTGTCCTGGAGTTTACACCCCCACCCCCACCCAGGACAGCCAGCCAATGCCTGATTAATGGGGAGTAGCCCCCTGTACAAAAGGCTGCACCCTGCCTAAAGGTGGGACCAGCTCTGTGGTGAAATTCATGTTCCTTGGGGATCAGATCAAAGCTAGAGTCCAGCTGGGGTCTCATTCTTGCTTAGCTCCCTCCTCTCTCATCCCACTTCACTCACCCCCTTTCGCCCCCAGTGCTGCCCCACTAGGCCATGCACCTGAATCCTCACCTGGGGCTCAGCTTCTAGGGCACCCAAGCTAAGACACAGAGTGATAAGAAGAGTGTCATTTATTTTCTACATCAAAGTCTGCCTGGTTCACTTTTAAGCACAATCAAACAGCCATGAGCCTCCAAGACTCACCGTAGCCAATGTTCAGGCTGTTGTGGAGATGCACATACTTACCCCATGACCATCAGCTTGGTCTGAGACCCACCCTGGGCCCCAAACAAAGTCCTCGGATGAAAAGTTCTAAGTGCCTTTGGGAAGGGTGAAGGCTGACCATTATGTAAAACCCCACACTGCGACCAATCACCCTAGTGCCTTCTCAGAGTCTTTTGCTTTGGATATTAGGAAGGACATCAATAGGTGAGAAAAGAATAAACAGTCAAGTTGTGTTTTTTGATGGTTCTCTTGGCATTTTCTACCTGGGGGAGATTTGTAACTAGTTCTTTGTCCTGGCTGAATAGGAGAGAGATGCAGGCTCTCCAATGTTGCCTGTCATTTCATAGAGAGACGAGTTTAGGAGTAAAGAGATTTAGAGCCTGTTTCTGTCTCACCTCTGACTCGGTTTGTGACTTTAAATGAATTAATCATTTCCTTTTAGCACTCCCGTGTGTGGCGTGGAAATATACTTCCACAATCACAACAAGCAAAGACTCCAAAAGGATCATCATGATGGCAAAGCCCACCATCCATAAGAGAGACATAATTTGTCATCATCAAAAGAGACACACAAGAAATTCTTCATGAAAAGGAATAAAAAGTGAGGCAGAAAGGAAATCTTCATTACCAGAGTAACTGCTTACTCCCCCTTACTCTTACAGAGGGAGATAACTAGTCCACAATCTCCTTCCATAAAAGAGACAGGCATGGGCTTTGTCTGCAAATTGTGAGGCTCTAGGTCCAATCCAGGGGTGTCATTGAAGGGAGGGAGGAGCAGGTGGGCTTGATGAGCTGAGGCAGGCACGTCCAGAACCAGGCTACACGAGGCTGGAAAAGCCTGGCTCAGAAATGGGGCTGCCAAAGAAGCAGGAGCCCATGGAATTCACCCAAGCAAGGCCCCCAGTGCCCCACGTGGACCTTAACAGAGCCACGGATGTCTCTTCATCCAGAACCATTGATTTTCTGACTCAGCAGCTTGGAACTGATCTCAGAATGCGGGAAGCCCTGAACTCGAGAAGGGAGCTAAGTAACTGTACGTGGCCTTGGTCAAGTTGCTTGATCTCTGCTTCCTCATTCCTCTTTTACTCATCTTTCAAGGCTGGCGTCAGATTCAGACTGAGGCGGTGAGTACGAAACTGCTCTTATGTAAACTGTAAAGTAACAAATGTAAATGTAAGACTGTGGTATCTGTGGAAAGATAAGGGGGTGGAGAGGAAAGCTTTTCAGAATAGGAAGAAAGGAAGTCCAAGATCTGTAGGCTCATTCTGCCAGGTCCTTGAGCCAAGGCGAGGCTGGGCTTGCAGCGCATGTGGAGCCTTCCCTGCTGTTGAGGGGCAGCTGGAAAGGGTCCCACGCCCACTGTCAGGTGTTCCTGGCAAGAGCGAATCTGTGTCTATAGGAGCCTGGAGCTATAGTCTCCCTATCACAAGCCACCACATGTGGCCCACCTCTGCCGTGACTTCTGGTTCCTATAACCTTTCCAGCTCCCTGCAGAACTAAGTCCATCCATGAACGTTGGTACCATTGGCTGGGGCCCTGTTTGTTCTAGTGTCTTCCCCAGGACAAATGGACCTTGAATAAACATGTTGGATACAAATAGGGCACCCAAACTCTCCTTTAGACATCCCATTCTGCGCTCTGCCTGCTCAGTCCAGATAGAATCCCCTCAGACAGACCGACTTAGATCAAACTCAGCTCTGCCCTAGCTTAGTGGTTTGGACCACAAGTCCCCCTCCTGGGGAGAAGAGGGTCTGCAGCCATTCCCCCAGCTATCTCCCTTCCACCTCCAATGCAACATTGGTTACAATTAGCTCCCTCTTCCCCATTAGGAACCCATAGTACTGATAATAACAGTTTTTAATATCTTTCTCTAAAAATATCAGCAAAGACAAGAAAGCCACAAGATAAAAGGCTCAAAGGAAATATGAAACATGTACTTTTAAAATTTTCATCCTTCAAAGGAAGAATCAAAGATAATTAAAATAGTAGTGAAGGGAGTAAAAGGTAGATAAAAATTGTATTTGCGTGTGTATTTATAAATTATAAATGAGTGTGCTGCTTCTGGAAAAAAAAACTTTCTATTTAAATATCTTAGCTGATAAAAGTGATAAAGTTTGTAAAACCCTGAGTGCCTGTGAAATAAATATACCTTGTATATACTGCACAAATTATTATTATTATTTTTATTTTTATTTTTTTTGAGACAGAGTCTCACTGTGTTGCCTGGGCTAGAGTGCCGTGGCGTCATCCTAGCTCACAGCAACCTCAAACTCCTGGGCTCAAGCGATCCTCCTGCCTCACACACACACACACACACATCCTACTGGTTCTGTTCTCTGGAGAACCCTAACTAATACACTGGGTCATCCTCAAGTAGGCATAAAGCAGGTATTAAGATAGTAAGCCAAACAGGCCAGGCGCAGGGGCTCATGCCTGTAATCCTAGCACTCTGGGAGGCCCAGTCAGGAGGATCTCTTGAGCTCAGGAGTTCAAGACCAGCCTAAGTAAGAACAAGACCCTGTCGCTACTAAAAATAGAAAAAATTAGCTGGGCAACTAAAAATAGAAACAAAAAATTAGCTGGGCGTGGTGTCAAGTGCCTGTAGTCCCAGCTACTCAGGAGGCTGAGGCAGGAGGATCACTTGAGCCCAGGAGTTTGAGGTTGCTGTGAGCTAGGCTGACGCCACGGCACTGTAGCCCCAGCAACAGAGTGAGACTCTGTCTCAAAAAAAAAAAAAGATAGTAAGCCAAACAGAGTGGGATTGTTTTTGTTATTCATCTAACAGTTCGCAGATATGTCGTGCCATGATTGTTTCCCTGCTGCACCAGGTAGGAGTGGACTGGGAGTAGCCAAGTGAGGGTGAAATGCCCCTTGACCCCAAAGCATTGTTCCCAGAGCAGAGGGGAGTAATCTGGGACATTCAAAGCCCAATGACGCTGATTGGAAACCTAGTGGCAGTTGGTAAGAAGCAGCTTCCGGGGCTTGGATTGGACACTCAGGAAGCCACGACAGAGGTGGGAACAGAGATGGGAGATGGTCTGCTTAGGAGAGGAGCTGGAGCAGCTTTTAGCAAGGCCCCATGGCCCCATGGCCCCATGTCCAGGAAGGAAGCCAATTAGGCATGAAGAGGGTCTGTATATTTTTCTTCCTCCAAGAGCCTGTGCAAGAAGACCTGGGGGGTGGAGGAAGACTGAGGACATTCCTGTTTTTAATGCTAGTTCTTCCGCTGGTTAGAAAGCAGGTAAGAACTTTCTCCTGCAGTCATCACTCAATCTAGTGATCTCTAGAATTCACCATTCTTGTAGCACCAAGGATGAGTACAGCCCAAAACCTAGAATATCTCAGCATCTGGAGCAGGGATTCACACTTCGCTTTGTTTAGTGGGGAGCCCCTACTTACTTCTATTATCTTTACTATCGAGAAATGTAATTAACCATTTAAGTCAAGTCTGATAAATATAGCAGGCCATCAAGTGGGCAATATGATTTGGGACCCAAAGTCACACTGTCTGTAGGGTGGGAGCATGTGGGCCTCCGATTAGATGGCTCCTGGTGGTTTTGCTGGAGCCAGCTGGTTACTGACCTGGAGAGCAGAAGGTACATCTTGTCAGAGGGCAAGGGTCACCAATGAGAGAAGAGGAGGAGGAACCCTCATGTGGGTCAAAAGCTGAAGATGCCCCCTGTTACGCTCACAGTTACTCCTGAAAATTCTTCTGCTTCCACTGTCAATGGGGAAACTCCAACTGCCACTGTCCATTAGCGGACGCAGGGCTCGGCTCAGCCCTGGCTCTGCACGTGACTTCCAGACTCTCATCTCCAGACTGCCAGAGGCGGGGTTGACCCAGCTGTTTGATGTCGCATCAGCTTTCCTCCCTCCAGAATAATCCTTCCCTGCCATATGCCTGGGAATCGCCTCCTCATCCTCAAGAATCAGCTGCTTCCTCCCTACCAACCCGCTCCTCCAGCTGACCATTCCCTCTTTGGGCCACTGCAGTAGCTTCAGCACCTACTTAACAAGTCTGTGAATCCCTGCAGGTAAAGATGACAGGGTCTTGTCAGCCTCTCTATTTCCAGCGCCCAGCACTGTGCATGCCACATAAATAGGTGCTTAACTGATGTTCGTTGAATCACATTGAACAGGGCGGGGATTGGCTGTGACTCTGAAGTAACAAGCCTCTTTCTTTTTCTTGGTTGACTCATCAAAAGTGTGAGAGGAGAAATGAAGTCATATGTGCATATCATCCCCAGATAAATTAAAAAACAACCTCCATGTGAATTTTGGATATGCAAATTCTGCCAGAGTGTACATGGAAATAAAACCAAATTTGTCTCCTTAGTTTATAGTCATACTTTAGACCCAGGATAACACTCGGTTGACTTTATTCATTAGTGGTTGTAAAAGAAGTGTGTGTTCTGGTTCAGCAGTCCCCGACGTTTTTGGCACCAGGGACCAGTTTCATGGAAGACAGTTTTTCCATGGACCGGGGTGGGCGTAGGGGGGACGGTTTGGGAATGATTCAAGTGCATTACATTTATTGTGCACTTTATTTCTATTATTGTTACATTGTAATATATAACGAAATAATTGCACAACTCACCAGAATGCAGAATCAGTGGGAGCCCTGAGCTTGTTTTCCTACAACTACTCGGTCCCATCTGGGGGTGATGGGAGACTGACTGATCTGACAGGAGGCAGAGCTCAGGTGGTGATGCAAGTGATGGGGAGTGGCTGTAAATACAGATATAGGTACCGGCCTGCGGCCCAGGGAGTAGGGAACAAAGTTCTGGTTAATCAAATAAAGAATCACCATAAAAGAAAACAGAAGGCTTGGGTTCTTATCCTGGCTTTTCTACTTGCTACCTCCTGCAGATTTGGGGCAAGAAACTTCACCTCAATTTCTTCAGCTTTAAAATGTGGATTATAAAATGGATAAACTGGAAATGACTCTGCCAATATAAGGTATTATTAGGCATAGGTAGCCAATTTCCCAGGAATAAACTTCAAATATATTTACCACCAAAAATTTTAAGCAAAAATTGCAGCTTTCTTTGATGATTCAAAAGTCACTTAAGCTAGTGCTTCATATTTCTTACAAGTATTATTTACCATTACACCATAAATCTGTGCAAACCCTAGTTAATAGAAAGTTTCTTTTGATAGAATGGCACATAAACCAACTTTTGAAAACTACTGCATCGTTTTTGAATTAACATACCATGGAGTAATCCAATGAGGTTATCACCAAAAGAGCTTTAAGTTTTCGTGACTTAAGCGGACACTTAGAGCTGGAAAGGTTTGTTTAAGGTCTGTTGGCTGAATCACTGTTTACTAGTCCCTAGTAAACCACTTGGAGGGATCATGTTAGGCATTACGACGTGTGGTCAGTGAATCACACCCAAATCATTGTTTTCAGGCCAAAGAATCAAACATTTGGCTTGTAAGATTCTTAGTTACAGGGAGGTTGGGCAGTCTTGGGGATTAGTCTCATCCAAAGGGAATTTTAAAGGCTTTCATTGACTGCAAGTCTGAAAATTCCTGTGTACCACAGTGACATAGAAACTGTATTCTAGGGAAAACATCAGTATTCCTTCAGACTCTCTGGAAACCACACATTGTGGTGAACATTATTTCATAAAGAAGTGGTTTGGGAAATGAACAAAAGCTATAAATTGAGTTTAATCTAAACTCACCCACCATTAGGAGATAAACCATTTGTATTTTTGTTCCTAAGTGGGACCAGAAAGAAAAGCTGGAAAGTTGTTCTTGCTGCAGGACTGTGTATTAAAATCTCTAGAGAAATAAGACCAGTTTGGGTAGAGTGAGGAGAACAGAGAATTGAATGAATGAGTGATTCGAGCCAAGAAAGCGCTGAAAGTGAGGTCGAGGAATCAAAAATCGTAGTCCAAAGGAAGCTACTGGAGAGACTTTGGAAAACAAGATGGTCCCTATGCAATGTTGAAGGAAGCTTTTACAATTTTTGACATAATGTACAAAACAGCACTGTCAGTGATCCGGGAGGTAACAGGTGGAAGCGAGAAGCAGCAGGTGAGACCAGCAGCCGTGAGGCAGAGTGTCTTGGCACTATTGCTACAAAGGTATACCCCGTGCTAGGGCCTCGCTTCTCAGGTGAGAAGAACAGGATCCCTGGGGAACTGGATGCACACTAGATTGAGCCCTCCTCTTTTTTAGGGCTCTTGCAACCTCCTCTCCATCTTCTATTTGTTCTCCTTCTGTTCCCCTTCCTCTTTCATCATCTTCCTCAAATTCCAATAGAGGGCTATCTGTGCAGATCAATATGTCGGGTGCTTACATCTGTCATTGGTCCTAATTTAAAGCACAAACCACACTCAATTCACGCACATGTGAACAAAACAGTGGCACTGGGCCCCAGAAAGCCATCAAGCAACAGCCCTCCTCCACAAGAGCTATATTTATGCCATTTATTTATACAGAGCCTTAAGTATACACAGTGCTTTGTGGGGGAACATGCCAAGAAAAGAATGCAATCCCTGCTCTTGAAAAAATATTTTTCTTTCTCCCTCATAACCCTAAGGAATAGACAGGGTGGGGCTGGAATTATAAAATCTTTGGACCAAAACACATGGAATGAATAGAAGGAAGCCATAGGTATTTGTTAGGGCCTCCAGACTTTAAGAAAACAAGCAAGACTTTCCCAAACAATATACATGAGAGGATTTTGGCTTTACGTGAAAACAAGCCCTTAGTTATCCGAAGGAGGTTCGAACACACACACACAGGTGCACACACATGCACACACACACACACACACACACACACCACAGAAAGGAGATTTTAAGGGCATTTTGGGCAAAGATATAATTTATAAATGTGAATTTTAAAAGGAAAAACATTTAATGATATTAAAAACAGTTAAATCAAGTATGGAACTTTTATATGATAAAATACTACATAGCCACTCAAATCAGGGTTTCAATATTTATTGCAAAATATTGACAATAAATGGCAAAGCAGGATGCAAAACTTTATATTCACCATCATCCCACTTTTATGTAAGTAAAAAACAGGAACTGAATATACCAAACAGTTAATAGTCTGTGTCTCTGAGACTGATATTACGAGTCATTCAAACTTTACTCTTTGTACTTTTCCATACGCAACGAACATGTGTAATTTTCTTTTGGTAAAAGTTTTTTCTTCGCACCATTAATTCTCCTTTCTCTCTATTGCCTTAAGCCACCCACAGTCCACTTAATTGTTTCTCCCAATTTATAAAAGAGATGGTTCTGAAAAGTGGTCATTCTCTCCATTTGAAAATTCATGCTGACTTTAGACAGGAGAAGAGAGTGAGGCAGAGCTGGAAAGGGTCACAATGAAGAAACTTCCCAAATCCTCCCAAACCAGCCCTTCAACATGTGCCTTTGAGACTTTGTTCAGAGTGTTTTAAATGTCCAGTGGATACGAAAATCCATTCTAAAGTCCAAAAACATAGTTCTTGCACTATGTAGAAGCTTACAAGTAGAAGGAATGTTAAAGACCATCTAGTCCACTGGTTTTCCATCTTAGTGCACATCGTTCTGACCTGGGGAGCTTGAAAAAATCCTAAGGGTCCTACCCTCTGAGATTCTGATTGAATCGTTCCAGGAGGCGGCCTAGACATCTGGGTTTTCTTAACACTCCCCAGGTGATTTAATACGGAGCCCCAGGAATTAGAGAACCACTGCTCTAATCCAAACTTTGCTACAACTCCACTGATGTGAGTTCCAGTCTAGAGTGGTATACCCAGCATTCACCAGCTCCAGTGATGGTCACCTGGCCAGGTGGGCAGCCATGTTCTACTATCATGCAAGGAAGGGAGGTCCAGTGTTGGTGAACAAGTACCAGTCCTGATCACATAGGTATTATCCCTCTTCTATAGCCAAACAAACAGACTCAAGTTCATTTATTTGCCCAAGGACCCTCAACTAATAAGTGATTGGGCAGAGATTCTTATGCTAAAGCCTCAGTCTTTCCGCTTCACTACAGGACAAAACATGAATGCATTTTTAATGATCTTATTTTGGAATGATCTTAGAAGAGTTGCAGAGATAGCACAAAGAGTTCTTGTGTAATCTTCCCTCCGCTTCCCCTAATGTTAACATCTCATTCAACCAGTGTACATTTGTCTAAACTAAGAAATCAATATTGTTATAATGCTATTGATTAAATGACAGACTTTTTTTGGACTTTACCAGTTTTTCCACCAATGTCCTTTATTCCAGGAGCCCACTTTGCTTTGAACATTAATACATTTTAATATAACCACACAGCAAATGTCACAGGACAACACATGATAATTAATCATCAGAGGCAGACAGGGAAAAGAGCTTCACCTCTGGGTCAGAGGGGCTTAAAAATGCATCTCAGAAGCGATGGGGGCTGCGCGCAGTGGCTCACGCCTGTAATCCTAGCACTCTGGGAGGCTGAGGCAGGAGGATCGCTTGAGGTCAGGAGTTTGAGACCAGCCTGAGCAAGAGCGAGACCCTGTCTCTACTAAAAATAGAAAAATTAGCCGGGTGCAGTGGTGCATGCCTGTAGTCCCAGCTACTTGGAAGGCTAAGGCAGGATCACTTGAGCCCAGGAGCTTGAGGTTGCAGTGAGCTATGATGACACCACTGCATGCTAGTTGGGGCAACAAAGCGAGACTCTGTGTCAAAAAAAAAAAAAAGCAATGGGACCTGAGTTGGGCCTGCAGGGATGTGAAGTTGTTTCATAGTGGACAGGGGTGGGGCAGGCATTCCAGCTCTCAGTAAGAACCGATATGGCTCAGGGAGAGCTAAGCACCCAAGGATGTTGTAGTTCGAGTTAGAAAAAGGGTATAAAGCACTAATTATGAACTCTGGGGCCAAAGCAGACCAAGAAGGTGAGTATTTCCATGCATAAGAGGAGAGACCTACTTTCCCATGCCCTGGACTCTGGGAACAATGTGAAGCCTCAGGACCCAGGCTTATTTCTGAATCAAGCTCTCATGTAAAAGGAAGAAATATAAATTACATATGTAGGCTCTTCTGAGGAGTCTCTGGTCTTTGCCTCTCTGGGTGCTGCCAGAGGCTCTGGAAGGCTGGTGAAGCAGGTGGACCACAAGAGGGAGGGAGAAAGGCCGAACCTTCCTCAGCTCAGCCTCAGCATCCCTGGGGGGCTCCCAGCTATGGCCTTCTCTGCTTGCAGGGTCACTGGTCTTTGAGCCCAACTCAGTGCCCAAGGCAGGCTAAGACTGGTGTATTAGCATTCCAACTCTATTTAACTTGGAAGAAATTCCAGATTTAGCTCTGCAGGCAGGATAGAATTTTTCCTCTTCCCCTCCCCTCCCTCTTCCTGCCTCTGAGCGAGGTCTAGGGGGAGGCGAGTGAGGGGTCCAGGGCACGACACGTAAGGCTGCCCTGCACAACCTTGGGAGTAAGCGCCCGCCTCCTGAATGTTTGCACCCTCAGTCCTCTGCTGTCTCACCCAGCCCCGCGACCTCTTTCTTCCTCATCCCCTGCTCCACCTCCATGGTCTCATCACAATGATTTAGCAAGTACATAATGAAAAAGGGACAAGAAAACCCCAAAACTAGCTTCCTCTCGTAAAGAGTTTTAAGTGTCCCAACTTCCAGCTTTGAAACAGGACTGAGTACGAACAATGCTCCTGGCACCCCCCTGTGAGAGCCCAAGTCCCGCAGATATTGCAGCCATGGGGGCAGGAAACGGAGCGCTGGACACAGCCACCAGCTGGGTGGCCCAGGGCAAGGCACCCTCAGCTTGAGCACGTCTAATGATGGGTAAGAGTTTGGGGGCTTAGAAAGAAGAAAGATTCTAGACCCTCTGAGATTTCTGACTTAGGAATGTAAAACCAGGGAGCAGACAGAAGGCAGCAAGGCGAGTGGTCCAGACAGATCTAGTTGGCAGAAAAGAGCAGAACTTTACTGGTCACTCTTTATTATTCTGGCCCCTCAGACACCCTGGACATCCAAGCAGGGCTGACAGCTCAGAATTGCCCCCTCGGTCCTAACTTTGTCATATGAAAAATAAAGAAATTTTAATTAGTGAATGGTTGTCACCCTCAGGACACATTAGCATCTCGAGGGGGCTTTACAAACTACCAGTGTGTGAGTCCCACCTCTGGAGATGCCGCTCAGTCTAGACTTTTAAAAACTCCCCAGGTCCTTCTAATGCATTGCCAGGCTCCAGAACCTCTGTGATAGGTGAGGTCTAAGCTTCCCTCTTTGACATTCCATGACCCTGAGAGATAAGAGGTACCTGCTTTTTGACCTGGCTTCTCTGGACAGAACCCAACTCAAGTACTTCCATTAAAACGACCGAAAGTTGAAAGAAAGGTTGAAGGTCTTTAATTAAGTCTCTGGACCCCTGGCAGAAGGCAGTTGGAGAAAAGATAGCCATGAGGACAGGGTTAATGAGAACGTTTTTAAGCAGAAACTGCTCCAGAGACTCACAGCCTCAAGTGGCAGCTAAAAAGTCAAGATTGAATTATTCTTTGTGCTTAGAAGCCCATGGGCCCAGCCCTGGGCCCTGGCCTTGTTGCTCTAATTCTTGTGCAACTATCCAGCTGCCCTCGAAGCAGGGGCAGGCCCTTGGGTAATCAGCCCACAACCTCATCTTGACCTCCTGGGAGGACACCAGTGCCAATTAAACTAGAGGTCACCTGGGTTTGATGAGGCTGGTGGCCAGCTTGGGCTTCACCGAGAGATGAGTGAACAGTAGGCTGCAGCGAGCTGTTCACCTGCAGGAGCACTCTCGAAAGGCCCATGGAAGATTGGGCAACAGTTGATTGCAGGACCAAAGTCCCAGAGGTACAGCTAGTACCCCACATTCCAGTGTATTACAACAGCGCAGGCTCTTATCCAGGGCATACAGTTTTTTTTAATTCCCTTCCTGTTTTTTGTTACCCTCCTGTAGACTTGCCATGTGTACTGTGGATGCTGAGCCCTGTGAACACCAACGGATGCTTTTGCAGAGCCTGCTGCCTCGGGGCGTGTGACGTGGAGCTTTCTGGTGGCCTGGGGTGGAGATTCTCAACCTCAACTGCACACGGGGTTTAGTTGGCCTGGAGTGGGAGCTACACATCAGTACATTTTTAAAGCTTCCCAAGTCGTCCTAATGCGCAGCCCGGGCTAAGAAACACCGGGCTGAGCCCCTCCTGGCTAGGTGAGGGACGGTGAGATGGATTGGGAGGGCCTGAGGCAAGGGTCCCGAGGGTGGTAAAGGAGATGGAAGAAGACCATGACATACAGATCCGGCAAGTTTTCAGAAGCCCCCTGCTGGTGACTTTTAAAGCTAATGTCATTGTTGAGTCTCATTCATCCATTCTGCCAGTCACTCACTGATTACTAGCATTGCTGTTTCAGGGATATAAAGATGAGTCAAGACCCAGTCCCTGGACTCAGGGAACACACAGCAGGAAAGACAGACTCGCAAACAGGTAAAGGTCTAACCGTAGTTGGTTATGGACCCTAAATGCTCTCAATTACTGGGGCCCCTGGGGCACCTCGTTGTGTAGGCAAGGGGCAAGGTCACCCCACTGTCAAGCATGCTGGGAAGAGGCCGAAGCTGAAGTAGTCAATGAGGGCTTGGAAGGGGGGCCTTTGACAGGGGAAAGGCAAGAACTTCCTGGGCTTCCTCTCCAGAGCCTGTATCCTGGGATATCTATGATGTAGGTTCGGCTCCAGGCAGTGCCATTCATGTTGTATTTTATGAAAACACCACCCTCTAGGGTTGTGCACCTAAGTGGCATTGCCAGTGGTGAAGAGAGAAGCTGGCTCTTCCCAGAGAGGTCCGGGAGGTGCCTCCGCCATTTGACAGGCAAGCTCCTATAAGGAAATACGAGAACGGATCGATGCCTGGGGACTCTGGGAGCAGCCACATCTAGAAGCCAGGCAGAAGACTCTCTACTGTTTTCCCATACACTTGAGTGAAGCAGAATTAAGGACAGGTCTGTGGCCACCCTTTGGGCTGGCATGGTACCAGACACCAGCATCCCCTGGGGCCAGGGTAGTTGTGGCATCCCCAAAACTGCAGGGGGAGTCACTGCAGCATGGGCAGCACTATGGTTTTAATGTGTCCTCCAAGAGTTCATGTGTTGGAAACTTGATCCCCAATGCAACAGTGTCGGGAGGTGGGACCTAATAAGAGGTGATTGGTCATGAATGGATTAATGTCATTATCACCAGAGTGGGTTGTTATAAAGCAGGCCCGGGCCCTGATGCCTCTCGGTCTTGGGTGTTCACTTCTGTCTTCCACCCTTCCCCCATAGGATGACCTGCACCAGATGTCAGCGCCATGCTCTTAGACTTCCCACCCTCCAAAAATGTGACCTGAATAAGTTTCTTTTTTTGTTGTTGTTTGAGACAGAATCTCATTCTTTTGCCCCGGGTAGAGTACAGTGGCACCATCATAACTTCCTGCAACCTCCAACTCCTGGGCTCAAGCAATCCTCCTGCCCCAGCCTCTCAAGTAGCTGGGACTACAGGCATGTGCCACTATGTCCAGCTAATTTTGTATTTTTTGTAGAGATGGGGTCTCACTCTTGCTCAAGCTGGTCTCCAACTCCTGGCCTCAAGAGATTCTCCTGCCTCAGCCTCCCAAAGTGCTGTGATTACAGACGTGAGATTGCTTTTCTTTGTAAATTATCCGGTCTGTGGTATTTGGTTACACTAGCAGCAAAACGGACTAAGGCAGTGACCCAGAGTAGTGATGGCCCATGCCCGAGACCTCACCCAAAGACCCACTGAAAGATACTAGATGGAAGGGAAGGAAAGGGAGTTGAGGTCCTGCCACCATGCTGGTGGGGATGTGTTGCCAGTGGGCTTTGGGTTTAACTATAATGTGACCTCATTTGTACCCACAACCTAGTGAGGCCTGGAGGGAATGTGGAGGTGGGTTGGGGACATTCAAGTAACACTTTAAGTACTGCATATGGACTATATATAGACAAGAGGAAACCCAGAGGAAAGTAGCCTCCCTGGACAAAGTGCCAGGAGAGCCAAGGAAAACCTCTCGGCGACACCCTCAGAGCTGGGTCTGAAAGGATGAACGGGCCTCAGCCAAGCGGACTGAGAGAAGCAATCCAGGCACACAGGATTATGGGACAAGCACCTTCTGTGATCTGGAAACTGTGGCTGGGACCTGGGATCTGAGGCTGGAGGGGCAGATGGTGTCACACTGGGGAGAGCTGCATACTCAGCTTAGAAGTGTAGACCTTGTCTCATAGCTGGTGAAGAGCCCCAGAGAATTCTAATCATCCTAATAGATGGAAAGCTCTGTCTGGCAGCTGTGTGGCACTGTTGCCAGTTAGGGGAAGACCTTGATGAGATCAAGAATCTTTCCTTGCCACTCGCACCACATCCTGCCTTTGGAGGACAGGAGAGAAGTGGGTTTCTATCAAATCACTGACCACTCACTGTTTCTCCACAGCTGACAGGGAAGGAGTTGTCCATGGTCTCTATTGCATTATCCACCGCTCATGCCCATAAAAACAAAGGGATATCTTTCGGTATACAGACAGTGCAAAAACTCTGCCTTCCAAATGGGGCCTAACCTTTTTCTATAGTTTGGATGTTTGTCCCCTCCAAGTCTCACATTAAAACTTGATCCCCAGTGTTGGAGGTGGGGCCCAATGGGAGGTGTTTGGGT
The DNA here is from genome assembly GCF_000956105.1 of Propithecus coquereli. Lineage (NCBI taxonomy): Eukaryota > Metazoa > Chordata > Mammalia > Primates > Indriidae > Propithecus > Propithecus coquereli. Next base: position 8,115,496 of record NW_012150063.1, on the reverse strand, counting down.
CATGGGGGTGGAGCCCTCATGAACGGATTAATGCCTTCCCTGGGGTGGGGGGTGACTGAGTTCTCACTACTAGTTCCCACAAGAGCTGGTTGTTAAAGAGTGTGGCACTTCCTCCCCCCACCACCTTCCTCCCTCGCCACTGGCTCCTCTTCATCTTCCACCATGGGTAAAAGCAGCCTGTGGCCCTCACCAGGAGCAAGTGCCCAATCTTGAACTTTTCCGGACATCAGAATCGTGAGCCAAATAAGACTTTTTTCTTTACAAATTATCCAGCTTCAGGTATTCCTTGATGGCAACACTAAACAGTCTAAGACACCATCTATCTAATTCAGCTTATAAAATAGCTATCTCTACAGCAAAGCGTGAAAGAAAAGGAGCTAAGCTTTGGATCACAAGGGCGTGAGTCCCAGGTGAGAAGCGAGGGTTCCTCCTCCACGTCCCACTAGCTCGCTTTGACCTTCCTTTGATGGTCAAACCCACTTCTCCCATCCCCCAGCACCATTCCCATCATGGATTGGGCCAACCTGCCACCTCCTTCTCCTCCCAGTTCTCTACAAGAAAGCAGCATGGAGCCCCGGGGCTCATTGATTCAACAACCATTTCTACGCTATACTTACTCAGACCAGGAAAAAAACCCTCTTTGACTGTAAGAAGAGATAGCCATGCAGACACCATGCCTGATAGAGTGAGTGTCAGAGAGAAGCACTCTTTATTCGACTGGCTAGATTAGCAAGTGCCAGACAGCTACTAGAACAAAAATCATGCTTTTGGGCAACTATGTCTATTTATGTCATGGTAAGCCTCCACAGAAAGCCCAGATAATGCTCGTTGTCTTCACCCACACTAGACAAATGTTTGGATAAATAAAAATGTTATATGGAATTCCCTATCTGTTGCTTTAATACAAATTGACATGAAATGGAACACTAGTGGATTGTGTTCCACTTCATGGCTGTGTGGCTTCCACAGCCAGGGAAAAGAGAAGAAGAGGGCTCTCTGGGACTGGGAATCTGTCTGCTTAATCTGCTGCCCTCACTTTGCCTCCTCTGTGTGCACGCACCAGGCCCACCAGGTCCACCCCAAGCCTATGGTTCACTGCAAACTGGATAATCTAATCCTGGAGTGGTTGCTGAAATTGCTCACCTAGACCCAGTGTTTAACCAAAATAGACTCACCTACACACACAGGTCAGAGACCAATGCAAGTGAGTCTTGGGCATGCCAATCCCACGGGCGGCCACTTTTTTTCTTTCTTTTTTTTTTCTTTTTCTTTTTTTGAGACAGAGTCTTATTCTTTTGCCCTGGGTAGAGTGCAGTGGTGTCATCATAGCTCACAGCAACCTCAAACTCCTGGGCTCAAGCAATCCTCTTGCCTCAGCCTCCCAAGTAGCTGGGACTACAGGTGCACACCACAATGCCTGGCTAATTTTTCTACTTTTTAGTAGAGACAGTGTCTCGAATTCCTGAGCTTAAGCAATCCTCCCGCCTTGGCATCCCTGAGTGCTAGGAGGCAGCCACTTTCTTCTACCTGGCTCTGATTCTTGTCTAACTTGGTGTCTAACTCACTTGAGACCCTTTGGGCTTCATGTCTTGTTCCCAGGCCCTGGTAAAATATTATCTACTTCTGTTTCCTTGCTTTTGACTGTCAGCACTGGGCTGGTACTACCCTTGGATCTCCCTTTTGACCACATTCCAGCATAAGGGGACCAGTGAGGCCCCTCCCTCCACCCTACTGGACAAGTTCTAGTTACCCACATAGAGGGTTGGACAAACATGAAAGATTAGTCAGTTGTTACAACTCATAAAGGTGGTTATGGGCCCTCCCTAGAACCTCACCTCATTCGGATATCCAACTACAACACAGAACCAGAAGTGGCCTACCCATTTTACCAACTGGGCTACATAGACTCACAGGTTACCTAAGGTGGGTACACCTTTTGAAAAACAGCTGCAAACAGACCTGGCACAAACAATTGTTCCTGCCGGGAGATTCCCTACTCATAGTTTGAGCCCTTGTGTATAGTTGCCCACGCTAGGGTGGACTCAGCACCTAGTAGTCACCTTTTATCTCTCCAAATCATTCTGCTTTTGAAACTAGGAGCCAATTACTATTCAGAGGATTTGGGATGGAGTTGGTGAATTAGTTAGGACCAAACCCAAACTAGCTTAAGCAAATAAAATATTGCATTAGATGGATATTAGGGACGTTTATAAGATTGAAGGAAGAATCAAAGAGTCCAGTCTTCAGAAAGATTTGGATGCAGCTAGACCCCACAAACAACCCAGGGGCCCCATCTCTGCCCTTCTCTGCTTCCCCCTACAGGAGGTCAAGTTCCTGTTCTTCTCTGAAGTCCAGCTTTCTTCTCGTGGCAGCAAACCTGGCCACCAGCAGCTGCTATTTCATCTTGTAGCTTCACTCACTGCAGAGAGGACCTCTACCCCACTCTCTCCTCCAGTCTGTCATCCTAAATGCTCAGAAAGAGCCCATCGGTACACTTTGTAATATGGCTGTCTCCACTGCGGCCCCTTGATGGGGGTGAGGTGCAGCGTGGCATGGCAGCCCCCAAAGAAGGGAACTGCAACAATTGATCAGAATAGGTCACCTCATCTTGTGCCTAAGTTCTACCAATCCCAGCCTCATCTAGTAAAACAAGAATTTCCCTGTTGTGTCCCAGCTACGTCAAAAGATGGAGGCTGCGGCCTGGTTGAGGCAAGCCACTTTTGGAATCCTCGCCAATTATTGGCTTGTAATACAAAGGATTCCTTTTCTGTCGCTATGTAATGAAGAAAAAATTTGAGCTGCCCAATCTGAAGAGTCCGATGAATCTTAGAAAAATGCTTTGTTCTGTGTTCTAGATGACGCCAGTCCTCAAAAAAAGACAAAATATAGAGAGGTTAAGCTCATAGGATCTGGAGTTTATTTAGGGCTGAGTTCAAATTCCCGTGCCAACATTTATAGCCATGTGACATACAGCCTCCGTTTTCCCATCCGTAAATGAGGATAGATGACAGCCACCTGCAAGTGTGGTGTGAGGATAATTTGAGGTGATGTAACAGGGAATGGCCTGAAAAAAACGCCAAAAATATTTTCTGTCTCTTTAAAACTTCCCCCTCTCTTTTTAAGAACCGAAACCTACATCCATGCCTCAGGCCAGCAGGTGGGAGGAGGAGGGAGAAGGCCTTTTTTTCTTGCACCCCAAGCCTGAGCCAGCCCCCCAGGTAGGCCCAGGTGGGGCTTTGTCTTTGGCAGAGATGGGACATTGTTAACCACAATGGCCTAGAACTGAGGGGCCCTTTAAAAGCTCTGTATTTCTGATAACGTTCAGGAAATTTGGATTTTGAGATGCAAAATTCTGCCATTTTTCCTCCTTTGCTGGCAAAGTAATAAAACTTCTCTTTCCTTCTCTTCAAACCATTTGTTCTTGTTCTTCTGATGGGGCCTCAACATCAAGTGCTGAGCTTTTGGTAACAGTGATGCGTGAAGAGCAGTTAGTATGGTCCCCAGCACACAGAAGGCCTTTCGTGACACTGGATGACTTAGTCTTCAGTGATGTCCTCCGCCACTTTCTGATGTCCCCACCATTTCCCCTCCTGACACTCCCAGGGCACCCAGGGCTCTGCCTCCAGGTTTGCTCCCCACCTGTTCCTTTGTCCTATGATTTCCCATGGGATCTTCATAAAACATACACTCCCACCCCAATCGGAAACCCTTCATGCCTCATTAAAACTGTCAGGATAACTTGAACTCCTTAGCACGGGCCCAAGGCCACTCTCAGTTTGGACCCTGCCCGCGTCTCCCACCTTCCGTTATCTCCTTTCAGAGCTAACCGTGCTAGATCACCTGCTATTTCCCAGATATGTCACGCTCTTTTACTACAGTACATGTCTACAAACGCTGTCCCCTCTTCTGGAAATCCCTTCCCCAGCATAGCTCCAACTAGCCAAACCAGTTTTCAAGATTTGTGTGATTAGGAGATTCCTTGAAACTCGGGCTGAGCCCAGCCCCCATTCTGAGTCAGACATGCTTCACCTGGCTGCATTCATGCCCATGTGTGCCTCTGTCAAAGTCCTTGTCACACTGTATTTGCCTGTTCGTCTTTGCTATTAAATTCTGAGTTTCTTAAAAACAAGACTGCATTTCCAGCCCCAAGCACAGAAGCTGGCATAAAGGAAACATTCCGTGATTGCCTGAAACGTCAATGAGTGTATTTGTAAAACCATGTGTACTGGTAGGGATGAGGATAAAACGTACAGTCCTTTTCCCCTTGTAGCTAAGTGAGCCAGCTGGGCACACAACCAATGACCTTGCCCGTAACAATCCAACTGGCACTTTCAGCTGCTCCACAGGAAACAGAATCCACTACTGCATATGACATGTTGGATTTTCAATCTAGAAGCCTACCTGCAAAGTCTCTTTCTTGTGACCTTGGTCAAAATCCTTAACCTTGTTATCCTTGTCTATCATTTATTAATATATTACTTATATAAATTATTATAAGCTTATAATATTTGGCTGTAGAAAATAAAGAAAATGATGCCTATAAAATAAAAAAGTATATTGATTTTTTTTCTGTGTTGCATTGTCATAGTTATTGTTTTTCTGTTTTTCTGTATTGCATTGTGATGGTTATTGTTGAGAAGATGATGACTATCCCAATTTCTAAGCCAAAGCTAGTTCTTCTTCCTGAATATCATCAAATCATTGTCTGTTACAAGATAATGCTGGTCAGTTTGTGTCTTTCCGGTGTTTGGGTATTGCATCTCGAGTGGAGGCCTGGGTCTTTCGAGTACGTTTACACCTCTCATGACTTTTTACAGCATTCACTGGAGCCTGACTGGGTCCCAGCACTGTCCTCAGAGGCCATGCTGTGGGAACAGGTCACATGCAAAACTCTTATAATGAGCTCTTGTTGGCACAGCGGCAAAAAACAACTCTTGGATACGACCTAATCTGTCCTAATACAGATCTCTGTGTTTCCACAGGTCAGCCTCCAGTGAGATGAGCAATATAAAGGAAAAGCTGAAATTAACTATAAGAATAAGGGTTGCATTACTTATCTGTAAGGATTATGCATTGGCTTTTAAGGATACATATATGTTTAATTGCTAAGTTTCTTCCTGTTTATAATTATTAATAAGTTGCAGAGGGATTTGTGGTAATTATCATCTGAGAATACCACTCAGATAGTGCATAACTCTAAGGAGGTGGATTAATTCCTAAAGGCAGGCGACATTGAGCAGGCATGTCAAAGCGTGCAGCATATAAAATATCAAGGCAACCATGAGCAACAAAGCCATAAACACACCTAAGAGGTTTGAATGACCCAGCCCAGGAAGGAGGAACCACAGCCTCATTAGGATTTGCACAGTCCTAAACTTTACTAATCCCTAACTCTTACTAACAGTCCAATTTGTGGTTAGTGTTTCCTAGACAATCAGCATATGAAACCCTGGATGTAAACCTAAGGCAGAGTGGAAGCCAGAAAGCCTTCATTTGTTGCACAAACATTTAGGAAGCACTCACTGAATACCTGGCACAGCAGTGGGTTTATTAAGATAAATTCTCACCCGAGGGGGAGGTAGATGTGTAGATGAATAATGCGGTAAGGGCAGTGTTCCAGGTATGCACAGAGTACCGGGACAGCCCAGAGAAAGGAGAGGCTAATTCTTCCTGGAAATGCTGGAAAGGATATCTTTAAGGACATGGCTTTTAAGCTAAGTCTTGGGAAGCTCCTCTGGCTGAGAAGTGAGGAAAGGGCATTCCAGGTGAAAGAGAAAAGCAAGAGCTGTTGAGTCCCTGCTCACCAGGAGCCAAAGCGGGCCCCTTCAAGGCAAGCTGGCCGGAAACCTTAAAACCAAGCTGAACAGGAGTGGGGAGAGCCAGAAAGAGTGCCGGCCAAGCGCTTTAGAGAGCTGGGAGGTCAACAGGGACAAAGTCCAGGTCGGATGGCGACAGAGTCGAAGGGTCAGAGCAGGTGGAACGGGAACAGACAGGAGAGCTGGAGGAGATGAAGGCTCCTGTTTGTGATGGCAGCCACTTCGTGGGAGGGTCCAGTTTAAAAGTGCAGGGCCAAGGCCGGGCATCTTGGCTCACACCTGTAACCCCAGCACTTTGGGAGGCCGCGGTGGGAGGATCACTTGAGGACAGGAGTTTTGAGACCAGCCTGGGCAACATAGCAAGACACTGTCTGAACAAAAAAAATTTTTAATTTAAAAAGTAAAAATAAAGTAAATAAATAAACGTGTAGGGCGGAAGCAGACAAGTTTCAAGGCCCAGAGCTGGGTGTTTGGGGAACAGTGCGTAGTCGGCAGAACAGGAGCGATTGTTCTTAGGGAAGTGGGGAGCAAGAGGAGAGCTCAAAAAGTGGGGCAGGAGCTAATCATGGAGGGTTGTTCCTATTAGCTGAGAAATTAGAGCTTCATCTTGCAGTCAGTGAGGAGCCATTACGGTTCTTTAAGCTGGGAGTGACACAGAATTACATTTTAGAAAGATCACTCTGGCAGCACTTTGGAAGACAAACCAGAGTAGCCTTCTCAACGGATGGTGAACACCCCACCTGTGTCAGAACACCCTGGATGCTTATTTTAAATGAATATCATTTAGCTTTACTCTAGATCTACTGAATTTGAATTCCATGGGGAGACCTAGGAATCTGCATTTTAACTAACCTCTCCCTGGTCATTTGGGGGCACACTAGAGTCTGCAAACAGCTGGATTCTGGGAGCAGAAATCAAAGAAGCAGGAGATTGCAGTTGTCTGGGCAGAAGAAGACAGAGCTTGCACTGAGCAGGAGATGTAGTGAAGAAGCACATCGGCAAAGTCCCCGTCACACAAGATAAGCACTGATCGAATGTGTAAATGAATGAATGGAATATAATCAGGTTTTAGAGACTCATGGGACGGAGAGAGAGGTCCCTCCAAAGTATTAGACAGAACCATATGCAATTGCCATTTTTGTGGATCACGACTGGATGAATATTGGCAATTCAAACAATTTGATTTAATGATGAAATCAACAAAGCTACACCATTACCATTTGAGCTCTATCAGTGTAATATTATGAAGTCTTAATGTCACACATTCTTCACAACCAGTGGTGGCTTCAAAGGATGACTAGAAGGGCTTCTGTAACTTCTATGAACATCTGTAGGGCATTTAGGGGATGTGAGGCTGATCAAGGAAGATTTTCCCACTGGAGCAGCAATACACGAGCTTAACTGAGCAGCTCTTAGACAATGTTGCATTCGTGCCAGTGGGTTTCAGCCTGCAGCGATGGAATAAACCACCCAGGAGCCAATGCACAGAGGCCGCCTTTGGCTCCTTTACATAACACAGTCCTGGCCTGAATGACCTTGGCTTCGTTCCTCCCCTCTGCTCTGCTTTCTGTGGCAGGAAGGCTCCGTGGCTGCTCGAGATGACTGCTGGGTTTGGCCAATGGGAGGCACTGGTGGAAGATTGGCTGTCGGGAGAAAGGGAGAAGCTGGAGCTTTTTTCACTCTCTCTTCTGCCTTGGATACGTTCATAGCAGTGGCCAGCTCTGTGTTTGAGAGGACCCCAGCCCCTGGGCTCTGGGAACCCACCTCCACTCTCCCTTTGTCCCTCCAGGCCAAGGATGGTAGTGGCATCTAGCTATTGCAAATCTCCCAGTTTCTCAGTCTCATCCGTCACCTGTATAACAAGTTCCCTCCATTAAATTCCTTCTATGTAAATACTCTGGGTGATTTCTGATTAGCTGGTTAGACCCTGGCTGACGCAATCTTTTTGTTCTCCCCAGGCCTCCAAATCATGATAATAATTGGGATAGTCTTTAACACAGACAAGTGATGTTGTCACAGTCTTATTTATAAAAAAATGTCACCTATCTAAAGAATACAATCTAAGGAATGGGGTGTTTTTAGCCTCTAGATAAAGCCCCCAGCCTGCGTACCCTTCCCTCTACCCCTAAGCCCTTTTGTGTCGAAATCCTGAAGCCACCCTTCAAAGCAATCGCCCTTCACTTTATGAGGCAGCCCGTGACAGTACATCGGCACTGCCGGGAGACAGCTGAGGCCACCTCCAATCCAGCAAAGGCAGAGTCGTGATTCAGAGTGGGAGCCTGGTTCTCCCAGACTGTAGTACGTCAACAGTTATAGTTAATACATCTCACCCTCCTCAGAGAACCCCCTGACTCCTAAGCTTGGCCAGCCTTAGTCATCCAAGATCCACTTTTACAGCTTCTTCCTAAGACAAAGAAAAATAATAAGATTTGGGGATGTTCATCTTAGTATCCCACAAAAAATGTCTACCCACAACAGTGCAATAAATGTTGAATCTGAAAGAAAGAAAAAAGCCACAAGAGCGTACCCGACCTCTCTGAATGATTTTTGTAAAATAAGGGCAGACCGAGCTCCGCAATGCTTAGTCTGCTCAACCCTGACTGCACATTAGAATCACCTCGTGGGCTTTGCAAAGTCGTGAAAGCCTGGACCCCACCCTAGACCAATTAAATCAGAATTTTGGAAGGAGGCGGAAGTCCAGGCATCTGTGTATTTCCAAAACTTCCTCAACCAGGATTCTAATGTGCAACTAGGGTGAAGAACTGACAAACCTCAACAATGGAGATAACTGAGAAAGGAAAGGGATGTTTGTGACTTTTCCTTGGTCATCACGGAGAATACGACACAGGAGAAACGAGAACACGCAGCGACTGCAAAGACTCAAGGCTGGATTTCGAGGCATCTCCTCTGCCAGGCCCAGTTTAATATCTTTTACAGACAGTGTGTTTTCGTCTGTTCCCAAAGTGCCAAGCTTTCAAGAAATCCCTATCTTTTTGTTATCCCCGTGTGGAAACCAGGACAACAGATGGCAGGGTAATGGATTGTGTCTGCTCAAGTTACAGTTGCTTTTATTTGTGAGACACCAAATTCGTGTTGACCGTGGGGACAGGCTGACATGATTTATCTCAAATGGAAATGGAGGCATCAGGGGTCTGTCTTTGCTCATTATCACGAGACAAAGGCTCACCTATGACCAGGACACAGTGGGTTGCCGTTGACAGAAACTGTTCGCAGGGGCTGCGAGAGGTCACTCTTGTTCTCAGTGACTATGTGTTGGAATAATCTCCAGATGCCCAACTAGAAGCCTGAACTTCACAGCAACAAACGTTCCCACCCACTGTCCCGCTCCTCCAGATCAGTCAGCAAAGTACAAGGGAAGCACCATTTATATTTATTTTTTTTACTGCTGATGTTTTAATTATACACTCCTACGCGTGCTCTCCAAAGTGCAGCATGACGTTGCGAAAAGAAAACGCAATAGGTGCAGCCCATTCATTCCTGAAAGAAATCATCTCCAGGGATAAGAACCCAACCCAGCCCATGGCTTTTGGCGATACCTCTTCAGCGCAGCAGCGTGACATGCAGAGCCAGCCATCAGGCAAAGGCCGTGGCTGCCAGAACTGCTCCTGGCTCCTGGCAAGGCTGGCTTACAGAAAACCCCCAGCCACAGGGGCAGGTAGAGCAGAAGGAGGAGCCAAGGAAAGAACAGGAAAGGCTGAACGACAAGTGTTCATTTCCCCCACCTGCAAGGTCAAGAGCAGAACCAAGCCTCGAAAGCCTGGCACCCACTGCCCTGCACTGACCCGGGAGTGGGAGCGTTTGAGGACATTTCAAGAAGGGTCTGTGTTGTGAAATGGGTCTTAGAAATCTTCTGGTTCAGAACTCCCAATTTACAAATAAGAAAATGAAGCCAGAGGAAAAACTGATTTGCCCAAGATGGTGAAATGAATCAGGCGCAGTGTCTGGAAATCCAGGTCTTCCGATTCTCAGACCCATTCACTTTGTATTCTGGAGAAATTGGTCCGGCGTATTTTAATAGCCCGCCAGGTGGTGGTCGCTGAGAGCACCCCTGCGCAGTCTGGCACAGCGGTCTGTTCCCCTCCACTCCTTAATGAGCCAAGCCCTGTGCAAGACTGGAGCTGTGAACAGGAACTGGCCTGCTTCTTACCCTAAATGTAGAAGAGCATTCTGTGAGGAGCTCATTCCAACAGCGGAGTGATAAGAGTAACAATATAAATATGAATAAGTAATAGCAGTGAGTAATTCAGTAGGGGAAGGTTGAGAGAGGCGGTATTTGAGTCCACGCCTAACGGACAAATAGGAGTTTGTTGAGAGGACAGAGGGCAGAAGTGTTGTCCAGAGAAAAAGAACGGCATGCGCAAAGGCCTGAAGGCATGAAGTAATACGGCATGAGTGTGGCTGGGTTCCTCTAAGGCAGGGTGCAAGGTGGAAGCAGCGGGTACAGAGCTACAGAGCAGGGAAGGGCTGGACTGCCAAGGGCCTTATAAAAGAAGCCATTCTAAGGGTCGGGGATTATCCTGAAATGACGGTAAACCACTGAAATGTGCTATGCAGAAAAATGACAAAGCGAAATTTGTAATTTAGGAAAATAACCCTAATGGTGGTGCGGATAATGAAACAGAGGGGAAGAAGTCAGAGGCAGGGAGACCAGCTGAGATGGTGAGGGCCCGCGTGAGCCAAGCAGCACTGTGGACTGAGAGCAGCGGACAGATGAGTCCTGAGCTCTGAGCTCTGCCCCTGCACCATCGCATTTAGAAGGTGGAATTGCTAAGACAGGAGGGTTGATTGGCCAAGGGGTGCGAAGGTTTGACTTCACCCTAACTTCTCCCTATTTCCCTTCACATACTCTGAACTGAACAACTCCTCCACACTTCCCTCAAAAATCTGGTTTCTTAATGAAAGCAGGAGTAAAGTTCAGCAAGTTCATGCTCCACGTTCTCAAGGGTAGGAGGCATCTTGCCTCCTGAGAATAGTCTTCTCTTCTGCACAGTAGAAACAAACATTCCTGCAAAACTCTGCTGAAAGTCGCCTGCTCTGGGAAGGGGTCCTTGGCACCTACAGTCATGGGTGTGTCCCCATAGCAGTTTCGTATTCCTCTGTCAGCATTGAGAGGACTGTTCCATGCTGTCAGTATTTATTGCTTTACACGTACCTCCCCACTCACCTGCCCTCATCCCCTCCCACCAGGTAAGCTCTTTTGCAAGACAGAGGCACTGTCTTCTTATTCTGTCTCCTGTCCAAACACAATGCACAGAAAGATATTTGATAAGAGTTTGCCGAATGAATGAATGCTGATGGTTGAATTCATAAATTCATCAATTCTATTAAATGTTCTGTAATGACAATAATGATGATATTTGCAGGACACTACAATCCACTCCCCTTAATAAGGCACCTCAGATTTAACTGTCCAGCATCATTTGGGGCACAAGGGTGGAGTGTTAAACTGAGGAACCACACCGTGTAGTTTGAATTAGTCTGTGACACCACTTGGCAGACTCTCTAGGATCACCACAGGGCTGAGAACTGCACTTTAAGAATTGCTTCTAGGGCATTCTCTCTGAGGAGCCTTTGAGCAGGGGGAGGAGTGAACTGGAAGGTGGGGAGTGAGGCTCCTCCTTGTCATCTGGGCAGTTCTCCCTAGGGCTAGCCCCTCTCCCTGGCCCCCTCAGGTCACTATTAATAACATGTTCCAGAAGCACCTCTTCCTCCAGGAATCTTGGGTCTTGGCTGGGTGTTACGAAGGAGGTTCTGATTAATGGACACGGTTAAGGTATGCATGGATGGCTGCTACATTAATCCTCCCAGAAGGCTCCCTTTTTAAAGTGCTGGGAGATTAACAGGAATTTCAGATGCTGTAGCAATTTGGAGGGAAAAAATGTTGATCTCAGCAGTGTCCACCAGCTCCCTTGCCGTGAGGGGTACATATCTGATACATTCCAGCTCCCCGTGAGCCGTCCACCCAGGCAAGGAAGGCCAGATCTTGAGTCTGAGCTGACAGCTGAAGGAAGAGACCTTGAATCAGCACAGCAGTCAGAATTGTGCTTGAGGGCAGCATTGCTGAAACTAAAACGAATCACTTTATCTGGAGCAGTCTCTCTGCACATTCTTTTTCCCCTGTGGCAGTTGCGATGTTCAAGTTCAGGCTCTGTATACTTGGGGCTGAACGGAGGGCAGGAGGGAGAGGAGAAAATGATGGGAAAGAGGACAGAAAGAAAGGCCCCTCCTAAACACACACGTGTGTCAGAATTTTCCCAGGTGCTTTGCTGGAACGGGTAGAAGGAACACCTTCCAAACAGGCTGCACTCGGCCCGAGAAACCTGGAGAGCGTCACCAGGCAGTGCAATCCCTCCCGAGGCTTTTGCTCTGCAGGAAGCTCCTGGCTGTTCTCTAGGAGATGCGTTTGCTGCAGGACAAGGTAAGCAGGTTGGGCGAGGCAGGACAAGTAGGGCCGGCCCCACCTGTCTCTCTCAGGCAAGTCCGGACTTCAGGACTGTCATGCTACCTAGAAATGAGATCTGGTAGGAATCTCCTAGCAAGAAAGCTGCTCTTCCTGGGAGACCTGTCAGCTTTAAATCATCTAGAGGAATTGTGGGGTGGAGGGCCAGCTCGACACCTTTAAGGCGGTTGCAAATAAAGGATGCAAAGAAATCATGCTGAGGGCAAGTTTAAAAGAAGTTAGTCAACGTGAAAAACACAACGTCTCCATCTGGAGGATTCTGTAGCACGCATTGCTCAGGTGGCTGGACATGCTCTCTTCAGGATAGTGCTTGGAGGCCTCCAGAATTTTTTTCTCCATCAGGCTCTTCAATCTGATTCTATTCTTGAAGGCCCCACTCCTTTTGCCCTAGACCTTAAATCTGACTGCCAGCGTTACTGAACTGGGGCCTCGACATAGACCACTTGAGTTTTCAGTAAAAAAACATTACTGTGAAGCCAGATTATACTTCTTCCACTCTGATTTTAGAAGGAGGTTCTTACCTCTGTCTCTCCCGATCCAGCTGTAGAATTTTCCTACTTTGACATGAAGTTCTTACAGACTCAGCCCCAGAGTATTCAAGTGGCCACCTAAAGCCTCCAAAGGAGACTGTCCACAGGCAGGGTAGGGCTTTGGCTGGACCCAAAGTCTTACCCAGAAGCTCCTCCTTTTTCGAGGACACGATCCATCAAAAGGGAAGCCCATTTCCAAATGTCCTTGAAGCCTTCCCCTAAGTGCCTCCCTCTGGATCAATTTGGTAAACATTAACTACGCACCCATTATGTGCCAGCCACTTAGCTGGGCACTGGGAATGAAAAAAGAGTAAGACTGGAGAGAGGAAATCAAACCTGAAGGTTCTTTTCTCTGCTAGGACTAGAGGACTGACCATAAAGTCTGACACTGGCCCTTAGAGATAGGTTTAACCAGAAGCTCACACACTGTTTATAGCCTTGGATTTTTCTAGGCCTCGCTTCCCACCTTCACTGTTGCTAGTCTTCTGGGTGTTGTCCCAATGACAACTGAGCCAAACTCTGCTGGAATTTTCTACCAGGCACAAATACACACCTTTGAGCCTGGGAGAGAAGACAGGCAGGAGGAGGACCCGAGCAGTAGGAAGGCCAAGTCACCCCATGCATTCTGCCTGTCATTTGGCACTGCCACCATCTGTTGGTTTGTTCCTCTCTCCAAAGCCTGCAACTTCTGCCTTCATGACCTACCCTCTCCCTGCAGAAGGGGGTCAGAAATAACAATTGTGCTAAAACCAGCCTCTTGACCCACATTTGAGGGTTTCCAGATCAATGCAGCTGAAGCTATTCTGCAGCTGTGCCTTTAAGAGCATGATGCAGGCAGCTGAGATCATCCTTCCCTGAACTGCTGTAGGGAAGACGTGGTCTTTGTTTCTGAACGTTTTTCTCGGGTTGCCAGAGTCTGAAGACCTGGAGAAATTATTGCAAAACAGCTCACCTTCCCTCTTCCCCAAGGAACAGAGAAAGGTTGAGTGAAACATCAAAGTCTTACAGAGTCATTATATTCAGAGCAAGAGTAACAAACAGGCATTTTTGTTCCCTTCCTTCACAGTTGGTACCAGTCTTCAGGTCCTCAGCCCCTGGGCCCCTGGCGTGGGTCATTGTTCTGGGCAGTTCCAGAGACCAACAACAGCCATTCAGCAGTAGTGTCTGAACTACAGATTGTTCTCCACTGCTCTTCATTGTGCCTGTGTTTGCAACAGTGAAAAATTCGGCTACCCGGTACTAATCCTCAGAACTTGGTCTTGGACCTGATTATAAATCTCACTCCTGCAACTACAAGCAATGCAATCCTAGGCAAGTGACTTAATTTTTCTGAGTCAGTTTTCTCATCTATAAAATGAAGTTAATAACAATATATACTTCATAGAATTGATGTGACAATTAAACAGCACGTTAAAGTGTGTAGCACAGTGGTGCTCAACAAATGGCCCACCAATGTGCTGTCAGTCTGGGGTGGGTGGGAAGTCATATCCCTTTGACAGCCACTATCTATCGACCAGGGAGACTGGGAAGGAAACAATCTCGCCTATTGAAACCCCCACACCTCTTTCCCCTCTGTTCAGCACCTATTTTCTTATTTCTTGGTTGTCTACCTGCTGCTCCTACCCAATGGTAAAGCTCTTTAAGGACACAGAATAAGATCCAGCAGTCAGTGGAGTCCTTCTAGGTAGTGGACAGTCAGTAAATATCTGTGGGTGAATGCATGGGTATTTTTTCAACTGACTAGTTGAATACAAGTTCTGACACTTAGGGGTAACAGTACCTAGGAAATATATAATCCAAGGCTAGGGAGACAGAGGCTTAATATTCACTAACATTGTCCCTTACCTGCCACCTGTTTCTCTTGAGGCCTTAAATCCTAAGTCTTCAGACCCGTCTGCTTTGCATGACTGCGTTAGACTGCACGTGAAAATTTTGCAAAGCAAAAAAGATGCATCACAGCAATTTGCCTCTCAATTTCTGTTCCTCTCAAAAGGCTCTGAAGCCACAAAGTCCCCCAGCAATAGTCATAGGGAAGGCAAACAAATTAAGGACCCTGGCTGGGAAGACAGTAAATGAGTCTCTGGAATATAATCAAAGACATATCCAAGGGTCTGTCTTTCCCTCAGATTTCTTTCTGGCTCCCTGCCACAGGCTCTGAGGAAGTTCCTCTTGGATAATGAGAAAAGGGACATTAAAATCTGGGTACAAATTGCTGCTGGGTACTTTGGATTTGATTATACTATAGGTCAGATCATGTACAGTGGTGCGTACAAGGCATCACTCTTTATAACAACAGAAATATATAATATAGAGTTTCTAAGGCACAGAGTCCCTCAGTAATAAAAATCTGCAAGGCCCAAATGACCCAGGAGCTATCTGCATTCTCTTCTGTGAGCATGCCAGAGAATGTCTCCTGTGCTTCTCCCACCTGCTCTCTCAGGGACGGTAGTGGTGATGGGATCTTGGGGAAGGCAAGTGGCAGAGGAGTGTGAGTGGGTTACTACAGTCCATGGAGGGTGTGTTAAATAGAGGAGTTTGCTTGACAAAGAAGCAAAGGCCCAGCCTGGCTGGTAATGATTCTGAGGGAATCAGGATCTCAGACAGACAATCCAGTGTGAGTCTTTGTGTTTGTTTCAATAGAGCAGTAAGACTAGGAAAAGTCTCTCGGCGCCATCTATAGATTTACTGCTTGCGGGAGAAAGACTCGATACAAGGACAGGACTTCCTCTCTCATTGGGAGGGTGTCTGCCTTCAGTAAGGCCCCAAAGGCTATAAATGAGGCTTCGCCTGCCCCAGAGCGTGGCTGGGTGGTTGCCCTTCCTGTCATTGAAAGTCATTTCCTCTGGAAAGCCCTGCCCCGCTGACTTCATCCAGCTTGGTAGCCCAGGTCACCTCAGGAAGCTCTTAACCCCCACGGACCAGAATGTAAGGTACCCACATGGCCCAGAGTTTTCCTCCAAATATTTCATTCATAGTCCCCACAAATAGGCTTGTACCCAACAGGTATGTTCAGTGGGGACAAGGGGGGCTTGGAGAGAATGGCCACAGGAGATATCTCTGTAATACCAACCAATCCTCTTTGCCATGTCCCTCACCTCCTCCCTGCCCTGCTTCTCAGCGAGGTCTTCTCAGATACGCAAATTCAAAGACACTTGCCCACTCCTTTTGAGACTTCCTATCTCCTAACCCTGCTTTATGTTTCTCCAGAGAAATTACCTTTGACATAATGCATTTTATGTGTTTATTGTCTCCTTCCACTAGACCATAAGCTTCAAGAAGGCAGAGATTTTTGTCTATCTTTTTCCATATTCCAGTACATAGAATAGTGTGTAGCATGTAGTAGGTATTCAATAAACATATTTTTGGAGTCAATGCCTTCCAAAAGCCAAGTGCTTTGCATTGATTACAGCCTCCAAGCCAAGCCTGCAAGTGGACGTTGTCCTCTTAGGGAACCCGAGAGTCCTCCCTGGGTATAGGGTGGGTCACTCTGTGCCCTAGAAGGAAATTTTTTAATGGCTACTGTCTTAGTGAGTGGAGTCACTCTGTCTGGTTAAGAGTCTCAGAATATGTGGTCTGTTTTTCTTCTGTTTCTTTCTTAAGTCCAAACTGTTAAGAGAGCTGGACTCTGCCCTCTTCCTGCTCCTTCTTTCTCCCTGTGGGTTGCTTCTGTTGAGAGGTCTGCAGAAAGCAGCCAGTCCTGGCCTGAAGCTTAATCTCCCTGGAAAACAGCCTGGCACCCTCCTCCCTTATTCTCACCGGAAGAGGTGGCTCAAGGTGGAAAGGATCCCACTGGATCAGTAATGGTTCATTGTTGGACAAGAGAAACCCAAACTGGCTAATTTAAGGAGAAAAGATATTAAAGAATGGTAGGTAGTTCACTGAAGCTCTGGGAGGGCTACAGAAACAGGCCTAGAGGCTAGGCAGCTAGAGAAATCCCCAAATCACACCACAAAAGTGGTCTTGGGGAGACAGCATTTTCCCCACTCCTGGCCATTCCCGGGTTCAGATGCTCCAGCTCATCCCATCAACATCCCGGCATGGAGCACTGAACGCTGCCATGGGAACCTCATCCACACCACCTAAGACGGTGGGCATGGCTGGTGCCACTTTCACTTACATGGGTTCCCCCAATGCCCACTCCCTATAGAGCCAACTTCAGAGGCTGGCAGGTGTGTCTGGCTGCACTTGGCTCAGACATGGCCCCCAGGCAGCAAGTGAGGCTGGAAAATCAAGTATTGATGGGTCTTCTCTTGCAGAAGATGAGTCCTCATGAGATGGGGTGGCACCCCCCCAAATGCTGAACCATCAACAAAGTATGACAATGTCCACCTCATAGGTATACTTAGTCCTGGCCAAATATCCCCTTACTAGTGCCTTACTCCAGCATTCTTTTCTTTTTTTTTTTTAGTAACAGCTTTATTAAGATATTAATATAATTCACATACTATAGAACTTATCCTTTTAAAGTGTGCAATTCCATGATTTTTAGAATATTCAGAGGTGTGCAACCACCACCACAAACAATTCTGGAACATTTTCAGTACCACCAAAAGAAACCCCAGACCCTTTGGCAATCATCTCCCTATCCCGCGTTCTTCCCAGCTCTAGCCAACCACTAATCCACTTTCTGTCCCTAGAGAGTTACCTATTCTGGACACCTTACATAAGTGGAATCATACAATATGTGGTCCTTTGCGACTGACTTCTTTCCCTTAGCGTTACATTTTCAAGGTTCGTTGACACTGTCGCATGTAACAGCACTTGATTCCTTTCTATGACTAAATAACATTCCATGGTGTGGATATGCCACATTTTGTTTATCCATTAGTCAGCTGATGGACATTTGGTTATTTCCACTTTTTGGCTATTGTGAATAATGCTGCCATGAGCATTTGTATACAAGTTTTCGTGTGGACATATGTTTTCATTCTGTTGGGATTATACCTAGGAGTGGAATTGCTGGATTATATGGTAATTCTGTATTTAGCCATTTGAGGAATTGAGAGATGGTTTCCCACTAATTTCTAATAGTGAAATCTTACAGTCCCCATTTCACATAAGAAGATAGACACAGAAAGGTTAACAAAGTTGCCCGTGGTCACAAAGCTAAATACACATCAAATCAGGTATTCAAACTTCCAGCCCACACTTATACCACTGCGCTTCACTGCCTGCTCCTATTGGTTGTGTCTGCTTTCCTGTTTTTTATTATCTACAGGCTCATGTACATTTACATTTTGGTCTCATCTTTTCTGTTATATTATAAATTCCTGAAGGGACCATTCTTACCCTTTTTCTTACCCTCAACCCACTGAATAAAGCTGAGAGAGGGATGCCAAGGTTTGCAACAAATGCCCACAGCCCTTCCACTCTTCTCTCTTGCCAACAAAACCAGCGTTTTGTTTATATGACAATGGGCAGGGCCTCGGCATTGAAAGGTGATTGGTCTAAGCCATCATGATGATCTCATTCTCCTCTGTGGTGACTGGTCTAGCAGTAACCATGTGACCCAGTTCTGGCCAATGAGCTGTAAGAAGTCTGCCTGGGACTTCTGGAAAAGATTATCTTCCTGTTAAGAGAGAGCCCTGGTGTAGAACATCCGTGGCTGCCACCCCAGTTCCCCGTTGAGAATGCTGGAATAAAGCTTGACCTCGTGGGCGCAGGTGTGCGTGCACATGTCGTTACTGCTCCACTGCTGGGGCCTGTAAGCTTGACTTCTCAGGAAATGCGGTCCTTCTCCCCACCTGCCCGTGAGGTCCAGCAGCTATTCTCGGCCCGTACTTCTCCAGCCCCTAGCGTGCATCTCCTCTGGGCTTCCATCACCCCTGATTCCCCGACTGCCTGGGTACCCCCCACCGACTGATACCCACCCTGCTCGCACCTGCTTCATTGCACCCTGTCTGCCCCCGGCCTCCTACTTCGCCCTTGGCTCTCCCAAGAATGCTTCTCAATGAACTTTGGCTCCAGGCTAGTCAGAGTTCCCTTGGTCCTAGGGAGGTGGTGGTTGCACAGCATTACGAATACACTAAGTGCCAACGAATTGTATACTTTAAAATGGTTCATTGTATTTATAAGAATTTCACCTCAAAAAAAAGTCCCTTCACCCTAAAATTGTTTTGCTCACTCCATTCTCTTATCTTTAGCCTTGATCAAAACCTGTGGTATATGTATACCATGGAGTACTATTCAGCTTTAAGAAACAATGGTGGGCCGGGCGCGGTGGCTCACACCTGTAATCCTAGCTCTCTGGGAGGCCGAGGCGGGCGGATCGTTTGAGCTCAGGAGTTCGAGCCCAGCCTGAGCTAGAGTGAGACCCTGTCTCTACTAAAATTAGAAAGAAATTAATTGGACAACTAAAAATATATAGAAAAAATTAGCCGGGCATGGTGGCGCATGCCTGTAGTCCCAGCTACTCGGGAGGCTGAGACAGTAGGATTGCTTGAGCCCAGGAGTGTGAGGTTGCTGTGAGCTAGGCTGATGCCACGGCACTCACTCCAGCCCAGGCAAAAGAGTGAGACTCTGTCTCAAAAAAAAAAAACCTGACCTTCCCTTGACAGAACACACTATGTGGCCTCATACACTTTCTGCCCCCTTCTCCCCATGCAGTAAAAAAAAGTTCTTAATACAAACTCTGTGAGCTCCTTGAAAATATCTGTGAAACTTCAAAAGTTGAACATAGCAATAAAAATATTTTAAAGTGGTCTGTGATCCCCAAAAACATAAGGTAAAGCTCTTATTTAAAAAAGAGGGGAAGCTGATGTATATTGTTCTCAAGCTTCAATATGCATCAGGATCACCCAGAGGGCTTGTTCAAACACAGCTTTCTGGGCCCTGTGCCCAAAGTTTCTTCATCAGTAAATCTGGGCGGGGCCTGATAATGTGCATTTCTAACAAGTTCCCAGGTGATTATTTTGCTGCTGGTGCAGGGACTAGACTGCTCTTGTGAGACACAAAAACTGTTACTATGATTACCTCCAGGAGGGGACCTTGTTGGCTGGAGATAAGGGAGGAATTTTCACTGTGCACCCTTCTATACCTTCTGAGTTTCTTTCTCTGTGAATATATTACCTACTCGGAAACAAACTTGAAATGGCGGGGGGGAGAAGGAAAAGAAAAACACCCCTGCCTTAAAGCTATCCTCCTCACTCGCCCTCCCTGGAAAGGAGAAAGGCCAGTTTTCTTTACATTCCCACTGACTCTTCTAGAAGGTCACCCTCCTCACTCTCTCTCTGCTTCTCATGTGTATGCTGTACTTCCACTCTAGGTTAGTTTATTCCAAGAACCTCTGCTGCTTTGTATCACAACCCATTTCTACTTTCCGAGAGGAGTCCTACTTATGTTCACATTTTTCCTCTCCGAGAGCAAAACCACAGAACCTGACTACATGTGCACGCTCGTCTCAGACGGTGACTTAGCTCTGCCCCACGATGCTGCTCTCCTCTCGTTGGATCTGAGGCTGCTGCCGAAGACAGCACAGCTTCTCCAGCGCCCCTGAGCCCATCCTCACCTGCTCCTGTCCCCCCGCCCTCAGCCTCCCCTCCAGCTTTGTCAGGAAAGTCAGGGCTGTCAGGCACAGCTCATGTTCCTCTCTGCCCCCGTCCCCCTCAACACATCACTCGCCTCCTAAGCAGTCCCCTTCCCTCCTCGCTCCCAGGAGCAGAGTGTGCCCAGCCTCGGGTCACATTGTCGTCCACTGGGACTGCTGGTGCTCCCACTTGCATCCCGGCCAGGGATCCTCGAGGGGTCTCCAGGGTCTTCAGTCTCTCACGCTTTTCCCTTTCTCTCCTTTTTGCCAAGAAACAAGCACAGATGTCCATTTTAAAAATTCTTCACGTGACCTTGCTGGCCAAGTATTCCATTTGTTTTTCCTCTTTACAGAGAAACTTCTCAAAAAAGCACCTTCACTTTCTCAGCCCACAGTCTCTGCACAACCGTCCGCTATCTGGCTGCTACTCTTGGCACTCTATAAAAATGACTTTTTCAAAGGTCACCAGTGACTTTGTAATTGCCATATCCCAAGGCTTTTTCTCAGTTTCTGGAAACTTCTGTCCCATTTTATCTCCTCTTAACATGCCTGCTCCCTCCGACTGTCATCACCCATCCTGGCTCCTCTCTCACTTTTCCGACAGACCCGGCTTTGGCTCCTACTTGCTCCCCATCCTCCTCTCCACAGACTTGCTCTTGGTGACCATCCACTCTCAGTGCTTCAGTATTTACGCACATGGTTTCCAGACCTCTGTCTCCAGCTTCTGTGTGACCTCAAGCAAATGACCTCACCGAGCCTCAATTTCATCGTCTATAAGTCACCTGTTTGACACCCTCACTGAGGTATTCCGATGCCACCTCAGAATTATGTTTCACACTGAATCATCTTCTTTTCTCCCCAGACAACTCCTCCTTCTTCTAACTGTTCTATTTTTTCTCATGGTACCTGCCTTGGATAGTTAGGCTAAACTAATCTGCTGTCACAAAGAAGTCCCAAATCTCAGTGGTTTACAATAACAAAGGTTTATTTTCCTATCGTGTTGCATATGTAGATCAGCTCTCTTCCTTCTGGAAGCCTGACTGACAGAACAGCACCAAGCTGAGACTTGGCGGCAGCTTGTGGCAGAGGGAGGAGAGATGAGGTGCTGGACCAGTCTGCGGTTCTTCAAACTTCTAAGAAGGGGCGCATCTCACATCTACTCACATTCCATTGGTCATAGCAATCTTGTGGTGATTTCGTGAGGTGGGATATACAATCTTCCTAAGGGAGGGATCTTGGAAAAGGGCAACAGATTGTTTAAACCAATTGTTTAAGCAAAATTTTTAAACAATGATAAAATCTAGTAGAGCTAGTCCTCCAATCACTAGGCTTCAAACACACCTCTAACTTCTACCTCTCTCTGATTTCCATGCCATAGCCATTCACTGGCCCAGTATTATTCGTTCTTCCTTCATGGTGTCTCTTTTTCTTTTCTTTCTTTCTTTTTTTTTTTTTTGAGACAGAGTCTTGCTCTGTCACCCGGGCTAGAGTGCTGTGGCATTAGCTTAGCTCACAGCAACCTCAAACTCCTGGGCTCAAGCCATTCTCCTGCCTCAGCCTCCTGAGTAGCTGGGACTACAGGTGTGGGCCACCACTCCTGGCTAAGTTTTTCTAATTTTAGTAGAGAAGGGGTCTCGCTCTTGCTCAGGCTGGTCTCAAACTCCTCACCTCAAACAATTCTCCTGCCTCAGTCTCCCACAGTGCTAGGATTACAGGCGTGAGCCACCGCACCCAGCCCACACTTGTATTTTTTATAGCTGATTTCCCAACTCCAGCCTCTGTTGTGTTAGCATTCAGTATATTTTTGATTGTGTTATTCCAGCACCCAAAACCTTTCAATAGCTCCCCCATTGCCTTGAGAGCAAGATACAAATTCATGAGCCTGGGGTTTAAAGTCCCTTCACGATAGAGGTCCTGATCTATATTTCCAGGCTTATCTGGGTGACCCTCCACTGCAGTCAATTTAATCTATTTGCCACTCCCCAAACACAGCTCTGTCACTTCCTCTCCCTGGAACTCCTCCCATCTTGTCAAAATGCTACTCACCTGATAAAGTCTATGTCAAATATCTGCGTATATTTTATTGCCCCTATAGGGTTGTGTGTTTCTCAAAGACAAATAGAATGTCTTATACATATTTGTGTTCCTCACAGCACCTTGCCCATGGTAGGGGAAGGGGAAAAAATTAGCATTAATCGAGCACATCCTTTGTGCCAAAGTTAGTGGAAATCACTTTACACATGTTATCTCACTATATCCTAATAGCAACTCTTTTCAGTAGGGATTGTTATTCTAATCCATCGATGACAAAACTAAGGTTCAGTGGAATTGATTTTCTTCAGATCACAAAGTGAGTTATTGGTAGAGCCCAAATTTGAACCAAAGAGTTGCCTAATAAATACATTTGAGGAAGGAAGGAGCAAAGAATGATTTATACTCACAAAGAATAAATCACAAAAGAAATACGAAGGACTAAAAAACACATGGAAAAATTCAGCGTCATCAGCTTTCAAACAATGTTTTTACCAATCAAATTAAAAGTTACTAAATATTCAATAATATGTTGGCAAGAGTTGGGGAACAGGGACTTTTTGCACTATTGATAGAAGCAAAAATCGGATCATCTCTAGAAGACAATCTGACCTTAAAAATTGTGCAGAGCTTTTGACCTAATTAATTCCCCTTCTAGAAATGTATCCTAAGGAAGCAGCAAGAGATGCATAAAAGCATTTATAATTAAGGATGTTCATCTGGCATGAAAAACCAGAAACAAGGTAAATGTCCAACGAACAGTGTTTATTAAATATACTGTGCTCACACCTATCATCAAACTCACCACAGCTATAAAAAGACACTAAGGACATGGTAATGTGCTCATGCTGTATTAAGTAATTATAATAAATCAAGTGACAAAACAGGACTGCAATATGATACAATATGTTTAGAAAATTATGAATGTAAAATGACTCAAAGGGTAAACTCTATGTCTAATAGTGTTTAACTCTGGGTAGAATGATTACAAGTGGATCTTATTTTCATTATGCTTGTGATATTTTTAAACTTTTCATGCTGAGTGTATATTAATTTTTTAATAAATGGAAGGGGGCACATGTGTTGATATTAACTATGCTTCCCAGGATCAGAACAAGCAAGACCCATCAGATACGAGGCCTTCCAAAGGGCAGTCCCCAGGGAATGTTGTCAACTGCCCACTCACTGCGAAACCACACCCTTGGGCAACAGTGGGCAGTGCAGGGGTGAGAGTGGCCTGTAGCGGGCATCATGGTGGTGCCCAGCCCATGGCCAAGGCCCCAGGAGAGGCTGCAATATAAGAAGCCACCCAAACTCGAGGCTGAGGGAGAAACACAGGTACAGGTTCCAAGAGGAGGGGCTCATATATTCACCTCCTGGGATGCTGCGTGGTTTGTGGTTAACCTCACCGCCTGAGGAGCAGGGCAGGCGAGAACAGAGCATGGGAGTGAGTCATGATGGGAAAAAAAGTGTCATAATCAAGACAGACACTTAAGTAGAAACCAAGTGTAGGAGTTGACAGAGATGAGGGCGGAGATGCAGACTGACAGGGGCTGACTTTAAAAGAGAACCAGTTTTTCAACCGGGGAACTGGACATTTTTAGGGTCAGATTCCCTTCTAGAGCTGATCCAATTTTTACTTCTACCAAAAGCAGAACTTTTAAGGTCTTAGGTAGCTGCCAGTTCACACAAAGCCATTGGCCTTCAGTTTAAAAAAAGAAACTAATTTTGATTATAAGAAAGTACTCAGTCTGAAGAATATGTGTGGGATTCAGCCCTCATGGTGAATTTTTAATACCTGCAAAGTCCCTTTTATTCTTCACATCCGTCTTCTAAGGTAGATGAGCAAAGGCATGGTCCCTATGTGGCAGACGAAAAACAACAACAACAAAAACACCTGAGGAATTAAAGGCAAGTTTCCACAGCTTGACATGTTGGAAGGTGACACTACAGACTATCTCCTTGAGCGATTTGCTGCTCAAGTGAAGTTCTCAATCCCAAACTCTGCAGACAATATGGCAATATTGTCCTGGGAAGGCTGATGCTGTGTTTGGAAGGAGTGAGTGTAAGTCTTGGAGCTGAATGAACTACCAACTACCTAACTCTCCAACTACCATGAAAGTGTGAGTTCTAGCACCTGAAGGAGTTGATTACCCCTTGAGCTGTGGTTTCCTTGTATGTAAAGTGGAGAAGGTCACGTCTCCAGCACATATTTATACATGCCAGACATGGTGCTAGGGACACACCAATCGGCCATTCCTGCCCTCAAAGGGATTGGCAAAGTATGGCCCATGGGCTGTCTTTGTACCCTGCACGTTAAAAATGTTTTTCATATTTTTGGGTTCGTGAGAAGAAATAAAAAAGAATATTTTGTAACTTGTGAAAAATCATAGAATTATTGGAATATGGTCACATTCATTAGCTTATACATTGTTTCTGGCTGCTTCCATGCTACAATGGCAGAGTGCAGCAGTTGTGGCAGAGACTATACGGCCCACGAGGCCAAAAACACTTACTGTTTGGCTCCTTACAGGAAAAAAATTTGCTGACCTCTGGACTAAAGGAAGAAAAATGAGATAATTGTAGACAGGGAAAAGTTCTGTGAAATTAAAAAGGTAGGGAGTGGCATTTCTCAAGGCTGTTATAAAGGTGAAAAGTAAAGTGCTGAGAGAGAGCACTTTGTTAACTCCCACAACTGGAGCGTTTCCAGGCCTTGCTGGGCTGTGGGTAGCGACCAGGTGAAAATAACGGGCGTGTCCAGAATGAGTGGTTTCTGCCCTCCAATCCCACTCAAGTCTCAGCAGTGCTCGGGGCCTGGGAGGGACTCTCATGTGCACTCCGGCTGCCCCCTGGGAATGCGACTGTCTGCTGTAGGGTCCAGCAAGGACTATGCTCCCTGCCATCCTCACACCCAGAGAGATGCTTTGCTGCACAGGGGCATGAGGGGAATGCCCCTCTCCTCCACTCAGTGTCCCTGGAGTTACTTTAGAACTAAAACAGACAGCTGGGGCCTCTGTCTCCCTGAGGTCCTGTGAAAATGGCTCCTTCAGTTCTTCCCTGCTGCCACCTGCCACTGGACTGGGAGATGAGGTCAGAGAATGGCACTGCCTTCTATCTATGCAAAACTCTTCCTCTCCTTCCTCTCCCCCACCCTCGTCTGCAGCTTCTCCCTCTCCCATGCAAATGACTCGTGCAAATGGATGCCTCTATGGACTAAGGGAGCAGTGTACTCTGGCTTTGCAATCTGCCGTATGATCCACTTGATGACATTTGCTAGTCTACCTCCCAGTCGGCCACCCAACCTTTTGTCTTTATCCTACCACAACTCACCCACAAATACACAGTCAAGCATTTGTTGATTTGACTTGATGGAACCTGGAGCCCAGCAGTTCAGGCGTCATCCCCAGCCTTCTCTTGCTCCCACTCCCTAGACTAACAGACCCAGGCAGGTCTGTTAGTGCATCAGCCCCAGGCTGGTCTCCAAGGCCCAGTGTGCTGGGGGAGCCCTGGGCGTCTGGGAGGCACCACACAGCAGAATCAGATCCGCAAAGGAGGCTCCTGCCTCTGACTGCCTGCAGGGCCCACTGGCCTGCCCTGAGCATCAGGCTGTGGCCCTGACATCCTTCCTGCCTCTAGCTGGTCTCTGCACGGGCTCTGGCTGGGGCATCGTGCTGTGGAGGGTCAAGCATCTCCTGCACCAGGCCCTGCATCACCAACCAGGCCCATCACAGCCGTTAGTGAACCTCACCTGAGCCTCACATGCCCACTGGACCTTGCACACTATGTGTCCAGGCTGGGTTAGCACCTTTCATTGTTCCCTCCTCATCCATGCTTTAGCCTCTTACCCCCAATTTAAAAAAAAAATCTTCAGCCACCTTCTTTAGCCCAGAAACTCTCTCCAGCTTGCATGAGAGAAGGGTTAAGAATAGAACGACCCTGCTGCTCCCATGCGTTTACTTTGGTCTTTCCTAGGCTAGCTGCTTCCCCACACCCTGAAGGGCTGGGCCACCAAGGTCCCAGCATGGCTCAAGACTCAAGCCCACTTAACCGCGATGGCCCCTGCGGTTGTGGCTTGGCTCCAAGCTCCACCAGAGCAGAACAAACAGCAGGGAGACAGGCAGAAGGGGCAACTGTTAACACATCACACCGTCCCTCGGTGGGCTCAGAAACTGGGGTGGGCCCAGTCTAACGGGAAAAGGCAGCCAGGGACCATTAGGTGGAAGGGCAGAGGGTGGAGGTGGGGGGATAACAGACCAGTTCTGCTCCCTTCAGCGGGGCAATGTCTATGTTCTTCATTTCTCTACCTTTAAAGAGGCAAGAAAGCAAAAACAAAGGGACAGAAGAAAATGTACACACGGGACTCCCAAGCAGTTAGCCGAATCTTTCTGCGTCACTGCTTCTGCTGCCAAGCATGTAGAGGTGCCCAACTCCTCCATTGTCTCTCCCTCCCTCCCAATCCAGGAAAGGATTATATTAAGTAGATGAAAAGCGTCTTTGACCATGTAAGGCCTTCTGTATCCCTATCATCGGTTTTGCAAGAGTCTTTGCTCATTTCAATATAATCAACAAACTTCGAATTGTTCATGCTGATTTCTGATTCTCCAAGATTAATAAAAATTTATGCAAAATGTTATGGGAAATTTGTAAACTATGGTCCTCTGTGTCCCTATAGCGATGCCCTTAAACAGCAAGCTATCAGAGGCAGGCGTGCTTCACAAACAATTCTCCTATTGGGCGGGAAGTTGGATGGGTAACTTCCAAGGTTCCTTCTAACTCTAAACTCTTCAGACTCTAAGGTTAACGGACACTGAATTCCAGGCCAAGAAAAACCATCAAACACGAGTCGTTAAAAAAAGACTTGACAACGTGTTTTACTCAGAGCAAAGCGAGCCCAAACATTTCAAACTAGAGCTGTCAACGAAGAACGTATTGCAAACCAGTGGGAATTTAAAGTAAACTTCAGCCAGCAAATAATAAACCTTCCCTAAAAAGGTAATCAGATGGTGAGCGACCAAAGTTTGGAAGTGGTGTTAGTAAAGATTTCTACACCATCCAAAATGTGTTCACACTTTGAGCTCCAAATGAGCTGGTGCAGTGGTTTGGGGTCAAAAATGAGAAGTTGGATTATTGCGTCCTACTCAGCAAGCAGCAGCAAGAAAGTGTGCGGTGGCAACTCTGAAAAGCAGGTCAGATCCTGAGGACGGTGGTGCAAGAAGAAAGCCACAGGCCCAGAGCCGTATGCACAGGAGGTCCTGGGGACGCCAGGACACACCTCAGTCCAGCTGCTGATGCCAAGGCCAGGGGCAAGGGCAGGAGCGGCTCCTGCCGTCCTCCTTTCTCCCTAACGCTGTTGCACACCATTAAGGCACCACGTCTGGAAAAGTTCTGACTAGTTTGAGGCTCAGACTGTTCAACCACACCCCACTCTACCTTTCATTGGTGTGTGGGGGAACTTTGGCTTCGGCTAAACATATTTTTAAATTTTTTTCATCATGAAATATATCATGCTTACAAAAGAATATGCATAACCTATATGTACAGCTTAAAGAATAACAATAAAAACCAAACACCATGTGCACACCTCCCAGCTTAAGAAAGAGAATATTGCCGATACATTTGAAGCCCCGTCTGTGCCCACCTTCCCCAATTGTCTCACTGCCCCTTCCCACCCCCGGGGCAAGCCGCTGACCCAACCCAGCTGTTGCTCATTCCCTTGCTTCCCTGTTCGGTTTTAATCCCTTTGTCCTGGGTCCGCAAGCCATACTAATTGTAGTCTTCCCAACTCGCTCTTTTTGCTCAGCAGTACTTTTGAGTTTCATTCTCATTGATGTGCGTAGCTATAGTTTATTCACTTTTGTTGCTATATAGGATTCCAGTGTATGATCATAGCATGATTACTACTTTTTTTTTTTAACATGTGAGGACACAGTGACCACGATTACTTCTCTATTCTATTTCTGATGGACAGACATCTAGGTTGTTTCCCTTTTTTAAGTTAATATAAGCGAGGCCATTATGAACATTCTTGCACATGTCTCCTGTACAGTGTGCACGAGAATCCTCCAGGGCAGAGCTACTCACAGTGTAGCCTGAGACCCACCCTGCTGCCCAGCTGGTACCACTTTCCAACGAGATCAGGAGCCTGAGCCAGAACTTAAAGCAACTGCAGCATTAAATACACCGTTGAGCGCAGCTGGCACTTGTCACAGCAGGACTCCCCTTCAAAGGAGCAGTTGATTTACATTCTGGCAAAAGCTCTGCAACTCCGCCTGCCTCTGCTGCTTTGCGGCTGGGTGACCTCTGCCTTTCCTCTTCACCTTCATCTACCCGGCTCTGGTTCACCACTCCCCAATCAGGGAAGACTTGGGCCCCTCACTCAGCCTCTCAGTTTTGCTCACTAAAAATTTGTTGAACGAACAAATGAATGCATGGTTTGTTGTTCCCCATCCACACATCTACCAAGGGAGCTGCCACGCTCTTCCATGAACCCCATCTCCCCACTTGATTCGTCCAGAGGGTGGGGAAGAGTCAGAGTCCTTCCCAGCCTTTTTCATCCTGGAACCAAGAAAGGGGGTCAGTGTATCTCCAGTGTGAAAGCCAAGCTGTCACTCGCTAGGGCTGGCAGTGGCCCGGTTCGCCACCCTGGGGGAAGCTGGCCATGGCGGGAGGACGCAGTGTGAAACACAGAGGAAACGAGGAGAAACCCAGAGCAGGAGCAAGACAGGCGGCACCTCGGCCCCGGTTCTGGGTTCCCAGGACGGGCTGCATCCTGACCTGGCCACAGGCGGCCATTCAGCCCCAGCCTTGGCTTCTCCTTTTTGCCCACACTGGTTGAAATTGCTGTTTCACGTCTGGAAAGAAAATGAATAACGTACCAGACTTTAGCCCTAGTCAGCTGCGGAAAGCCAGAATCAGAGTTGCCCTCGGAGCTACAAAGCTGGTTTCGATGAAGGTTTTGGAAGAACAGTTGTCAATTCTTCGGATTTGCGTTGGTGCAAACACCAAACCAAAACCAAAACCAAACCAAACAAACACTCGCCAACAAATGGGAGATCCCAGGTCGCCATGTCGTAGCAAGAGGCATTCCTGTCTCTCCTGCCACAGCTCAGGTATCAGCCCGACGGTTCTGCTTGGAGTACACCGGTGGCCACACGCGCCTCACCCCCAACGTCAGCGTGGGGCTGCGAGGCCCTCTGTCCCAGCGGTTCCCACTGTGGCCCATCGCTCTGAGAGCCACGTGCCACGCTTTGAGTGTGTAGCCTTCCCACACCCGAACGCATGTGTAAGTGCAGGGAAAAGAGCTAAACAACACAACTCCAAGAATTGTTACCAGCAGCGGGGACAGCAGGGGATACGTCTGATAAAGGGAAGTGGGAAGAAGGAGCAAGTGAAAGGCTCTGAGAAACAGCAAGAATTTTCCAAGGATTACTCAATCCAGAAATAATTCTTTTAAAGGGGCTTTAAAACCATTTAACCACAGAAAACAAAAGCCCTTTGTGGGCATTTCCTCTGTCCCAGTCCCACCTAAAGGTGGACACAAAGCACAGTTCCAGTCACTATCCTGGTGCCTACAGTGGACAGAACAGATCAGCAGGTCTCTCGCCACCCCTAAATAAAAACAGTAAGTATTCTTGGGTCGCCTGGTCACCGGGGTGCAGGAGAGGAGCACCTGGATATGTCAGGCACTCCTATGTTTGAAGGTAGCTAAGGCTCAGAGAAGTTAAGTGACTTATCCAAGGTCACACAGCCAGATAGTAACAGAACCCAGGCTAGAAGCCAGCAACTCTGATGTCTAGTCTAGTACTCTTTTCTCTCCACTGTGCTACTTGGGATCACTTCTCAGGAAATGCCAAAGGCATTTCAAATAGTGTGAATTTGAATGTAAAACTGATAAAGTTGCCACAGTACCCACAGTGTCAGTACTGTAAGACAGCAATAAAAATTACAGCCTGGGACATCTTGGGTTTGGTTTTTTTGTTTTTTGTTGTTTTTTTTTTTACCAGCAAACAAGCAAAGAGGTCCATGAAGGGCAGATAGAGTCCTGTGGAACTTTACTGCTGTGCTTTTCAAACTGTGGGTCATGAAATCAACTAGTGGGTTGAATATTTCCAGATAGAATAGAAAATATCACATTGTATCATACAGTAAAGTTAAGTATTATTTCACAAAATCTTTGTTATTGTGTGTGTGTGTGATGTAAAAAGTTTACTTTTTTTTTTAGCGGTGGGTCACTGTCAAAATGTTTTGAAAACTCTGCTTTAAGGAATAACTTCTAGACAAAGTTCTAGGTGTCACAGTTCAACACTTTGATATTCCCTGAAGGTATAAAACAATGCAAAAAATAATCTTATTTTTTAATGTGGTAAACAACATTTGGGAGCTATTTTAGTAAAGATCCAATTAACCAGAACACTCAGGGAATTTAATGTCCTGGTTAGCTGAATCTCTTCATTAATGAGAACAAATTGAAACCCCTTGTCAAGACACAGAGTCATAGAATATTATGGATGGAAGAGACCTGGGAAATCAGTTTCACCAACTCCTTCACTATCCCACTGGCAGCAGCTGAGGCCCCAGAAGGAGGAAGTGGCTTGCCCTGGGCCCTGGGCCCAGTTGGGGCTACAAGCCAAGACCCAGACCCACAAATCCCCTGTAGATTGGGCTGAATCTTAGTGAAATTATGCAGAACACTTGGGGTTGCTTCTTAAATAAAAGTCCAGCTTTCAGCTTGTCTATTGCCATTTGCTTTTTCTCATAGCTCGGTATAGTTGGTTTTATAGAATTTAGAACAAACGCCAAAGATCTGGGGTAGCATCAAAGAGCTGGTGTGGTTGAACATCTCTCTCTGTCTTTCTGATTTATTAGAATTCATTCTTCTTTATTTGCTCTGATCTGATCTTGTTTCTTCACATACATTATTGGTATTCCAGACACAAGATGATAACCTTTGTAAAATATATTTTTTACTTTTTTTTTTTTTTTTTTTAGACAGAGTCTCACTCTTTTGCCCCGGCTAGAGTGCCGTGGCGTCAGCCTAGCTCACAGCAACCTCAAATTCCTGGGCTCAAGCAATCCTTCTACCTCAGCTTCCCAAGTAGCTGGGACTACAGGCATGTGCCACCATGCCCAGCTAATTTTTTCTATATATTTTTTAGTTGTCTGATCAATTTCTTTCTATTTTTAGTAGAGACGGGGTCTTGCTCTTGCTCAGGCTGGTTTCGAACTCCTGAGCTCAAACAATCCACCCGCCTCGGCCTCCCAGAGTGCTAGGATTACAGGCGTGAGCCACCACGCCCGGCCTGTTTTTTACATTTTTGAAGCTGAAGGAGGCTATTTTCATTCTTGGAACTCCCTAAACCATCCCCATTACCTCGGTTTGCTGTTTCTGCCTATAAGCTATTATTTAACAAGTTCTACCATATTGAGAATAAGGGAAACCAAAGTGCGTAGCCTCGTCCTCCAGTGACATGCACTGTTCTCTGCGCACATTTGTTGGTTCAACACATACACATAAGCACCTACTATGTGTCAGGCACTGTACCAGGCACTGAAGATGCAGCAGGAAACACAACAGAAAAATCCTTGCCCTTATAAAGCTTACATTAAGGAATAAGCAGACCGTAAACAAATGAACAGGTCAGTACACGGAATGTCAGATGGCAACAAGGCTAAAGGAGAAGGAAAGGCAGGCTGAAGGAAAACAGGGATTGCTGGGGGTGGGGGGGTGTTACTATTTCATACGGAGAGGTCAGAGAAGGCCTTGCTCAGCAAGAGGCAGAGGCCTGAAGAAAGTAAGGGAGACAGGCAGGTCACTGCCTGGGAGAAGGGAGTTCCTGGCAGAGGAAAAAGGCAACAAGTTAACAGCACCGTGTCAGGCTACAAATACCTTCCATCAGGTCCCAGTGATGTCTGACTCATCGAGTCCTCCTCGCCAATGACACAGGCCTAAAGGTTATTCAACATCGATTTAGGGATAAGACGAATTGCACTCGTTCAGTCCATCAGCAAGCATATGTGCCAAGTGCCAGGGGTTCTATGACGAACGATACAGACGACCCCTGCCCTTGAGATTAGTGACCCATCAAAAAACGACTACCCACGCTGAGCAGGCTATGACTGCACTAAGAATGGTGCAACTGTACAAAAGTAAATTATGTAACCAAAACATTTATACCCTTGTAATATTCTGGAAAAAAAAAAAGAATGGTGCGAAGGAGGAAGGTAACAACATGCAAGACTTCCAGAATAGGACGAAGGGGGTTACAAGCAGAGGAAATAGCAGGCAAAGGGCACAGAGCTGGGACAGGATGGTGCATTTGGGGATCCCCTAGCTGTCTGGTCTGATTGGGAGATAAGTGTCAAGAAAACAGAGATAGACTGGGCAGAAATGCGGATGCCACTGTGTTCTCTGTACGTTATTAAAATGCTCTCTGTAACACTATTAAAATCCTTCCTGGCTGCAGTCGAAAAAGCAGGGAAGGCGGGAGTGCTGTGAGTGGGGAGGCTCTGGACAGGAGCACACATAGAGTCACACATTTTAATATGAATATTGACAGCAGAGGAACGATCTGATAGGATTAGCCTTTTATAAAGGTTTCCTTGAAAAACAGAGGATGAAAAGAGGGAGAGTGTGGAGCTGGGAGGATCAGGGAAGAGGAAGAGAGATCCAGAGGAATCCAGGTGAGAATTCAGACAGCCTGCCAGGAGGGACAGACAGAAGACAGGAAAGAGTGGGATGAAACTGACGGCTACTTATGAGGCTTGGAAGGGCATCGACTGGAGGGGGGTCAGACCCCGGGCATAACAAACAAGTGCAGGGGAAAGGGCTTTAACACAGTGGTTGTAGACTGGCCAGTGAATTCGACTTAGTAGATTCCAACTACAGAATATCATAAAATACGAGATAAGATATAAAATAATGTGGTTAATTCTTCAAAGAGCATACCAGGACTTACAAATCCAAATGAGTGTTACCCCTTGCTTGGAGGCTGGGCATTTGCTCCTATGGTGCTGCTATGGCTAAGAACTTTCGACTTTCTTTGGAGACCTCCCTTCATGCCCATATCCCAATAGCTAGAAAATCCTCATCCCTTTGGGAAAATTTGATTTTTGGAAGAGAAGAAATGTCGTTTGCTGCAAGCAGACCGGTGGGTGCCTGGGACAGGGTTGGGGGGCCTGGGCTGGGACACAGAAGGGTCACAAGGAAAACCTGGGGAGGGATGGTGATCTATTGTCTTGATTGTGCTGATGGCTTCATGAATGAATACATATGTCGAAACTCTAACTGTACACTTAGATATGTGCAGTTTATTTTAGGTCAAGTCTACCTTGATAAAGCTATTTTTAAAGAATAGTGGCTAAGGTCCATCACCAAACTGAGGAATCACCCCTTTTTTAAGGAAAATTTAAGAGAATACTTTCCTTGTATGTCTTTCAAACTGACTTGAAGGGAATTCTCAATTGTAGGTGGCTGTTTTTTTGTTAAACACACACACACAGAAACATATATATGTATGTATATACACACCATGGTAGAATCACTGGAACAAGTGATCTGCCCCCACTATAGGACAGCCCTTGTGTGGGCATGTAAGTTCTAGAACATATGTTTTTAAGCTTTAGAGGCATGTTCTATAATCTAAATTGCAATCCAGTGACTGGGTATCTTCTGATTCTTGTACTCACTCTCCATGAATGACAGCTCTCTGAGTCTCAGATTTCCCGATCTGTAAACGTATTTTTCCTTTTGCTCAGCTCATTCAGGAAAATGACTGGATACGAAGCGTCATTGCTTCCACTAGCTGGAGTTTGGGTTTGACTTATCCAGGGCCAGCCTTATAGAGCTGGAATCCCAGAAAGGTTTCTTTGCTCACGCGCGCGCGCGCGCACACACACACACACACACACACACACACACACACAAAATTGTCCTCTGGCCAGTCTGCCAGTGTCTGAAAGTCTACCATTAGAATATTCCTTCCTCCTTCCCTTTGGGTTAAACATTTCATTCTCTCAGAATCCTTTCTGAAAATAGGATCTTGGAGGGCAAGCCTGGATGATGTGCCAAAGGCGAGAGCTGGAGGAGCCCAGGGGCAGCACAAGGACACTGGTGTTCAAGGGTGGAGGCTACCAGTGGAGGGGAGTATAGAGAGGGCAAAGTGCCGCAGAAGGCCCAAATTATAGCTACTTCCCCATTTTCTTATTCATTCAAAGAGCATTTGTGGATCACCAATATACCCACTTTAATTCTACTTCTGGCCTTAGTATAGAGTGCAGCTCTATAAAACAGGAAGCTTAGCAAAGGGCATTAGCAAGCTAAAACTACACTCCAACTTACATAGCAGCAACAGGGTTGGCCTCTGGGTCAGCAGTTGGCCCCACAGTAACTCAGAGAACAGGCCACGTGTTCGTATCACACCTTTAACAGCAGTTTGGGATTAAAGGAGACATAATATTGACAAATGGGAGTTTCAGGGAAGTATTAAAAATATGAATGCAAAGCAGGTGAGGATAATATTAAAATAGTTCATCTAAAAATAGTCTAATTCCACCCGGTGGCCAAACCCTATTGGGTTTCGAGTTCATTTGGATTCACTGTCTGTCTGTCGCCTCCTTTGACTTTATGGGGCCAAGGTTGGGAGGGAAGAAGGTCTCCTCCACCATCTTTATGCTCAACCACACTCTGGTACCACCTGAAGCTGAGCCCAAGAACTTAGAGTTTCAGGGGCCAGGAAGAGAAAGTTGAACGTGGAGCTGTTGGGAGTTGAAAAGGGCCTGGGAGTGATTTAGAAGGAAAGTTAGTAAGTCTTTTAAATCCCACATTTGATTTGTCTCCCTTCAGGTGAACGAAGGTAGAACAGCAGTGGGGTTATCCATAAAATTCCCAAACACCCGCCTGGCATCTCCTGTGTGCCAGGTCCATGTATAGCTAGGCCCAAGGAACATGAAGAAGGAAGCAAGGCCCTAGATGTGGCGAAGCTCACATCTACTCAGCTGTCATCCAGGGCAGTGGTCTTCAGAACCAAACTCAAAGCTCCTTGTAAGACTGGCAAAGACACAGCTGCCCAGGAATCCCACTGTTGAGTGGGGAGGGTAGGAATCAGAACCCTCCACTCCCCCGAGCGAACTGGCCCCTGATAAAGAGGTAGGCCCGGGATCCCAGGTGTTATGCCATCTGGACCTGCACTCTTGCCATCCCTGCCCTCCTCTCCACAGCTGTTTGGAGTCAGGGACATCTGCCCACCCAGTGACCCAGGCCCTCAGGCCCTCTGTGGACCACGGCTGCACTCGGCCTCTCTTTCATGGCAGCGAGAGCAGCTATGAAGTAGCCTTGCTCAGCTGGGTACTGAGACTGTGTCGTTTTTCACCTATTGCTGCTTTTCCCCCTGCTCTGTTGAATGTCCCTTTCTCCTGGTAATTTGGAGGAAGCCAGACAGGCCATGGATAGCCAAAGGCACGAGGAAGAGATTAGGGAGGAAGCAGTGGCAGGAAGGGAAGAAGCAGACACAGAGTGCACTGGGGCACGTGGCGGGGTCGGGGATGAAGGTGGCCAATACCACTGTGGGGTGCCCAGAGCCAGGCAGGCCCCAGAGCCGCCTGCCAGCCCCTCCTCTTTGAGGACTGATCCGCTCTGGCTCCTGTCCTAGATATCTGTGGAACACTCCACAGTGCTCTGCTTGGACCATGACCAAACTTACCCAAAATCCCCCTTCCCTTAGTGTGCTTGAAAAAGTTTCTATTCTGCAAACAAATGAGCCGAAGGGCAGTTTTGCAAGAGGTCCCCTGCCTCTGCTGAGCACGACAGGCCGAGAGCATGATGTGGTCCCTAGCAGAACAGTGAGGTCTCCCTGTGAAGCACGAAGGGTCTCGTGTCCCGTTCAGAACAAAGACACTGAACCCACAGTTCTGTTTCCCTGCTAGGCAATTTATATATATATATATATATATATATATATATAAAATTTTATTTATTTATTTATTTTGTAACAAATTGGTTTGCCAAAGTTTACAGGCAGCAATGTGTTGCAGCAGAAATCAAACTGGAGCAGGGTCACATGCCTGTGCCTCCCTTAATTAGCTGTGTGAGACTGGCCAAGTCATTTAAGTCTATGTCCTAGTTTTCTCATCAGAAATACAGGACAAACAATATTTGCCCTACCTGCTTTGAAGATTTCGTATGAAGAGCACATGGAAAGATAGGCATGAGAAGACTTGGAAACGCGTGTGCAGGAGCTACACTATTTCATGAACTGTGAATGAGAATGAGAGGCATGAGGGTGGGCTCGGCCCTGGCAGCCAGCAGGGAAGTCCTTTCCATCCCCCCTGCCCAACTTGGTGTCCTCAACACTAAAGAAGCCAAAAGATCCACGTCTGAATCTCCGAAAAAACCCCAAAGGCTGTTGACTTCCTGCCTACACTGAAGTTGCTAATTCTGCAGGGGACATGAGCAGAATTGGCATTTTCCCCTCGTCCAGCCATCTCCATTCCTGGATATCGATGGATATAGATATAGATAATCAGGATGCTTCCAGCCGCAGGTAAACACATGACCCAGCTAAAAGTGGCTTAAACAGTAGAAAATTCTTGAACTAGTTCCAGTTCTAGAATTTGTTAGTTTAGTGGTAAATCAGTGCCATGAAGGACTCAGACCTTTGAATTCCTTTTCTGCCATCTTCCCTACGCTGGCCGATGCCCTTGGGCTTACTGTCACAGGGGGCCACAAGGGCTGCTTCAGTGCCACACAAGGAATTCTCCCCCCTCCATGTCCAAAAGCAGGAGGAAAGATTTTTCTCAAATATTTCTTTTTATTGGGGCAGAAAACATTCGGGAATGTTCCCCTCCTCGCACACACCACTCCACGTAGACCCAGCTGGAAAAGATTTTCAGCCTCTCTGGAGAGAGTGGGCCCTGCCACTAAGAAGAAGGATGGGCATGGAGGAAACGGCTGTAGGGTTAGGGAGAGGGTTTGGGTGCAGAGAACAGTTCCGGTGCAAGAACATAGTTCATTCTTGCTAAATGAAACCAGAAGAATTTGTTTCAGAGTATTAATTGGCCTACAAAATCACTGTAGTGGCTCAAGAAATACTAAAGTCACCCTGTAGACCTGGGCCACCAAGCAAGCTGCTGCTTGGTCTGTGCGTAGAAAGCCACACTGCCATGGCCACACTCAGGAACCCAACAGCAGTGCTGCCGGCTCCATGACTACATGGTGTCTGCTGTGGTCCACACCAGCTCAGCAGGTGGCCCACCCTGCCTCTTGACACCCACAAGGCCAGGGACTGGACACTGAGATCTCCATTCTGGCCACTGCAGAAAAACGAAACTCCTCCCCAACCAAATTTTCTGGAAGAATCTTGGTCCCACGTCAATGCAGCAGTTCAAGCTTCACAGGAGAGCATCCAATGGACAGAACCAAATCACAACAGAAATCATAGCTGCGAAGAGTCTGGGAAATGTCATTGTTAGCTCTCAATCTTCTGCAATACAAGAAAGCACACCAGAAGGGTTGAGGACACTGAATTCTAACCGACCAAATCTACCACAACAAATAACTGCATCTGCCATACTCTTCTTCTGGCCATAGCTTCTAACCTTAATTTAGGTGAAGTCCATATGTTTAAGGGGAGAATCCGGGAGTGCAGCATGTAACAATCAACACATCTCGTTCCCCTGGCCATGGTAATTGGCTCAGGCAGTAACATGACTTAGGGCTGCTCAAGCTGATCAAACCTCAGGACTTTTGTTCAAGCTCCTGGAAAAGAGGCTTGCTCTTTGCTGCTGACCATGAAAAGTCTGGAGTTGCTACATCCACCTTCCACTGCAAGAGAAGAGCCTATCTGAGAATGCAGCCAACCGAGATGAGGCAAAGCCAAGAGACAGAGAGAAGGTGGAATCTTATGATACCTTTGAACACCTGGATTTAGCCATTCCTGAAGCCCTCTGGGCTTTTTGCATATGTGACTCAGTATCTTTTCTTTCTGTGTAAGTCAATTTGAATTGTCATTTGCAAGAAAATTAAATACAGGAATGTTGTCAAAGACCTGCTTTGATCACTTTTCTGGACATGCAAGAGGTGGCCATTGGCTTATTGAGATCAATACCCCAGCTCCTTAAGTGTTAACTACTCACGCCGAAGTGAGAAAGTCCAGAGGGATGAAGAGACGTGAGCAGCTTGAGTAAGGGCTGCAGGACGGACAGCTGCAGCCTTCACTTTTCTCTGCTGATACAAACACCAAGCTGCCTCTGACTTGCCTACGGGCTGGGGATTTGTTAATTTTGCTCCAGAAGGTTATAGAGGTCTTAACACTTTCCTTGGAGATCCCACTGGAAACTAATAATATCAGAATACATTATTATTTTAAAATATGTACTGTATTTAAAATTTTGCATTTTGGATTAATAAACATATTCTTTTTATCAATCAAATTAATTAATAAGAACTAATACATTTGTCTTCATGTCTAATATCAAAGATGTTGCAAACATGAATTACTCAACATGTTCAAGCTGGCTTTAAAAAAAAAAAAACTTGGCCAGGCATGGTGGTTCATGCCTGTAATCCTAGCACTCTGGGAGGCCGAGGCCAGAGGATTGCTCGAGGTCAGGAGTTCGAGACCAGCCTGAGCAAGAGCAAGATCAAGACCCCATCTCTACTAAAAATAGAAAGAAATTAGCTGAACAACTAAAAATATATAGAAAAAATTAGCCGGCCATGATGGTGAATGCCTGTAGTCCCAGCTACTCGGGAGGCTGAGGCAGTAGGATACTTGAGTCCAGGAGCTTGAGGTTGCTGTGAGCTAGGCTGACGCCACGGCACTCTAGCCCAGACAACAGAGTGAGACTCTGTCTCAAAAAAAAAAAAAAAAAACAAAAAAACTCCATAGTCTGGCAGCTAGGGACAGTGGCTCATGCCTATAATCTCAGCACTGTGGGAGGTCAAGACAGAAGGACCACTTGAGGCCAGGAGTTCAAGACCAGCCTGGGCAACACAGGGAGACCCTGTCTTTACAAAAAGTTAAAAAATTAATATGGTGTGGGGGTGCATGCCTCTACTCCTAGCTATTCCAGAGGATGAAGTGGGAGGACAGCTTGAGCCTGCAGTCAGCTATGATCGTACAGCTGTACTCCAGCCTGGGTAACAGAGTGAGACCCCATCTCTAAAACAAACCAAAAAACCCATAGCCTGGATGAGGAGACAAGAGGCCCAAAGAGTCTGACTATCCTCAGCCTTGAGTGTACGGCAGGGCAGGGGGACCCTTGGCAAGTCAGTACTTGATGGACCCTGTGCTGTGCTTCCCAGATCCCCCTTTGGGAACAGAAAGCTGATCGCCCCAGATACTGGGGAGGTTGTTAGCTAATGGATGGCAGCTGTCAGCTCTCTGTGGGAATTATTGTGGCTGAAGATAACTGCCTCACTCAAGATCATGCTTCCTTTCAAGGGCAGCAGTAGCCAGTGACTGACCCAGGCAGGGAGAAAGGCCAGGCTCCCTTGCTCCAACTGGGACAAAAGAAGAGCCTAGAGCTCCGCATGGGCTGGCAGAGGCCCTGTTTGGTCCTGAATTGCAGTCCACCTTCCTTCCCCTCCCCTCCCTTCCTAAAGGCACTCCCTAGTAAACATCCTGCTCTCTAATCTCCATCTGAGTTGGCTTCCCAGGAACACACACACACACACACACACACACACACCATTGTAGGATATATAGAGCAGGAGCTCCTGGACTTTGGGATTTAACCAGGTACAACAGAAAAGGACTCCATACCAATTTATAGATTGCTCAACAGCACCTATTCCTGCCACCCCCTCCTGCCCCATCTTCTTGTGGAAATAGAATTATCCTCCATGGTGCAACTGCATGGCCCACCTGCTCCACAAAAACTCCCCTGAACCCCCAAGCAGCAGTGGTCTCTCCCTGTCCTGGACTGTCACAGCATTTTGTGTGTCTGTTTTTTAGGAAGCATCATCTGCTGGTATTTTCTCATTTCTGCGATTTCAGTTCTGGCCACTGAGTCCTTGAATACTCAGGGAGTACTCAAGGGAGGTACTTTCTCAAAGCCAGTTTCCTGATCTATAAAATGGGAGCAATGATACTCTTGGAGGGTTAAATGAGCAGACACTAAATCACCTACCCCAGTGCCCGTAGGAAAAGCTCACTATGCTAATTCCCTCTCTCCTCAGGAACAACTGGGGTGTTTGCCCTTTTTCTGCTAATCAGGAAGAGGGAGGCAGCAGGAGCCCCCTTGAGGACATTCCCGCCTCCTGGGTGTCTGACTTCTCCGCTCGCTGCCCTCCGTGGGGCTTGGCTGTTTGCAAAGAGGAGGAGTGGCATCAGCAGGGCTTTGAAGAGACAAAGGACTCACGCAGGTACTCCTAAGCAGTCAGACTGCAGTCAGCATGCCCTAGAACATCTAAATCTCTGTCTATTTTTAGGATCAGAGTTAATTTTCTGACTTGGCGTGAGCCGCCAGGAAGGGGGAGGTAGTTGAAAGTAGATGGTGTTTCACTCCTAGGTATGTACCCGAAGGACTGAAAACAGGCCCCAGGGCAGATGCTTGTACACCCGTGTTCAGTGCAGCATTATTCAAGATGGCCAAGAGGTGGAAGCAACCCAAGTACCCATCAGCAGATGAATGGATAAACAAATGTGGTATAAACAAAGGAGCAAATATTACTCAGCCTTAAGAAGAAATGAAGTTCTGACACATACTACAACATGGATGAGCCTTGGAAACATTCTGCTAAGTGAAATAAACCAGACACAAAAGGACAACTACTGTAGGGTTGCACTTGTGGAAAATATCTAGAATAGTCAAATCTGTAGAGACAGAAAGTAGATTAGCGGTCCCCAGAGGATGGGAGGGGAGTGGGAATGCGGAGTCCGTGCTTCATGGGTACGGAGTTTCTGCTGGGGAGATGAAAACGCAGTGGAGAGAGACGGCCGTGACGGCCGCGCGATAACGTGAATGTACATAATGCTGCTGAATTGTACACTAAGAACGGTTAAAATAGCAAATTTTGTTATGTATGTTTTTTACCACAATGTTAAAAAATTAATATTGTAATATATCAAAAACTATTGCATTGTACTTTAAAGGGGGTGAGCTGTATGAAATGTGAATCATTATACATCTCAATAAAGCACTTTTTTTAAAAAGTAGGTGATTAACCTGGGTCAAATTCAAAGAGCTGTATGAATTCAAAGACCAAAAAAAAACCCATAATTGTCCAGGAGATGTGGTATTTTCGGCCATGGTTTCGCTCCAGACTTCCTTCTCCCTGGCACCCAGAGCCAGTTGCCAGGGCTGCACAGTCTCCAGCAGTTTCTCACGGAAGTCTAGATTTGTTGCAGGTAAATGCAATCTCCCAGGGCCTTAGTCATTTCATCTGGCAGCTAAAGACCTCCAGGCCAGGGCAGGCATTGAACAGACACTAATGGTATTGATCCCTTTCAAGCCTTTGGAGGAAAGGGGGGCTAATCCTTGGAAAGGCTGGTCCTAGGTACAGGGGAGGTGAGAGACCGGACCTCAGGAAGCAGAGCCCAGCTCTCTTCTGTCTGCAGAGACTACTGCGCTGGCTGCAGGGCACTAAGATGCAAGAGCCTGCTGTTCTATGCGTCCACATCCCCTCCCTTGTTTCCACACCCTGGTCCCTAGCCCTCAGGCCCCACCACCACCATGCACAAAGCCTTGGACCCCAAGGGCCTGGGGCAGGCACGTTCCACATGGCACAAGTGTGAACAGAGTGAACTCAATTTAACACCATCATTAATTATGGAACCCGATTTGTATCATGCAGGGATCAGGGACTCAAAGGCCTGTAAGGGGCAGGTCGGAAACCTGGGTCAATGAAGCCGGCTCCGGGAGAACGTGGCCAGTAAGCCGGCAGGTGACAGCTGACGGCACCTGGGGTTGCTGCTGCCATGTGGGAAAATGGCCCTGTGTTGTCAGTGCTTCCGAACTTTCAAGAGAAACCAGAATAAGGTTTCTCATTTGAAATCTCTTAGTATTTATTTTATTGTTGGCAACTATCTCAATTTTTTTTTAAAGAAAACTAAAGCCACCTTCCAGGCCTAATAACACATGTCTGCAGGCTGGATATGGCCTGTGACCTGCTGGGTTTGGCGTCTGTTTAAGCATAATCATTGTGATCGGGAACGGGCACCCTGCTAACAGCGAGGAATGTGGACACTGCGCCTGCGTGAGGACCAAAAGCGCACTCGCCACTCTCAGGGCTGCCTGCCTGGATTTACTGCTCATAGATAGAAACTGGGCTGCCATTTATTTTGATTTCCTGGGGTTTTCTTAACCATCTTATTTCAATTTCACATTGATTATCCTAACAATGGTTATGATGACAATGGTCAAAGAACTCACTGGTTTGGGGTCAAGGGCACATGGGGATTTTCAGGGGAGCAGCAGGTAGCAGGAAGACAGAGTGTGCGCCCCTTTGGGAATCACACCCAGGACCACTGACCCCCCTGCCCACTCCAGAGAGGTACCTTGGGGGCAGGCCATTGGCTTCAATGTCAGATAGATACAGTCTGAGCCACCGTTTCCTGGGCTGAGAAGCACTAATAGGTCTGAGCGTCCTTGGGAGTTACATAAGATGTCTACAGGTTTGTAAAGCCTCGGGCCTCTTCCCAGCAAATGCTGGGCCTGTCCCACCCTCCCCTCCACATCTTCACCATGAGTTTTACTTGCTTAGCAGGTCAAACTTTTTGAAAAATTATCTAGATCAGAGATTTGTGGCACATACCAAACATTGGCTCCAAATTCATTAGCTGATGCTCTTCTTCTTGAGAACAGATTGTTTTTTAAGATAGATTTTATAAAGTTCCAAAATAATAACGGTTATTGGCATTCTTTCTCTTTTAACAAGAAGGGCAGGGGTGTAGGCTGGTGCCCAGTGCAGACAAGCATGGGCAGGTGGGCAGAGGCGGAGGGCTCAGCCATGCCAGGGGAGAGGGCTCGGGGCAGCCCTCTGTACATACTCAAGTAAGTACA
The DNA here is from genome assembly GCF_000956105.1 of Propithecus coquereli. Lineage (NCBI taxonomy): Eukaryota > Metazoa > Chordata > Mammalia > Primates > Indriidae > Propithecus > Propithecus coquereli. The sequence continues at coordinate 8,072,113 of NW_012150063.1, read as the reverse complement.
GGGACCATCAGCACCTCAGCTCCATCTTCCTAGGAGGAGAAACACTGGTGCAACACAGATAATAGTAAAGTCGTGCAGTGGTGTATGATGTGTGTGTGTGTGTGTGTGTGTGTGTAGATCCCTATTTGGGGTTCTGGGTTGAAAAGCTTGGCAGGAGAGTTAAACAAATATGTCCTTACCTTGCACAGGATTCTGTGCAGTTTGGTTATAGCCAACCCACGTGGGTCAAAGACTGTCATCAACTGTACACCTCTGACAGAAGGCAAGTGGGACACGGCAATTTATACCATAAACTTGCTGTAATTTCAAAGTCTCAGATAATTTAATACAGGGGAATTCCAAAAGTGGTTTAAACACACACACAGTCATGGGATTGTGGTTTTCACTGGAGCTGGTCAGGATGTTTCCAGATGTATTCCTATCCCTCACCTTCCTCCTCCCCAGTCCTAGGCAGTCTTTCACTGCCCCATTTGGCCACAGCACTAGCCTTGACTCTGATCGGGATTCTTTGAGCCTTGCCCCAGGGACACATGTGTCCCACCAACTAGCCTCCATGAAGAAGACACTCTTTGGTTTCTGCTATTGGCTGGAATTATTTTGCCTGGGAACTTGAGGAAGGGACAGCTTCACGCATCCACTGGCTCTGTCTCCTCCGCACAGCCATGGCAATGTGAGCACTTCATGTAAATGCAGCGAACGCCATGGGAGAAATCCCTGGTTGGAGACAAGAGGCTGCGAGGTGAGGATGACATTCCAAATAGTGCAGCAGGCATTTGGAGATCCAGCCCAAGAAATGCTGGAGGACATGCAAATTGCCGCCAGCTACAGTAGATCCAGGGCCATGCGGACGGATGGTCTGAGGGAGGGCAGATGATTTAGGAGTCATTTCAGGCACGCACACTGACCTGTCCAGAAAGCAGCCAGCCAGACGAGCACCCGATGGGGATCCAATAGTGACCTTGTGGTCCTCAACCTTACTGCCTTAATAATGGGTGGAAAACAGTCAAAATATTTCTAAAGACAATTCTTTTTCCCTGGTGTGCTTATCTTGCTCAATTTGCAAGTCCGGGGACAAGGCCTGCAGTCTAGGATGTCAGAGAACTAAGATTCCATTCCTTAATCATCCTTATTTTTAGTCATGGGGACAGGGAGTTGGATTACTATGCTGTCATCCCCTCGGGCTGAAATTCATCTGCTCCTAAGAATCTTAATGAAAAGATTAGGCCTAGTTTTTTTCTTCCATAACCTCTATTTTTGGAGAATAGGTATTCTCCGTAAGCTGTTGAATAATCCAGATTTGCTAACCTGTTTATAATCTTGTTATGTTTCCCTCTTTAGCTTCATGTTCACTGTCATCGTCATTACGCCCCAGATCACTTAAGTTCCCCCCACCTGCACACCTACTACCTAGGGAATGTTGTTTTTAAAAGTCATCTTTCCTTTAATAGATAACTGCACAGAGCAGCAAGGAGGCACTTGGGGGAGGCGGAGTATTATGCTCGTCATGGAATTTGGAGAGCGAGCTCGTGTTTGGGAATTCAACAGTCAGCAAAGGTGCCGCTCCTTTTTTTGGCGACCTGTCAGTCCTCGGTTGGGTATCAGAGTACACTCCTGACCTGCCTGCCGCTTGCGTTTGGTGGTTTTGACCTTTCCAACAGGGCGTGTTGCATTGGCAAGCTTCCCATTGGCACAATGAGCCTCATTTGGAACCAGATGAGTAATTATGTCTTTCCTGGCTTCCAACCCCATTCTCATTAGCGTGCTTTACCTAGCCATAGCCAGCAGGAACTGCCTCAAACTCTCTGCATCCCTTTCTACTTAATCTAAGAAGCTAGTTTGACTAGACAGTAAGTGTTCATGGCTAAAAGATTCTGAATTCCTCCTCTCACCCTACCGCCCTCCCTCCCCACCTTTCTTTTTCCTTGTCAATTTATGTGATATAATACCTTGATTTTTAATCATCCATTTTATCTTTCCAGTGAGTGTCACATCTTTGAGCATGTCTGACAAAGGACTTTAGGGATGAGATGGCGGGGGAAGGGGGTGCCTGAAGGGCTGGCCAGAACACCCTGAAGATGAGAACGCTTCCAAGGAAGGGTCGTCTGCCTAGACAGCTGCCCTGACCTCCTTCCCACGTCACCTGCCTAGACAGCTGCCCTGACCTCCTTCCCACCAGGGAAGAGAGGAAGAGCCCCGGCAAAGCTTCCTCACAGCGGAAATGACCAAGGTCTGGCTCTCAGGATGAAGGTCACTCGGAAGCTGGTGGCAGGTATGGGTCTAAAACCTTGTTCGCCGTCATCCTACATGTCCCCACTAGATCAATGCTTCTCAAAAAGTTTTGGCCACAGAATCTCCACTTGAAACAAAATTTAGGCAGAATTGCACTATTTAGAGCAGATAGCAGCTGAACAGCTGAGGGCCAGAGGATGTCGGGGTGCAGGAAATGGGCTTCCCCTCAGTCTCCCCTTTTCCCACCCACTATCCCTGCAGTACCGCCACCAAGCATCCTGAGAACTGCTGCACCCCTAAACCGCCAGACTCCTTTAGCAGAAGGGCATTGTAATCTGAGCCTTCCCCACCCCCACTCCCCTTTTCCCCAACCAGAGAGGAAGGACAGATGCTTCCAAGTAAATGAGCTGAAATTCAAGTCAGAGACATTCCTAGGGACTGTTTACTTGGTGTTCCATGCCTGACAGGTTCTGGTGTGCCCTCTGGCTGAATGACGCCTCTGACGGGGCAGCAGAAGTGCCAGGAAGCAGGGCTGGTGCTGGGTGGCAGGGTCCCCAGCTGCAGACATGTGGGATCTGATACCTGCCCACCTGCTTGGCCTTTCCAGCATCTCGCCCTCCCGCAGACAGATTCCTGGCTCTGTTGTTTGGGGTTTCCTCATGCCTTCTCGCCTTTCTGTATGGAGTCTGCACTGAGTTTAAGATCAGGAAAGCATCTCAAATTACATAGCAGGGATCTGGGAGAGGAGAGATGACATGGAAATGTCGATACCCAAGAAAGTCCTGCTTTAAAAAAAAATACTGGGTAGCACTTAGTAAGCATGCAGCAGAGCTGATAGTACACTCGACGTTCCTTCCTACTTAATCTAAGCTTGCTTGACTGGACAGTCTAAATCTTGACCTCCTGACATCTCCTGGGGGCAGTGGTAATGTGCTGGACCTGGGGTCAGGAGCCAGGCTCTGCTTCCAGCTCTGCTGTGAATAGTTCTAGTGACTCTGAGCAGATGTCTTGGCTCTCTAAACTTGGCCTATACTTTCAATAAAATAAAAAGGTGGTTTCTAAGGTCTCTTCTAAGCTCTATCTTTGTATTTAACAGGCCACTGATGGTTACTGCCTGGCAAGCCCTCAGCCCTCTTCTGAGTGCCATGAGGTGCTTAAAGTGAAGTTCTGAATAGTATCCTGAATTTTGAGTGAAATCAGCCTTGTAATCCTGCCTCCTCCTTGGCCTTGTCCACCACCAGTCTATGCTCATCTGGGTAAGTAATATATTCAGTAGGGTCTGTACGTCCACTCAAGTGGGGCAGTGCATTGCAAAGATGGTTGTGAACAATTCTGTTATTCTCTGAGGGTCCTCTCTATAGGCTGCATCTGAGATTTTCCAATTCAATAGGTCAGAGGTGTAAAATGGGGCATAAATCCAATAATACACTGCTGGCTGTCCTTGTGCATTCAAGCCCCCTATTGGATGTTGCCATAATGGAAATTGCCCTGCCCCAGCTATGGGTGCCCTCTGGCCAAATTGAGCTCCCTGCCAGGTCTTGGAAGAAGAGGCCATTCCCACTCCCAAGTCATATCCCAGTGGATATGGGACTGAAGAATCAGTTCCAGTCACACCTTCCCTGACCATGGGCCCCTCCACTGGCAGTGGTGGGGAGCTGGCAGCGGGGAGCAGATTCTGTGAGGTTTGGATTGAAAGGGCTCCTGAGATCCAACCTGATTAATTCCTCCTCAATTTTATCACCTGGGGTCTAACTAGCCTCATATACTGGTTGTAGAGGTTTCCTTTGTACCATTAACTTTGTCCCAGGCTTTTCAGCCTCTTTATTATGCAATCTCATGAAAGACTGTACGTATGGGATCTTGTCCCATTTACCTGACCTTTGACAAATAATAATTTAAGGTTCCATTCAAGAGCCACTTCTCCTCACACTCCAGCACATACATTGGCCAAGCAGTATTATAATAAAACACCATTCTCTTTTTAGACATAGACATATAGCTCTAAGTTGGCCATTTAGCCAAGATTCTCCCCAAGGGGCTTTCAGATGGAATAGAAACGGAGCCTCCCATGTTGAAACAAAAACTCACAAACAACAACAAACACAAGTTGACAAGTAGACAGTACAGGGAATTCCTAACCCAAACAATCTCAATGCCAAGGTCTGCCATACTCATGGGATCTGCATAAAAGAGAACCAAGTTCTCCTAACCCAAAAGGGGACAAAACCCCCAGGCCTCCTGTCCCACTTAACTGTGACTTCCACACCTACGCCTACAGTGCCACAAATGCCCTGTCACAGGGCTGGAAGATTCACAGCCTTCCCCAAACAGGTGGAATCACAGCATACATCCGGGGGGAATTCCCAACACAAGGTGTTGTGACTTTTCCCAAATCCATTTCCTTTTCCCCAATGAGGTTCAGGCTTCGAGGAGTTGTATCTAATTCACGGAGGGAGAGATGAGAGCTCCCCGGAGCTAAACAGGCTCCAGCAGCTGCTGGGGTGGTCCCTCACTCTCTCACCCTGAAAAGACGATGCTCCTACTGGCGAAGATCCATGGTTCAATCTGAGGCTGTTCCCCATCTCTTGCAGCCACAGCAGCAGTCGATCAGAGGGTGCCATTCCACGGGGCCGCCAACGGACCCACACAGGGACAACAAATTTTGTTACCAAAAGTTCAGTACTTGTTCCTGAGGCTGAATCAGTGAAAACAAAGAACAAGGATAAGTGGTTTGAGGAAAAGGAAAGAAAAGTTTATTAATTTGCTGGCAAATGAGGAGGGCGGCAAACTACTACTATCTCAAAAAAACTGTCTTCCCCCTTTAAGCAGAAATAAAGGGCTTTTTAAAGAGGAGTTTTCAGAGGTTGGGTTTGGGTTTATGTGACCATTGTCACATGTCATGGCTTTGAGCTATTGTTGTTTAGCTGTAGTTGGTGGTTTCCATCAACCTTATCTCCAGTGAAGATGATCTGGTGACCTCGGGACAATTCTATTGAGCCATTTCCTGTGGTTTAAGATACTAGAAAACAAAGAACATTTTTCTGCCCCTTTGATTACTGGTCTCAGGTAGGAATGCAGGTTTTAATTCCCAAAAAGAGTGGGGGATTTTAAAGTGACAACTTGTAATACATTTTGCCCTTTTTCAGACCTTTACCTCTGTTACAATGAGGTTCTTACAGAGCACATGCTGGGCAAACCCAGGAAGGCAGAGTACTCTAAACGAGGACTGCCATTGCACTGTTCAGCTTCTTCAGGGCACTCCCATGGGCCAGCTCTAGGAGCATGGGCCGCAGCAAAGCTGTGCTACAACTGTCCTCATTTTCTTGCGTGGCCTTGCAGTCAAGACCCATCACCTGAGGACAGCCAGGCCTGTCTTGTCCTGGCAACCCCAAATCACCTAGAGGCAAGTATTCCATTCCATTTTGTAAGCAAGTTATGATGGGTAAGGCCTGGGTCTTAAATCACCTGGGTCATAAATTGGATGTTGGGTATTACTGCTTGCTCCTACTCCAACACACAGAATTAACTCCATGTGGATCATTTCTTCAAAATCAGGAGCCCTGAGTAGTTTATAACTATTAATAGTAAGGTGACCTTGAGAAAGCTACTTGACCTCTGTCTTAGTTTCCTGCCATCTAATGGAAACAATGTTGCTCGATCTACTTCCCTCCTAGGGCTAGTGTGAAAAGAGGTCAAATGTAATCATGTACATGAATATACTTAGGATACAATGTACTAGATAAATAGTTGTCCTTAAAACCCAGACAGTGAAGGGAATGAGATAGCAGAGTATGGAAATTAAGAGCACTGGCTCTGGAATCAGATTTGACTGGGTTCAGATCACGGTTCTGCCAATTTCTACACGAGTGACCTTGGACAAATTACTTAGCCTCTCTGGGCCTCAGTTTCCTCATCTGTAAAATAGGAATAATAGCACCTACCTTATAGGGTTGTTAATTAAGATAACACATGTCAAGTGCTTAGAACAGTGCCTCGCAGGCAGTAAGTCCTTGCTAAATGTCTATTATCATTAAGGGCACCACGTTTCTCTGGCCCCAGAAGCCCTCCTGTGCAAAGAAGTCATGCTGGGGGGCGTCCAGCACCGCTCCTCCAACAGAGGTGGTTCCTGGCCTCCTGTTCAACTGCAGGTGACTGTGAGACCACGTGCAACTTCCTCCTTCCCAAGAGCCTCGGATTCCTCCCCCAGAAAAGAAAGACAATCGTAATGACCTGTCCCACAAGCAATCATTTGTGGTATCCCAGAAGAAGCCTCTGCTCCATGATTTCCTGGATGTCCACCCAATTCCAGAGGGGCACAAGAGCACATACGTGTCGCAGAATCAGGAAGAGAAATAGAGGAAAGAACTCAGGGCCTGAAGAGCTCCCCTGGGAGGGTGTGGAGAACTATTTTTGCTTTAAATATCTTCAGAGAAGGCACTATCCAAATTTCCTTTGCCTTTATCTTTCCTGTTGGGAGCACAGAAGTCCCCCTCCTTGAGTTCAGGATGAAGGGGACATTTTTAAAGGGAGTTTCATTTCCAGAGTGCAGTCTGTTCTTCTCAGCAAGGCCCTATTGGGAGCGGTTATCATTGGCCCCACTGGTGCACCCGGGGGCGGGGAGGGTGGGCACCCAGCCTGCGGTGACCTTGCTCTGCCATTTCCAAGGGAGCAACCTGACCAAAGGAGCCCCAGGCCCTGGAAGCCTCCCCGGACTGACCAGTCTGCTTGGTAAAGGGCTGGTAGAGGAGGTGGTTTCAGCCACGCACACTCAGTCGTTTCTGCAGTGGTTCTGATCCAAACTGTCCAGAGATGATCATCTGGGTGACCCCTATAAGGTCCCCCCAGGAGCAGGAGAACTGGAGAGGAAGAGAGTGGCCGCTGCATTCTGAGTGACTCTCCCGTGTTGGGTTAGCTGCTGGCCGGATTCCACACTTGGCTGCAGCATCTCGTCAAGGACACATTCATATCCAGCCAGAATGACATCCTTGGCCCTGCGTTTGGATTTCCTAACACCCAGACGTGAGCTGTGGGTGCTATGCAGCAGTGACCGGTTCCTGATATGTGCTCAGATGGATGGGGGCCTTTGTCCTTGAAGCAGGTCCCAATCCAAACCTTGGACTCTGCCACCCCGGGTTCAAAGTTGCTTCATGAGTAAGTCCTAAGGTAAGAAACAGCACCCCTCCCTCCTCAACCCTTACCAAGGATGCCAGCGTGCGAGCCCAGAAAGCCTGTGTATTAGGAAGAGGCTGACAAGCACTTGTGTCCAGCTATCCGGATCACGCGGGCCCCGTCATATGACTTAAGTCACACTCCTTCAGGAGAAAATTACTCTCTTTATATGTGGCTGAGGGGAGCAGGCTTTGAGATTTTCTCTGTGGTAATAAACATTTTGCAGATTTTACCATATTTAACTTCAAAAATATATTTTTTAAAACTTAAGATGTTTTCTAAGGTGAAGTCTACATAAAGTATGATACTATTATATTATTGTGAATCCCACTAAGGCCCCTGGAATCACACGAGTGCAATTCATTCTTTCTTTCAACAAATATTTGAGAGTATAAAATTAAAACAACTTGCTAAGCAATGCACGAGGTTCTCTCATTAAAACACAGCCCGTTGTCACAAGACTTGAGCATTGGGCTGTGGTAGTCAGAACCTGATTAAGACCTTTAGCGACCCTGAATACAGGGCCAGTTACGGAATCTCACCCCAAAGAAAAACAGCACCAAATTGAATTTTTTTTAAGTGCAAGGGAAAGCGATCAAGAATCTGATTTTTCCCATGATAAATATTTCAGTAGCAAATGATCTCCACCCCCATCCTCCCACCCCCTTATTCTTGCCCTGTCACCCTCCCTCTACCAAACTGTTCATCCCCCAGAGGGGAGCAGGGGGTGTGGAGGGGTGCACTTGAGTGACAGGTGTGAGGTTGGCTGGAAAGTGAGAGCTCAACCCCAGGGGAGAGAGAGAGAGACTTCCTTACACCACAAAGTGGTCTAAAGTAGGCCATGGCAGCTAGCTGGGAGCGGACCAAGAACTCTCTAGAGAAGAGGAGCCCCGATGCTGTAATCTCAGAGTGGGGAAGAGATGGCAGGGTCTAACTCAGGAAGTCTCAGTGGAAGAAAACCGAGGTTGTCGGAGCCTATTCGAGAGTAATCTTGCAGTGAAATCAAAGGGTAGATGTGGAGCCCACACAGAAAATTGGCTTGACTCTTCCAGGAAATTAAGGGCAAAAGCAATAACTCAGTTTCCACAGAGAAATGTGTGCTCTTCGGGAAGAGAGGGGAAAAATCGTTCAAGAAGAAACATTGGCTTTTCAAGTCTGCTTTAAAAGACACGACTCGAAGATGGGGTTGGGTTGGGGATGGTGGCTCACACTTGTAATCCAGCACTTTGGGAGGCTGAGGCAGGAGGATCGCTTGAGGCCAGGAGTTTGAGACCAGCCTGAGCAACATAGTGAGACTCTGTCTCAAGAAAAAGAAAAAAAGAGGCTGGGGATATGGAGGGGAGCAGGAAACTAAAAAAGTTTGGAAATAACTCAGTCATATTTTTCGTTGACACAAGCTGAACCTTCTAAACTGCGAATCCCACAGTTTTTGGAGGACTGCACACTGAGGTTCGTCTTCACGTAGCTGTGCACCAAGAGGTCACATGCAGTAGGCGCTGTATGGGAAGGGAATCATAGGAGCCCAAAGGCAGAAGGCTGTGAATCCCAGGGCACCCCCTTTGGAAAAGCCATCTCTCCTCATCCTCTGGACGAGGGTCACCTACCACCCAAGAGGCAATGGAAAGTGTCTGGATTGCCCTGAGGCCAGGTTTTCACACAGTACCTTTTATGTCTGTTTATTTGTTTTATTTATTTACCTCTAAATAAGTTTCTTTAGCTGCTAAGAAAAAAACAAAAAGAAAGAAAAGAAAAAAGAAAAAAAGGCAGTGGTTCTCAGAGCAGGGTCCCCAGACCAGCAGCAGCAGCAGCATCACCCAGGAACTTGTTAGCCCCACAAATGCCCTGCCTGGCCCAGCCCTACAGAAGCAGAAACTTTAGGGGTGGAGCCGGCAATCTGCGCTATAACAAGCCCCTCCAGTGATGCTGATGCAAGCTTGTTTGAAAACCACTCACTGCTTTAGCAAAAGGGCAGGCCCATTGTGCTATAAAAGTCTTCAATATTTCACCCTTTTGCTATTTATTGGTCTATTTTTGGTTTTTATATTTAAACTTCCTTTGCAGAAATATACAAGGTTTCCATGTCACAGATCCCAGGGTTATTCCGCATATTATTGAATCAACTATTTTAACCTTGCGGGTGAGAAGGAAGCAAAACAGAGCCAGCATGTAATTTGATCAACTCGATCTGCCTCCTTTTTCTAGGTGGAGGGAAGTGCAAAACAGTAAACAGAGATGTGGGGAGATGGGACTCTGGCTGCATTTGGCCCCCTTGCAGCTGTCTGAATTGGTGAAGCAACTGAGAAGCGTCCTTAAGACATGCACCAGCTGTTTCTGGCCTTTGGAAACAAGAGCTCAGAGGCCACAGGTGACAGGCCAGCAACAGCTGGATCCTTCACGTGCTTTCCCGGTTCCTTTCCAAATTCCATTATTCTAGCATTTCTCACCCTGATTCTCCTCCCCACCCCCAGGAAAAACGGGATTTTATAGCGCTGGAGACTCACTTATGCAGTTATCCTTTAGCCACCCGCCTCGCCCAGCCACACATCCCGACTGAGGCGCTCCCCGCGTGGGTCCCAGGCCTGCCAAGACGTTCCAGGACAAAGGCAAGTCCTTCCAGCCAGTCGCCTGGCTCGGGCTGTCTGCACGTATGTGAGGCCAAGGACAGACATCCTGGGGAGGCCAGAGATGTGTGATCCCTGCAGCCTCCGGCATGTGCTGAGGAGGAGGCGGCAATTGAGTTTTGCAAAAGCCTGGAGACAGCGAGGGGAGCAGGAGAAGACTGTAGTTATGTAAGCCAAGCATGTGGGTTTGTGCACCGCTGTTCACCTGTTGCTAACTAGCGCACTGCCTGTCAGGAATCGAGCAATGAAAAAATCTGCCTGCTGACGCCAGCTCACCTCGCTGTTGGGGTGAAGACACAATGATACAGTCTAGAAGGGCTCAGTCCAACAAAAAAAAATGTGTTGACCCATGTAATATTACTGAGATGAATAAACCAGCGTGCCTGCTCACAAGGAACTTGTGGGCAAGAAGAGGGATGCGGCAAGTTAAGAGTCATGTACAATCTTTGTGATACAGAAAAGGAACTATTTCCAGTGTACAAAAACCCAGGCAGACCCAGAGTTTCCTTCCAAAAGGGCATTCCAGGCAGAGAGAACAGTATGTGCAAAGGCTGAGGGGGTGGCGAGCTGGGGTTCTCAAATCCTGAAATAGTCAAATTAAGCCAAGATTCCAAGGCCAGGTACAGAGTCAGGAGGGCGGCCTCCTTCTGCCGGGGCCACAACAAGGCTTAAAATCTGAGTATGAGAAGCGGCGGAGAAAGTAGGTAGGAACAGATCAGGATGAATGGACAGAGCAGGTCTGGGAGGTTGCCCAGACAATCAGCTGGCATTGAGGCTTGCCTTCGTGAGCCAGGGCAGGTGATGCCTGGGGGCACTGGCCTAGGGTAGTAGATGGCAGGTCAACTGCTGCCCTGCGAACACAGCTGTACAAAGAGTGGGAGCTGTAGTCTAGGCATGGTTTAAAGCCCCCGCCGTGGCCTTCTGTGTCTGGAAGGGCATGTACAGGAATGAGAGGGAGAATCAAGGCACGGAGAACTGAAACCTGCCCATTTGCACCCAAGAGGGAGTTTTGAAAGAGCCCCTGGGGGGGCAAAGAAGATACAAGAGTAGAAAAGTTTATAGACAGCTGGACGCGGTGGCTCACGCCTATAATCCTGGCACTCTGGGAGGCTGAGGTAGGAGGATCGCTTGAGCTCAGGAGTTTAAGACCAGCCTGAGCAAGAGTGAGACCCTGGCTCTACAAAAAATAGAATAATTAGCCGGGTGTCATGGTGTGCACCTGTAGTCCCAGCTACTCGGGAGGCTGAGGCAGAAGGATCACTTGAGCCCAAGAGATTGAGGTTGCTGTGAGCTAGGCTGACGCCCCTGCACTCTACCTGTGGTGACAGAGCGAGACTCTGTCTCAAAAATAAATAAATAAAAATAAAAAATAAAGAAAAGTTATCTCGTCCTTTTGTAATTGCCTGTTCACTCGTCTGTCTTCTGCGCTGAGCTTTCAACACCTTGAGAACAAGATCTGAATCTCCTTACATGTTGTCCTCCCAGTACGTTGTAAGGCTCGATATATAGTTTATGAATTAGATTTTTAAAAATAAAATAACGCTTCTCTTTACTGAACACTCTTTGGGTGCCAGCCCTGATCTGGTTGGCTTTTGTTCAGCACCAGCCCCAGGTCTTGCTCCATGTGAGCGCTTACTACCTGCTGTTGTCTTGACCAGGAGTGCAGTGACAAAGTCAGCGACTGCCTTCCAGTGAGAAGGGTCAGTAAACAGTCAGGGCTTGTCAGTTGGTCCCAGATCAGGGAGGCAACTGGGGACAAGGCCCTGGCAGGGAGGCCTGGGAGGTTTTCCAAAGCTGGGATGCAGAAGAGAGATTTCCCCTCCCGGGTCACATAGGTGAGGCTGGACCCTGCTGTCTGTAATTTCATCACTGGCCAGAGCCGGATTCCAGAGATGTAATGAGAATTCCAGGACAGCACAGGAGGCCGCAGCTGGAGTCTGCCTTGGGCTGGATTAAGTCAGTGGTGTGGTGAGGCAGTCCCCCACCCCCCTAGGGGTGCACACTAGGGGGCCCACACTCCCCCCCCCCCACCTAAACCCACCTCCCCGCGCCCCTCCCTTCCCAGCTGTACTTCCGAATGCCAGCCCCAGCAAGGCAGACATTCAAGAGAGTCCCACCAAACTCCTAGCACCTTCAACAGTTGTTGGGACTGATGAGAAACAAATGTTAACAAATGACTCCGCTCCATCTGTTTTCCATAGACGAAGGATTTAGAAAATCATAATTTGCCTCCTTCAGGAATTAGCGTGGCCAAAAGTACTTGTTAATTTAGTTCCTGTGGGCTAGAAGATAAACAAGTATCTTTCTCTGTTCCTCTCTTTTTACTTTTTAAAAATAAATAAATACTACAGGACTTTTCACAGCAAAAGTCAATTTTTCACTTCCCTTCCTTACAGAAGAAATTCAAAAGGCCAATAGATATGCAAAGAGATGCTCAATTTCAGTAGTGTGACCAAACAGAACTGCGCTGTATTCGCCCAGTCCTGACCGGGACTCGGCCAGGTGTTCCATGCAGGGGTTGAGGTGGAGTGGGCGTGACTGTCAGGAGCAGAGAGAGAACTTCCAGACCGAAGGAATAAATAGCTAGGGTGACAACGTCTCGGTGACCAAGAACAAGGAAATTTTTGCTTTGGTTTATTTATGTTCACAGCTATATGATACCCTGCTATATGTCTGTTCCACAATTTAGTCATCCATTTTTCTCTTGGTGAACATGTAAGTTGTTCTGGGTTTTTTTTCTTCTTTCAGATAATTTTACAGTATATTCTTCTGCATGTTATTATGTACACATGGAAGCGTCTCTTAAGTGGAACTGACGGTACTTCCACATCCTCGCTAGACGAGTAATTACCAAATTACTGTCCAAAACGGTTGCCTCAATTTACACTCCCACCAACAGTGGATATGGTGCTCCAGATCCTCCCCCAATACTTTGGCAAATGTTTTTGGTTTTCACTAGTCTTATGGACATAAAATGGTAGCTCATTTTGCTTTAATTTACATTTCCCTGACTACTACTGAGACAAAGCAGGGACCTCTCTTAGGTGCCTGTCGGGGCCCCCAAGCAGGGAAATAAAGGAAAAATCTTGAGTCCCTTCAAGGGAAATTCCACGCACCTAGCTAGCCTTGAAAAGTAAATGAGCAAATGCATAAGCAAGAAGATGGTAACAATAGTCTCCCAAGCAAGCCAGAGTCACAAGGGGTTTGGCTCCCTATGGAAACTAAAAGATAGCATCTTAACATATGTTCTTGAGTTGGTTTTCAGAAACCCTACCAGATGGAAGAGGTGCTATCAGGAGACCTCAGGTAAGAAGGAACTGAGGACGGCACTTTAACCCACAGCTTTTCTAAATTTCTTCCTGGGGGGCCCAGAGACACATCTACAAACCTTAACATTCCTTTCTGCTGACCCCAAGTTTTTAGACAAGGCCTTCCTTCCTTAACCAATTGCTAATCAAAGAATCTCCGACTCTGTTAGGGTGGAAGGCCTAGTAGGTGCTCACGGCACGGGTGGAGAAAAGTTTCCCAAGCAGAGATTATGATATTTAAAAGTAAAAAAGTTCATTTTATCTTCTTAGAAGGGAAGAGAGAATGAGAGAGAGACAGAGAGAGGAAAGAGAGGGAGAGCAGGGAGACAGCGTGGCATCCCAATGACAGAGAAGCGGGTGCCAGCGCAGAGGCCAAGTGGCTTGCTGATTTTATAGGGACAAAGAGAAAGGAAAAAACAGTGATTGCTGTCAGCTGAAACAGAAGCGGCTGTGGAGTAATCGGCAGGAGGCAGCTGTGAGACGTCAGGTTGTCCCTCTTTCTTGTTTTCTCTGCTCCTGGAGACTTGGTTATCTCTGACATGTAGTCAGGATTATCTGGGGGCTGTGATTTTACACCTGAGATACAATTTTGGGCAGGAAACTAAGGCCCAGAGTTTGCCCCGCTGCTGTCCATCCGGGAGCTTTTCAGGAACACCTTGAGACTATAAAACAAATTCTAAAGGCAGTTTCTGGCCAATGTAAAGAGAAAGATTAACATTTCCTTTCTGTCTTTGGCTCTTTTCAGATGTTTGTGAAAACAGAGTCCCTGCAGGGTGCCTGCCAGCTAGGGAGAGAAAGAGGAAGCTCCTGATTGGTCTTTAGCTGTTATTAGGAAATTGTGGGATTAGATATTTTCCTGTTATTGCAGCAAGGCCGCCCCTTTCAGAATCCACTGATGACCCATAAGCCCCCGCTTCAAGATATCCCACCTTTTGGGGCTAAACCAATGTATAACCTCCATGTATTGATTTATAATTTTGCCTGCAACTTCTGCTTTCCTGAAATGTACCCCCGTCTTTAAAAACTCTTGCTTGTAAACCATCAGGGAATTCAGGTCTTAAGCATTAGCTGGCTGTTCTCCTTGCTCGATGCCAAGTAATAGACGTCTCTTTCTCTCACTGCAAATCTCAGTGTCAGCGTCTGGCTCTACTGCACTGGGCCAACACAGCACAGCTCTGTTCGGTCACACTACTGAAATTAAGCATCTTTTTGCATATTTATTGGCCTTTTAAATTTCTGCTGTGAATTGCCGGTTCATATCTTTTGCCTAATTTTCTATTGTTTGTCTTTTCTTGTTGATCTACAGTTTGATTTAATGTATACATTCTGGATACCAGTCCTTTGTTACATATAGGCTGTGTACATTCAGGTCCTCCCAGAAGACACCAAAATGGAATTGGAAGTGCAAGACGATATATTGGGGGTAATGGGGAAGAGGGCCGGTGTGGCTGGGGGGGATTTCAGACCCCAGTGCAGGTCTCGATGCCTGTGAAAGGAGAGAGGAGGTCGGGTGGGACTAGCCTAAACCTGCAGAGTGGCTCTGGGAAAGTCTCAGCCAGGCTAATGGGGAAGCCCAGAAGAAAGTTTGCCTTTTAAAGGAGTCCCACATTGAGGAGGAATGGCTCAGCTCTGGTACTACCTCCGTGCTCAGTCATTGGCTGGGATCCTGCCAGGGGGAGCGTGGCCTCAGCTTGAACACAGTGGTGGACCTCGAAGGTGGGGCAGCTCCAGGCTGTCAGTCAATCACACACCCCACAGGCACGTCTGTAGAAAGGAGCCAAGCAGCACATCCGCATGGCCGCCACACTGCAAATGTCTTCTCCCAGTTTGTGCTTGTCTATTTTTTACTTTCCTTTATGGTGTCATTTGAGGAAACGAAGCTTTCCATTTTAATGCACACAAATTCACCACTATTTTTCTTTAGGGTTTGTTCTTTTTGTGTTTTAAGATATTATTGCATATTTTGTGATCTTGGAAGTTTCCTAGATTTTCTTCTAGAAGTCTAAAAGTTCTACTTTAAAATTTTTTCACCTAGAATTTAATATTGTTGTTGTTGTTGTTGTTGTTTTTCCAACATGGGTTATCAAGTTCCTGGTACCATTAATTGAATAGTTCCTCCTTTCTCTACTGATCTGTGTGTCACCTCTGACATATATCAAGTCTTCACATGTACCGGGATCTGTTTGGGGGCTTTTTATTCTGTTCCACTGGTCTATTTGTCTCTTTCTGGGCTAATACCATATGCCCTTAATTTAATCAGTTTTAGAATCTTACAGGGTGAGTTGCTCATTTTGTTTTCTTTAAAATTTCCTATTTTGGCCCTTTCTCACAACAGTGTTAGAATCATCTTGTCTAATCCCACAAAAACCTTATATGAATTTGGCTGGAGTCACATAGAATTTACAGATTAATCTGGGAAGAATTGAAATTTCGATAGTGAATCTTCATATTATGAATTTATCTTATCTATTAAAGAATACCTAAATAAGTAAAGTTTTATAATTTTCTCCATAAAAATCATGTCTGTATCTCATTAGATTTATTTCTGGTACCTTATAGCTTTTGTTTCTCCTATAGATGTTAGCTTTAAAATTTTTTCTTTTCTAACTATGGTTGGTATGTAAAAATGCAAACCGACTTTTGTATAATGATCTTCTATCTAGTAACCAGGATGCATTCTCCTATAAATTTTGTGAAGCTCTTTTTTATACATCTCTAGAAAGTTTGGATACTTCTGTACCCAAGCAAAAGTCATCAGCAAGCGCTTACCCTTGGTTTTCCAAGCAGTCCAAGCAGGGCGGGATGCCATTTGCTAACTCCCCTGGCTACACTGCTGCAGCTTGTTCCTAAACCTCTTACTCTCACGTTGACATATACAACAGCAACGCCCCCTTCTGGAGACCCGCCAGCAAGACAGAACTCTGCCAGGAGAAAGCTGTTGTGCTTGTTTAGATCAAATGAAGATCCCGACCAAGTGGCCTAGCTTGAAGTCAGCTTTACTGTTACAAAACAGAATGATCCCCAGGCAAAAGGCTCAGAGCCAGCTGGGTTAGACTAGGGGCTGCCTGGATGACCTGATTAGAGGATGGCATTTCTTGATTGGCCACATGCACTCTGTCCTTCCACTCCCCCTACTTGAAAAGGCCTTGGGGACATCAGAAAGCAGGCCAGAAGGAGGCGGCGGCACTGCATGGAGAGAGGAGTTAGAGTGAAGCCTGCCCCTGGTCCACCTATCACCCCTGCTCAGCTCGCAAGCTGTTCCCCAGCTAGGTTTCCGCCTGAAGTGTCCATCTGGCTGATTGCTGGGGGGCAGTTGGGCAGCTTCAGGAGACCCGTGAGAGACCAGGAAGATATATGCTGTGGACTGTTGGTTTTGGGGTCATCCTAAGTGATGCTGGAGAAAGAAAGAGAGAGAGGGAGGATGAAGAGCAGATGTCCTTTTGCTGGGCACAGGCCTCTCACTGGACCCCAGCTGTCTCCACAAAATGGTCCTGAGGCAAGGTGACTTTTCCCAAGGTCCCATGACCTCTTCCCTCATTTCTCCACGGCCTACTTGGGTATGTAGGGCCCTATGGTTTGGTGTGAAGGCCTAGGTTCTATTTCTTTATCCATCACATTGGAGAGCCAGTACAGCACAGGGAAAAGTTAATGAGCCTCAAGTCAAACAGATCTGAATTCAAATCCCCATGTGAACTAAGCCACAGTGTAGTGACCTCTTCTGATCTTTGGTTTCTTCCTCTGTCTAAGGGAGAAGAAAATACCTTCCTTGTGGAGTTGTCGAGATGATTAAGTTAAAATTAAATTGTGTACATCACACCAGAGCAGCTGTCCGATAAAGCTGTTTTGAGTCCTTGGAATGATAGTGGGAAAATCACTGAGTCACTTTTCTAGTTTAATGGGTGTGGGATACTTGCTAATCTCACTTCTCCATCGAACTAAGAAATGGGAGTTCCCCTGAAATGAGAGGCAGCCGATGAGTACCGTGTTGTATGCTCAGGATGGAGTTGATGTATATGCATTAACTCATTTTATCCTTTCAGCGACGCTGTGAGACGGACAGAGTAGATATTACGGCCATGCTGCAAATGAAGAAACCGAGGTTCAGAGCAGCACTGTGACTTCTTGAAGTCATGAGCAGGATTAGGAAGAGCAGAGATAAGAAGCTGCTTAAGGGCTGAGCGTGGTGGCTCACACCTGTAATCCCAGCACTCTGGGAGGCCAAGGCAGGAGGATCCCTTGAGGTCAGGAGTTCGAGACCAGCCCGAGCAAGAGCAAGACCCCATCTCTACTAAAAATAGAAAAAGTTAGCTGGGCGTGGTGGTGCGTGCCTGTAGTCCCAACTACTTGGGAGGCTGAGGCAGTAGGATCACTTGAGCCCAGAAGTTTGAGATTGCTGTGAGCAAGACTGATGTCACGGCACTCTAGCCCTGGCAACAGAGCAATACTCTGTCTCAAAAAAAAAAAAACGTCCCTTCCAAGAGCAGTTGCTGTCCTGGGCCTCGTCCAGGTCATTACACTTCTGTCCTGACAACCTACTCCCAGGCCTCAGGTAACCCCACAGTTTTTAATCTTGCCCCAGAGCAGTCCAGACCTCTCTTTTTCAGCGGATAATTTAATTATTTTAATTGCCAGGAGCAATAGTTCATGACCAACACGACCCTTCCAGTCTTCAGTGTTCGCAGGAATCAACTGAGAAGCTGCTGTTTTTCTTGTTCTTGTTTTTCCTAGGAACTGCCATTCCGGAAATGTCCACAAGCTGGAAAGTACAATCAGACAACGGTAGGAAGGAAAGTAAGGTTCATGGAAAGAAAAGAAGCATTCACAGAAATCAGCAAATCACCATTTAAACAAAAACCGATTGTCCTTTTTATATTGTCTTTAATATAATGATTTGGATTGATTCCTCCATTCATTTGTATGGTTCTGGAGGGAAAAGTGTGTGTCGGTGTCTGTGTTTAATCTTCGTCAGCACCTGGCCTGGTATGTAGCATGTAAACAACTGACTCAGGGAAGGAAGGAATTGGCAGCCCATCTTCCCAGAAATGCTTTCTCCTCCGGCTTTCAGTTATGTCTGACGTTCTCACCATGAGAGTCTCTCACTTTTGGAGTCTGTTCCTTTCAACTAGATTAACCAGGTCATACACAGTGTCCCCTGAGCAGAGCAGGATGCCATGGGAAGAGGCCTTAGAAGAGGAAAGTGGAGGGAAAAGCTGACATACAGGACGCTGTCAGTCCTATGAGGAACCCAAATGGGGATATGCACCTGGACATGGAGCACGGCTCCAGCCCTTGTAAGAAGGAAGAAAAATCAGGATCCCTGAGAAAGCAAACATTGCTCAGACCATCATTCTGTCAGGACTAGTTTGTTTTGGGTCTGGTTTCTGTGTGAGTCAAGATGATGACCTTGGTCTCATCCTTTGATCTCCATCAAAATTGAGATGGAGGCTGGGCATGGTGGCTCATGCCCATAATACTAGCACATTGGGAGACCAAGGTGGGAGGATCACTTGAGGCCAGGAGTTCGAGACCAGCCTGAGCAATACAGTGAGACCCCATCTCTACAGCAAATTAAATAATAAATAAATAAATAAATAAGCTAGGCATGGTGGTATGTGCCTGTAGCCTTAGCTATTCAGGAGGCTAAGTCAGGAGGATCACTTGAGTCCAGGAATTTGAGGTTGCAGGGATCTATGATCACATCACTGCATTCCAGCCTGGGCAACAGAGCAAGACTTGTCTCAAAAAAAAAAAAAAAAAAAATTGGAATGGCCTACCACAGAATTCTGAGAGGCCCAAAATGCTCTTCAGAGCAGGGGATCATTCCAGAGCTTCAATCCACCAGAATAGGCCAAGACGCTACTAATGTATTTGTTTCACTTACTGTTTTGATCATTGATTTATTCTGTCATTCATTAACATACTTATTCCTGTTTTGTTACAAAATGGATTTAAGGTAAAACCAATTATCCAGATGACATTTTTCCGGTTTTTTTTTTTTGTTTTTTGTTTTTTGAGACAGAGTCTCATTCTGTCACCCCTGGTAGAGTGCAGTGGTGCCATCATAGCTCACTACAACCCCAAACTCCTGGGCTCAAGTAATCCTCCTGCCTCAGCCTCCCAAGTAGCTAGCTGGGACTATAGGTACAGGCCGCCATGCCTGGCTAGGTTTTCTATTTTTCATAGAGACGGGGTCTCACTCTTGCTCAGGCTGGTCTCAAACTCCCAATCTCAAGCAATCCTCCCACCTTAGCCTCCCAGAGTGCTAGGATTACAGGCTTGAGCCACTGCACCCAGCCCAGAAGATGACATTCTTAAGTTAACTCATTTCTACCATCAATTGCATTCTATAATGTAATTCAACAAATAATTTTTAAATGGCTGACTCTATGAAAAATGAGACAACATCAGTGAAAAAAAAAGATGGGCCCCCCTCAAGTGTACCTTATAGTCTAGGTACAGCCATGGACAGATAACATACAATTACAATATAATTGCATGTCAGCTACCTTATAATTCTAATAATCATCACTAAATATTCTTACTATCAGTCAGTCCCTAACTATTGCAAAATTAAATAGTTTCATAGCTGTTTATATTTTATGTACTCTAGTGATATCTCATTAATTGTCATATCATTATTCCTCAACAACCCAAAATTGCTCTCCAGATTAAGGCTGGTACAGTAGCAGCCCTCTGGTCCACAACCTGCTGCTTCTATCCAGGCAATAGCCATTGGGAATGAGCTCTCCCCTTATAAATGAAAAACTTATAAACAGACATATAAATGAGAATGAATCTTAAAGCAATCAGCAGACAATTTTTAATGCAGCTTGCAAATGACAAGCAATTATGGGGAAGTAGCTAAATTTGTAGAGACACATTCTCAAATAGGGTCTAGTTCTGTTTAGCTGAGATTACCCAGCTTTCTTCAGAATTCAATTTAATAAACTCCTACTAGGGATGTAGGAGTCGTGAGGACTCGTGAGTTCTATGTGCCCCAAGACACAGGAGCCAGGCCTTCTCTAGCTCAGGAGCTCTGTGCTAGCTCCAGGAGAGAATCCTTTGTTTTACCTGCCTCTACCCTGAGTGCAAGCCAGGTTTCTCCTTTCACTGAGGAAATACTCATGATCTGAGTCCTTCCTGGATTTACTCAGAAAGAGACTCTGGTTCTCTTAACCTTCCAAGTTGCATGAAAGAGAAAGGAATTCAAGCCAGACACGTAACAATCCTGTCCAAAAGACTATGGGAAATTCATTTGACCTCTCAGAGCCAGAGTTCTCTTCCTAGAGAAATTGGAATTCTGTTGTCAGCCCTGCCTTTATCCCAGGTTGGCTATGAGGCTCAGGGCCTTGTGAAGTATACAGCCCTGTCTAGAGAGAGAGAAGGATTCATATTCGCTCAATCATCTTCTGCTGGGATACCTGGTTCCCTTTGTTCTGTGTTCACCTGCATCCTGGAGGCTCCACTGTGGTCAGGATAAGCTCTAAGTCAGGATAATTATACAATGGAGATTCTTTCCTTCACTAAAACAGAGAACAGCTAAGATCACCCAGTGAGTAAGAAAAGCAAGAGACAGACTGGGCGCTGTGGCTCACGCCTGTAATCCTAGCACTCTGGGAGGCCAAGGCGGGTGGATTGTTTGAGCTCAGGAGTTCAAAACCAGCCTGAGCAAGAGCCAGACACCGTCTCTACTAAAATTAGAAAGAAATTAATTGGACAACTAAAAATATATAGAAAAAATTAGCCGGGCATGGTGGCACATGCCTGTAGTCCCAGCTACTCGGGAGTCTGAGGCAGGAGGATTGCTTGAGCCCAGGAGTGTGAGGTTGCTGTGAGCCAGGCTGACGCTATGGCACTCACTCTAGCCCAGGCAAAAGAGTGAGACCCTGTCTCAAAAAAAAAAATGAAGACACAGACCTTACACCCTTACCAAAAATTAACTCAAAATGGTTTACAGGCCTAAATGTAAAACACAAAATTATAAGATTCCTAGAGAATAACATAGGAGAAAATCTGGTTGACCTTGGGTTTGGCAATAACTTTTTAGATACGACACCAAAGGCATGATCTATGAAAGAAAGAATTGATAAGCTAGACTTCATTAAAATTAAAAACTTCTGCTCTGCAAAAGACACTGTAAGAAGAATGAAAAGACAAGCCACAGACATGGAGAAAATATTTGCCAAAGACATTTGATATAGGACTGTTATCCAAAATATACAAAGAACTCTTAAAACCTAACAATAAGGAAACAACTAATTAAAAAGTGGGCCAAGATCTTAACAGACACTTCACCACAGAAGATATATAGATGGCAAATAAGCATATGAAAAGATGCTCCACATCACATGGCACCAGGGAAATGCAAATTAAAACAACAGTGAGATAGTGCTACACACCTATTAGAATGGCCAAAATCTAGAACACTGACAACACAAAATGCTGGCAAGATGTGAAGCAAAGGAACTCCCATTTATTGCTGGTGGTAATGCAAAATGGTATAGCCACTTTGGAAGATAGCTCACAATTTCTTATAAAAGTAAACATACTGTTACCATACAATGCAGCAATGAAATCCTTGGTTTTAAATCAAAGGAGTTGAAAGCCTGCACATGAATGTTTTTAGCAACTTTATTCACAATTGCCAAAATTTAGAATCAACCAAGATGTTCTTCAGTATGCGATGTATACACTGTGGTACATCCAGACAGTAGAATATTATTCAGCATTAAAAAGAAATGAGCTATCAAGCCATGAAAGGACACATAGAGGAAATTTAAATGCATATTACTAAGTGGAAGAAGCCAATCTGAAAGGGCTATTTACTGTACGATTCCAACTATATGGCATTCTGGAAAAAGCAAAACAATGGAGATAGTAAAAAGATGAGGGGTTGCCAGGGGTTAAGGCGGCGGGAGGGATGAAGGAGCACACAGAATTCTTAGGGAAGGGAGGCTACTCTGTATGATGCTATAATGGTAGATACACGCCATTATAAATTTGTCCAAAGCCATAGAATGTACACCACCAAGAGTGAGTCCTAATGTAAACTATGGGCTCTGGGTGATAATGATGTGTCGATGTAGGTTCATCAATTATGACAAACATACCATTCTAGTGGGGGACGCTGATAATAGAGGAGGCTATGCTTGGGTGGGGGTAAGGAGTATATGCAATATCTCTGTACCTTCCATTCAATTTTGTGTGGACCTGAAACTGCTCTAAAAAATAAATTATATTTTTGAAAGTTTTTTCAAAAAAGAAATATGCAAAGAAGCAAACAAGGGTCCCAGAAATCCCATCACTTAGAGCAGTGGACTCCAAACTACTGTGATGACACAACTCATTAGTAAAATAAGTTTGCACACCTACTTCCAAAATTAGTTTACTGGATTTTTTATAAATTTTTTTAAAAATAGTGGTAGGATTTGGGGCTGCTTTTTCTTTTTTCTTTTTTTTTTTTTTTTTTTTTTTTTTTTTACAGAGAGTACAGGAGCTACACAGATAAGGACTGCTATACTTCTCTTACTCAAAGGGATGGTTTTCTCTCTTCCCAGAGAAAACCTGACAAGAGTCAGGACAGTTAAGCAATTTCATCTTTTCTCAAGTCACAGATCTGATTTCATGAAACACAGTGACGTCTCTTCACTGGCAGGCTTCAAAGAGAACACGTTCGTAAGTCGGGCCACTCTGCAGAGGGCTGCAGCTCACATTTTACTTTCTTTTTGTTTCCATTTGGCCTTGTTTTGTGCTCAATGACCCTCACACTTTTTCTTCCCACTTGCTCCACACATCCTAGATGTTTTCAATGGAATATTTGGTACCCTGAACTTAGATGACAATCTGAAGAAGAGTAGAAACAGATCTCTGTATAAACTGACATAAAAATGAAGCCAACCTCAGGTGCAGGGTCAGGATTAAAATCCTGGTATCCTCCGGCTGCAAGTGACATTTGGGACAATCTGGGCCAATTTTACAGATAAAGAAATGGAGGCCTGACCACTGGCCCCACATCTCCCCTAAGTTAGTGACCAAGACCCAGGAACCACATTCCTCATCTCCCCACTCAGAGACTGAGAGTAATAGTCAACATTTGTACCTTGATCTTTAAACTTTTCCTGAATGTGTTTGAATTTGTTCTTTCATTTTATCTTCTCAAGATACTTCATTTGATAAATGAGGGAGAAACCAGGGCAGAGAAAGGTAAATGACTTCACTGTAGTAGTTCACAAAGTCAGCATGTGGGCTGTACATGGGAATCCTAGAACCTAAGTTTCCCCAACACCTAGTTTTAATAGTAAATAGAAGACCCACTGTGCATTGCAAGAACAGAGCTATCAGTACTAATTAAGGAAGCTGGTGATTTATGAGGAAGCCAGGCATGTCAGGTGTTACCGCTCTCTGGTCTGGGGCTGAGGGCCAGTCTACTCTTTAATGCAACAGCATGATCTAGCCCAGGGGTTCTCAAACTGTGGTTCCCGGAACAACGGCATCATCATCACCTGGGGGACCTACTAGAAATACAAATTCCCCAATTTCCCCCCAGACTGAATCAGAAACTCTGGGAGTGGAGCCCACACTCTGGGTTTGAATGAGCCTTTGAATCTCCTCCCTTCCTCATCCAGATCTCTGCTCTGACCCTGTCTGCGGAGAGGGTCTCTGCAGCCTCCCCACACACCGCAGCCCTGCCTGCCTGGTTTCCGCTCGGCAGTGACACCATGCGCCCGGCGCACTGTGTGTTCTCTGGTGCATGCTCAAGTTTGAGGACATCCGCTCTGGAGCAGTTTGCTCAAATTTTGGTCCTGGGACCCCAAGCCTCAGGATGTCCTGGGGGAGCTTCTGAGACAGGCGATGTGGAAGTTCAAGAGAATGAGAGATCCAATGGTTTACCTTCAAGCTCAGTATTTCCCAAACTGGCCTAATCTGAAGTATTACTGGGGACCTCTTAAAAAGACCAATTTCCTGGCGCCTACTCCAAGGGATTCAGAATCAGAGTAGGAGAGAATAGTTGGAAAAGCTAAGCTCAGATGCGGATGCAACCCCTTTGGAGCTGTGGCGCACTCCTCCAAACCCACTTGGGAGTTACTGTTTGGGGGCTCCATAAACCACTGGTTTAATTTTCATATCGACCCCAACCCAACACCATCAACATTCAAGAAAGACCCGCTTGCTAGTCCTTCATTCAGTGAAGAAATGTTATTCAGAATCCATTGTTTTTTAACAACAAAAGAAATTTGTCAAATGAAAATTTGTGATTATTTTTTAGGGTTATAATGGATGGTTCAGGTAAGGGGCATCCCATGGAGACCTCTGAAAACAAAGCACTCAGTTGGGATGGAGGGAGGACTGCCGAGAAACTAAGGGAGAAGAGGGAGATTGAGCAGGAGAGGGGCACAAAGATAAAGATAGAGTGGGGACAGGGACCAGAGAAACTGAGATTTCATGGGAAACTAATAAAGGACGATGGTGGCCCTTTGGCCCATGGGAGGGTGCCCAGCTTGGTGGTGAGTCGCACGGGCTTTTAAGGCTACTCAGTTTAAGCACCAGTTCTGCCCCTTTTTACCAGGCAGTTCACTCAACCTATTGGAGCATTAGTCTCCCCATCTATAAATAGGTTAATAATAGTATCCACCTCAAAGGGTTGTGAGTAGCAAATGCAGTGGGGTTGCTGGTATTTCCCAGGCTTCGTCAGCTGGTGCAGCCACACGGACAGCAAGCAGCACTAAATCCACGGGAGCCATTGTGATTCTGAACACCTTTTGGCAGAAATTATTCCAACTTTTTCCATCTAATTTATCACCTCTTAGTCAGGGGAAAGGCTGTAAGACCCTATAGTGATGAGTCTTGTTTCTGATCTACTTTAAAACCCAGACTACACACCGATAGAAGATGCTTACATGGTTCTGCTCATCCCATTGATGAATGAGGACAGGTAGATCGGGCAAGGAACCTGTTCCTGGGACGGTGGGGCCCGGCAGCTCCCATGGTTGCCTATTGCCCCCCGCTCACCCTTTGGCTCAGATTAAGCTCAGGACTTAATCCCAGGCGCACCGTCTGCTTGCAGCTGGGCCAAACAGGTTCCTCTCAGGGGTCCTCTCTGCATCTCGCACTGTTCCTAAGGCTGGTTGCCTCTTCCCCACCTCAGCTCACTACTCCAGGCAAAACCAAGGCAAATTAATTAGAAAAGAGTCGAGACTGACAAGAATTTAATTTTCTCCAGGAGGCCTCCTAAAAAGGGGCAGGCCAGGGCTCAGAGCTAGAGCATTTAATAGACTATTAATTGGATAATAGGCTATTAACTGGTTGGTTATCTACACACTCTGATTCTCGAACTAGAGTGTACATCACAGACACCTGGAGGGTTTATTCTAACACAGCTGGCCGGGCCTCACCTCCTGAGGTTCTGATTCAGTAGGTCCCGGGTGGGGCCGGAGAGTTTGCCTATCTAACCAGTTCCCAGGTGATACTGACGCTGCTGGTTCCAGGACGATACTTTGAAGACCACTACTCTATATTTTGGAGAAAGAAACTATGACTTATCAGAAGCTATACATTATCGTAGAAAAATCAAATTGAAAGATACTCTTCTTCAATGACTAATTGTAATAGGGGATGAAAAAAAGCATAAAACATCACTAACTAGGCATCAGATAACCTTTACTGTGCCACACTTAATTACAGTACTGGTCCTGATCACCGGTGCCTGGTATTCAGTTTGCTGCTTGTGAGCATGATGGTCATCTCCTAATTTTGTTTTTAATTTGCGGAGAACTGTGGTATCTGGTATAATACGAGGGCACTTGAATGACCCACTGGACCCAAACCACCTCTCCTTTTATGAGACATTTCCAGCATCAGATTGACAAAGTTCGGGATGGTGTGTCTACACCTACATAGGGAACTCAACAGGGAACCTGGAGTACCTTTGGTCTTCCCTCATTTAGCTTGGAAACATTAATTAAATTAGTTTGTCAACACTTTGGAGCTGAGGCAGTGAGATGCAAAGTAGCCCAGGTCCTACCTGGGAGACAGGGAGACAGCCTGAAGACTAGGGATTGAAGAGGGAGGAGACACGGAAATACGGGTATGGGAGGCACAGGTACCTACTTTTGCGTGCCGCCATCTTGATTATCAAAGGGGTTACAGGCTGCAAAAGAGAGGGCTAAAGGTGGCAGAAAGACAGCTCCCAGCTGCTCCCAAAGGAAATCAGCAGCGACATTAATGACTTGGCTCCTGGCCAGTCCTGTGTGCCCCGTTTAATTCACAAGAGCCTCTCCTGTCCCTTATGCGCTGTCCCAGTTCTCTTCCTGTGCCCAGGAAGGCATGCTTTCTGCGTAGGTCATTCCACAAGGAGGCTGGGTCACTTATTTCTGGGAGGATGTGGTGCAGGTCCATGGCGGCAGGAGACAGCTCAACCTCAGACAGAAATGTGTACCCTGAAATTTGAGATGCCTCCTGCTAATTCCCATGGAGACTGGTGTCAGGTCACTGAGGACAAGATTGTAAACATGGTTGCATCTGTCCCTTCCTGTTCTGCAGGCATCTGTCTGTCTAGAGGATTCTCTCTCCCCCCAGGCAGACTCCTTGGGCCTCGCTGCCAGTTCTTGGTATAGAAACCTCACCTGGAAAGGAATATTTCCATTGTGCAGGCTCAAGAGAGGCTTCTGGGTAAGCTCAGTGCCTTCGTGGACGGTGATGTACTCAAAGAGGGAGACTGATGAAAGTGTTGCAAAACAGGATGGGTAAGGTTAGGGCTACACCAAAACAGGCTTTTGAACATATCAAAGAAATTAATTTTTGTAGCATTCTGCTCATGAGGCAGGCACTTTGCTTGTGTTGTTTCATCCTCACTGCAACCATGTGAAGGTGCAGACATAGGCTCAGAAATAAGTCACTTGCCCAAGGTCACTCAGCAGAGCAGACAGTGACAGAGCCATGGTTCCATCTGACTTGCGAGCCCATGCTCTGTCCATCCCACCAGGCAGCCGTCTAACGGGGAACGGCAGCAGAATCTGCAACTAAGGGGGAAAGGTGGCATTCGGGTATTCGCTATTTCAGCAGCATGAGAGCCTTAGGTTAGACACAAGTGGAAGTTGCTAAAAACAGAAATGGATTGTCTCAGGAATTAAAGAACTCCCTCTGAGGGATGATTCCGTAGCATCGCCCCACCCTGAAGTGGGAGAACACGAAGCAAAGGGGGACCCTTGGTAATACAGGAACAGCCCAGAGGAAAAGGCATGGGCGTGGGGCCTACAGGTAGTCACAGCAGAGGGAGAGCTGGGACAGCTCCCATCCCCACCAAATGCACACACACAAAATCCAAAAGATTAGCTGAAAGTTTGGGGGCCTTTTTTTTTTTTTTACTTTAACACTCAAAGGAATGAGGCTCTGGTGTACAAGAGGTGGTCAGGTGGCTGTTTTTGGCTGTTACACCTGCCTGCCCGTTCCCCATGACACCCTTCCTTGCCCAATATAAATGCCATTGCTTATTCTGACTGCTTGGAGGAGGAGGAGGAAGGTTTGTGCCTGGAAGACCTTCTAAGCAGAAGTCCATCCAAGCCTGGGTGTGTGTTTGCACCCCGTGGCCCTGCCAGGCTGTTGTGTTCCCATCTGTGGAGGGCTGGCTGTGTCCTACAGCAGGCTCAAGGGTCCTCGGACCATGGGTGCCAGCCAAGGATGGAATGATTAAAAGCAAAGCAAATCCAAAGCTTGATAGTCTCTTTGTCTGTGGACTTCAGCATCCGCAAGCAGTTCACCCCCAGAAGTGAGCTCCCTGGGGAGGGGCTCTGTTTGTAACCGGATCCTCTGAGAGGCTCCCTGCCCCTTGCGACTGAAGACAACCTCACCTCCTATCAGGAGCAGAGAGCTTTGCTCGCCAGTCACAGAGAGCAGCATCAGTTGCTCAGGGCATATCCTCTTTGACCCGCCTCGCCTACCTGGTCCCTCAAATGCCCTCAGGGGTTCCCATTCACCGTTACTCACAATGCTGCCCTGAAGTTGATGCACCTGTTTGCTCCATCGTTCTAAATCCTATTCATCCTTCAAGGACAAACTGGAAAACACTTCCTCCCTGAAGCCTTCCAGGTCATGCAGCCCACAGAGATCTCTCCCTCCTGTGAATTCCTTGCCCTCTCTGTCTGCACCTCTCATTTGGCTTTCCCCATGACCTCCACTCCCCTCATGGCTAGTTGACTTGACCTTTTTAGATCAGTCTGTCCAGATGATCATGCTTTTTTGTGTGTTTTCCCCAGCACATAGCACATGCAGTTCAGCAAGCACGGCAGACACTCGAGTACTTGTTAGATTTCCTAGGTTTGAATTATGGACAAACTTGTTTAAAAATTTTTTTTTTTTTTTTTTTTTTTAGGGCCGGGCACGGTGGCTCACGCCTGTAATCCTAGCTCTCTGGGAGGCTGAGGCGGGCGGATTGTTTGAGCTCAGGAGTTCGAGACCAGCCTGAGCAAGAGCGAGACCCCCGTCTCTACTAAAAATAGAAAGAAATTAATCGGACAACTAAAAAAAAAATATATAGAAAAAATTAGCCAGGCATGGTGGCACATGCCTGTAATCCCAGCTACTCGGGAGGCTGAGGCAGTAGGATCACTTGAGCCCAGGAGTTTGAGGTTGCTGTGAGCTAGGCTAACGCCACAGCACTCATTCTAGCCAGGGCAACAGAGTGAGACTCTTGTCTCGAAAAAAATAAAAATTAAAAAAAAAATAAAAATAAAAATTTTTTTTTTAGTGGGCCTGCACTACATCCTCTCAGAAATAAATGTTCACAGGGTCTATCTGTTTATATGGAAAAAAAAAAGAAAGAAAGAAAATGATTAGCCAGGCATGGTGGCACGTGCCTGTTGTCCCAGCTACTCAGGAGGCTAAGGTAGGAAGATCACCTGAACCCGGGAGTTTGAGGTTGCTGTGAGCTGTAGCTATGATGATGTCACTGCATTCTACTACCCAGGGTGACAGAGCAAGACTCTGTCTCAAAAAAAAAAAAAAAAAAGACCGGAAAATGGAAAACATTCATAATCCTACCATCCAGGGTCAACCAGTGCTTAAGTTTTAGGATACACCCTTGCAAATGTGTGTGTGATTGTGTGTGTGTGTGTAAACAGCTTCACTGAGATATAATTCACATAGTATACAATTTGATAGCCACATGGAAAAGATAAAATTAGATCCACTCCTCACATTAAGCACCAAGATAATTCCAAATGGATCACAGATCTAAATGTAAAAATGAAACCATACAAATAATGTAAAAAATGAGTGATATTTTATAACCTAGGAAAGGCAAAATCTTTCTTAATTGTAATTCATAAAATCCATAACTCATAAAAGTAATAAAAGAGTAACAAACTTGGATCCATGGCAATATAAAAACATCCCAAGCAAAATCAAAAGGCAAATGAAAAGCTGGGAGAAATAATTGCAAATTGTATCACAGACAAAAGGCTAATAACCTTAATAAAGAACTTCTCAGGAGAAAAAGCCCAATAATCTGATAGAAAAATGGGCAAATATATAACAAGCATTTCACAGAAACAGAAAAGCAAATGAAGTGATTGAAAATATGTTCACCATTACTCAAAATAAGAGAATTACAAATTTAAAGTACCGTATACTGAGATATCATTTCTTATCTTTCAGAGAGGCAAAAATCCAAAAGTTTGACAATGTACTCTATTGGTAAGGCTCTGGAGAAATAGTCATTCTCCGACATTGCTGTTGGGAATTCACAATGGCGCAATCTCTATGCAGGAGGATTTCATAATGTCCAGCAAAATTACATGTGCCTTTTCCCTTTGACCTAGCAGCCACAGTTCTACAATCCCAAATAGAACTACCACAACCGTGAAATGGCACAACCTCAAGGTTATTCATTGCAGCGCCATTTGTAATACCAAGGACTGCAAACAACTCAAATGTCCATCAGGAGGGGACTGATTGAATAAATTATGAAGTATGCACACAATGAATTGCCGGGCAGCTATAAAAGGAATAATAATGGCCTCCAGAGTCCATTGGTAAGTGAGAAATACAAGGTCAGAAGAGGAAATACAGCGTGCTAGCTTTTTTTGTTACAAGGGGAGGAGGAATATCCGTATATGTACATATAAAGCAACAATGGGAGGATAAAGCAAAAGCTAAAAAAATATTATCTCTAAGATGAGGAAGAGGATGACAGTTGAATGGGGAAGGAGGCAGACATGGAAGCTAAATTTCTCTGCTTAGCTCTTTTTTATAATTTTACTTTCGGCCATGTAAATATCTTAGAGTATTGAAGAACAAAATCATATTTTAAAAAAGGCAACCCCCTTTGATCAAAAACAAACTGAGCCAGGCTGGGCGCAGTGGCTCACGCCTGTAATCCTAGCACTGTGCAAGGCCGACGCAGGTGTCAGGAGTTTGAGACCAGCCTGAGCAAGAGCGAGACCCCGTCTCTACTAAAAATAGAAAGAAATTATTTGGACAACTAAAAATCTATATAGAAAAAATTAGCCAGGCATGGTGGCGCATGTCTGTAGTCCCAGCTACTCGGGAGGCTGAGGCAGTAGGATTGCTTGAGCCCAGGAGTTTGAGGTTGCTGTGAGCTAGGCTGACGCCACGGCACTCTAGCCCGGGGAACAGAGTGAGACTCTGTCTCAAAAAAAAAAAAAACAACAAACTGAGCCAAATGAAGCTAACAGTATATCAAGTTGATTTCATAATCACATGGAGAAGAATAATTTCCAGTGACTTTAAAACACAGTACTTTGACTGAACATGCCCAGTGGGAAAGAGCCGAGGGACAAAGAGAACCACAAAGAAATCTTAAGCCATTTTTGTTAGTCTTTCTAGTCATTCTACAGGACAAATTGTCCAGTTTTTTCAATAAATAAAAAGTACAAAAATTAAAGGAAGACATTCTTTTATGGATTACAGAAGACTTAAGAGACCAATGACCAAATTCAACTGTGAAAAGAGAGTTTTGAAATAGTCAAAGAAAATTGAACTCTGGTATTAGATGTTAGGGAATTATTATTAATTCTGAGTGTGATTTTATTGAGCTACCTGGTTTATCTGATAACAGTTTATTATTATGGTTATAATTTATTATTATATATTATGGTTTATTTTTATTAAGTATTGTGGTTATGTTTTGGTTTTGTTCTTTTCAATTCTTTCTCAGAGACGGTTTTTTATTCCCCTTATGCCTATGGTGTATTTATTTATTTTTAAATTTACTTTGAGTTGTGTGTGGTTTTTTTTTTAACTATGCCTTTAAGCAAGGTTCCCAGGCATCTGGCACGGAAGCTACGTGGTGACTAACCCCCAGGAGACTTTCCTAGGGCTCTGGGACACTAAGTCCTACGTGGAACACCAGAGCACAGTGAATCTTTCAGAAGGTGCAAGTGAGGATTGACCTTATAACAAATATTGTTTGATCAAGTTGATTGATGGGAAAACTTCCTTGGCATGTAAAAATCAAACCATCAGAGGCAGAGAGCACAGGATCTAGAGCCAGGAAGCTGGATTTGGATTGCAGCTCTCCTATCTCCTACTCTATGGCCTTGGGCCAGTTACTCAGCCTCCCTGTGCCTCAGTTTCCCCATCTTCAAAAGGGAGAAAGGTGAAAAGAATACCTACCTTATAGAGTTGTTGTGAGGAATACCTAAGTTAAAGACAGGGAAAGTACTTAGAACAGTGACTGGTGCACATGAAGCACAACATGTTTATTAAATACAATAAATCGGGTTTTTTAGCATTTAATATTTAGAATAAATTTAGCAGCCCTCTATATTTTTCCTTTTAGTTTTCCAAGAGAAATGACGTTTATTGGGATTCTTCAATAAACTGTCTAGAATTATTTTCGCACTTTTAAATAGTGCACGTGCTAGTGGGGACCGAGAACATGACAGTGTCACCTCCCCACCTCCCCTGCAGCAATGTGCCCTTTCCTGATGGAGCCGGGTGGGGACCCCGGGGTCTGAGGAGTGGGGAGCATAAGCTGCCCCCAGGCTAGGTGCAAAAGGACCTCAGGACCATCCCCTCCAGGAAGCTGCATTTGTCCCTTGGTCCCAGTGGGATGCCCTTCTTCACCCTTTCTCCTGTGCACCCGAGGGCGCGCTCATCACACCGAACTGCAGTTCCCATCATCTTTATCCCCCCTGCAGCGCGGCACATCTGAGGGTCGTGGGGCGTGCATGAA
Organism: Propithecus coquereli; assembly: GCF_000956105.1. Lineage (NCBI taxonomy): Eukaryota > Metazoa > Chordata > Mammalia > Primates > Indriidae > Propithecus > Propithecus coquereli. The sequence continues at coordinate 8,039,594 of NW_012150063.1, read as the reverse complement.
GAGTGGCCATAGAAATGAGGTGGGAACGTGCCCGAACACACCCAAGATTCCATCTCATGTTGCATTTGGCCCAGTCTAAGCACAGTCCATCCCAGGATGCTTTGCTAAGGGTAGAGGCAGCCGTGCAGCCGTTCCCGGGACTGGTGTTTGGGTTAGCACAGACAGATAACGCTGAGAACGCTAGAGTTCACTCGTGCTGGCAAGGAGCTGTTTGGAATGGCTGTCAGTCTGGAGAGTACATTTATGGCTTATGTTTTTCTTTGTCTCAAGACAAAATTAGCAAAGTTCTTCTGCAGCCAACCCCATTTTCCTGTAGGCTTCATGCAGAAGCGCCAGCCGTTTCCACACAGCTCATTCCAACCTGAATGACACTGTCCACAATGCACTGGGTATCTGTCCGGCCCCCTGGAATTCCCACAACTGCAGCTAAGGAGACCTACTCAAGGAAACAGGGAGCTGCAGTTTAGCTCTGGCCACTCACTTGCACGTGACTTTGGACACGTCAGTCTCTGAACCTCAAATTCATCAGAAACACAGGGATGAGGACGATTTGCCCTGACATCGGATTGAATGAGGGAGGTGATGCGCGCGAACACGTGTTGAACAGCGGCAGGTGGCCCACACGTGTAAGAAGTAGTGATTATGATGCATTGTTTTACACACAGAATGAGGCATTGCTACTCCCCTCGAGACCCCAGGAGGACAGGGCATCAGGAAGCAGAAAGCCTTTGTGTTCATGGGGCAGAGCGAGGCTGTGCAGGGAGGACGTGATCAATAACATCACTAGCTTAAAGTAAGCATCCGTGTCACCAAAACGCTCTTCCGGGCCCCTGATGTTCTGGGCCCGCCCTTCCTGTCTCACCTCCCTGCTCTTTCTATTTCTATGGCACCTATCACCATGGTATCCAGGTACTCAAATCAAATCCGTTTTTAAGTTTAAAACAGAGCCGTATGTGGGAAGACACACTCCTCTTCTGAAGCCTTACCTCGGAAGCAGAGCCTGCAGGAGGAGTGACAAGGGGGCACTGGCTCCTTGGAGGATGGAATCTTGAGATTTTATGTGGGAGAAGAAGAGAAGCACGCACCAAATATCTATCAAATGCCCACAGGGCGAAACACCTTAGTATTAATAGCGTCTGGAGGTTCAGAGTAATGAGTCCCTGCTCCTTGCCCTCAGGACTTACAGCCTCTAAGGCAACAGCAGACTCTCCAAACATACAACCAGCACAGGGACATTAGTGCACACCAGGGCTTGTCCTTGCCAAAGGACAGAGCTCATCTCCAGAAAGACACCAGCTCAACCCAGAAGCGAACTGTCTTATCTCATACTGTGCAGGGCATTCTTCCCTCACAGATAAAGTCAGCACCGTGTGTTCAGGGGAGGGGAGGATGAATAGGGCAGACAGAGGTAAACAGGGGAAGTTTGCTCTAGACCAAGAGACGGGTCTTATATCTCATCACAGAAGCCAGCCCCGTTTGAGCCAGGATTCACAAGAGTCTCAAATAACATCCAGAGAGAAGTCAGGTCCAGGTCTAGCTCCCATTCTGCTGCCACTGCACTAGCTGATCTAAAATGATTGCTTAATCTCAGCTGATAAATGTGGAGTTGCAGATCTTCAGAGCTGGATGGAATCCTAGCATCTCGCCCATATTTCTTGAAACAGAAATCAGGATGTGATTGACAAAACATTTCTATGCTGTCTCCAAAAACAACAGGCCTTCTAGGGAGTGTGGCATGAATGTGGGCATATTGAAGTTTCTAGAACATGTGATTGTTCATAGACATAGTCATAGGCAAAATATTGAAAAGAGGACTGCCCCTATCACTAACCTTTAAGTTCTATCACTTCGGTTACCAAGTCAACACCACACAAGTAGCCAGGGGCTACAGCTACTGTTACCATGGTACCCTTAGTCCACTGGGGCTACTACAACAAAATACTATAAACTAGGTGGCTTATAAACAACAGAAATTTGTTACTCACTGTTCTGGGGGGTGGGAAGTCCAAGATCAAGGCAGCAGCAGATTCAATGTCTAGTGAAGACCAGCTTCTTCATAGATGGACCTCTTCTCCTATAGCAGAAGAGGCAAGGGACGTCTTTGGGGCCTCTTTTATAAGGGTCTGCCCATTGGTGAAGGCTCTGCCCTCATGACCTAATCACCTCCCAAAGGCCCCACCTCCTAATACCATCGCCTTGAAGGTTAGAATGTTGACATATGAATTTGGGGGTGACATATTCAGACCACAGCATAGTCTAAGTGTGGACATCACCCCTTCCCTGGACCATTGGTTTTCTCTTGGCTCTGCTAAGCTCAAGTGGCTTTTCCAGCATGGAGGTTGGCTCCAACATAGCTAATTTGTCCCCAGAGTCCACAGACCCTAACCCGACTCATTCACTATGTGAAAGACCTACACTATCTGAAAGATGCCCAAAGGATCTGGCACAAGCCCCCAGGTATCCTCCTCGGCTTCCTCATTCCTACATGGAGGGCAATATCCTCCAGCTCAGCCCCCCACAGTTCCCTCATGGGCAATCTTGACATCCTAAACCTCTAGACAAAGTGAGACCACCCACTCTGAGGCCTGCCCAAGTCTTCCTGTTCAGGTCTCAGATGCAAATTTGAGAAACAGTCTTCCTCCTCAATAGACTGACATACTGAATGACCTCACCCCTCAGATAGAGCCTGGCCTCTTCATGGAGGAGTGTGTCCCCAAGCACAATCACACAGGACTCACAAAGCAAACTAGGCGGCCAATCTCGTCCTTGGCCAGGGAAGGACCCCATGGACTTGAGCCTTGATGCAGTATCTTCAGACAGGTCTGGATGAGGGACGAGGCCTTGCCCTGGCGGAGCTGCCCTGTGTGGCACCGAGGACCTGCTATAATGACAGGAGGTGCTGAGCAGCACGTGACCGGTGGCTTGTATGCTGAAGGACCCAGCAAGGCGCTGCCTTCAGGGTCTGCCCGGCCCATAGCAGTGCAGACCGCAGGAAAGGGAGCCCTCGTGGTGGAGAGTTGCCTTCATGTTCAGATAACAAATGAAGTCCTGCAGGTTCACCTTGTACAGGTAGAAAGTTCTGCAGGCCTCACTGATCTTCTTGGCAGGTTTATGGGAGAGGGAAAGTTGGTACCCGCCCCTTGCTCTGATGGGGGGGCCACAGCTTCCAGAGCCTCATGAACACGGTGCCCCCTGCCAGGGCCCAAAAATACTCCTCCGTCTCTACAGTTGTGCCATCTTTCTCCAGCAGGAGCGAGAAGGGCTGTTCTGCGAGCTTCAGAGTGTCTCAGACCTTGCGGAGAAGGCCCTCAAGACCCTGCCCACCATGCCCTTCCACACGCTAGGGCGGGCGTGGCCTGCTCCGCAGGACTGCGCGCTGGGGCCATCGCTTGTGCTCTTCCCAAGCCTAGGACGGCTGTCGTGAGGAAAATACAACATTCCAGCTTTAATATCCTTTCTGGAAAGAGGTGCGGATACAACGGCACATACATATACCTATGTACATAAATGCGTGACTTTTAAGTACTTGGAAATGTCGAAGAGCTCATTTTTAAAATCCCTAAGCAAAATCACCCCCTTCTCAAGTTAATTCCTCTGGTCAAAGGCGGAGTGCGGCTCAGAGGAGCAAGCCAGGAGCAGGCGGCCTGGCCCGCGCAGCCCCGCAGGGAGCCCCCTGTGCCTCGCTGCCCGCTGCCCTGCAAGGCGACCACAAAGACCCTCCGGGCAAAGGTCAAAGGTGAGGACCGGACGAACCCTGTGTGCTTGGTCCAGCGGGAGGACCAGGCCCGCGGGCCGAGCGCGGTGCAAACGAGCGGGAGCGCCTGGGCAAGGCGCAGGTGGTGTCAGTCCCCACGGCCGAGGCCGCGTCCCCGCCGCCCAGGCCCGGGCACGCGCTGCTCAAAATCTGCCTACGCGGATCCCGGCCACGAGGTGGCGCCACACGGCTGCCCGCGCGCGGGTCAGAGGCGGCCGGGCTCTGGCGTCCCGAGGACGGAGGACCGAGGGTGTCCGTCACCAGAGCAGACACGTCCGGCCTCACTGCGGGGAGCGCGGGCACCCCAGCTCCGTGCCCAGAATGCCTGACCCCGGGGCCAACGTGCACAGGCGGCTTCTGCAAAATTGCCGGACAGTCTTTTAAAAATAGTTTCCCCACCTCTACCCCCCAAAACAATTCAAAAGTAAAACATAAACTGTGACGGGGAAAATTGTGGGCGACGATAGTACAGAGCAGCGTGGATACAGGCAGCTGTTTAAGAAGGAGCATGAATTCTGGAGTCCGAATGGCTAAGTTCAAATCCTGCTTAATGATCTCGTCGCGTATTTAACCCCATGTAACCCCATTGTCTCATCTGCAAATGCAGATGATTTATTAATACTTAGAACTTACGTCATGGGTTGTTGACAGGAGCTAAGTGAATTTATACAGCATATCTATGTATATGTGCGTGTTTTAAACATATATTTACTATATGTACACATAAAATTATGTATACTATATGTTACAGATGTGCATGGTAATATATTACTAGCACATAGTAAGCACTAATAATGTTAGCTACATTTTATATTTCATTATGCAATTCCTATGAAGTATTAATTTTTAAAAACATTTATTTCAATGAAAAGAAAGTCACACTGTTGGGGGATTTTTTGTTAACTTTTTATATGGAAATTTTTTAACATTTACACAAGTTGAGAAAATAGTATAATGAACCCCACCCCCCAGGCCCATCACCCAGTTTTAGTAATTATCGACACATGGCCAATTCTGTTTCATCTATACCCAACCCCTGTTCCCAGCCAGCTGGGTTATTTTAAAGCAAATCTCAGATTACATATAATTTCCTTCATAAATACTTGCCTATTATACAGTATTTTTTTAAAGCTCAATGTTTATTTAATATTGCCTCCACACACAATCTGTTATATTCATCAGCCCATAGATTTCCATGACACTGGAAATCTTGTCCACACCAGCATTTGACACAGAAATTGAAATTGAATACTGAACCGATTATGAAAAATCTGGAGCAGTGGTGTCTTTGCCTGAAAAGCATGTCCACTTCTCAAGAGATGTGTTCTTCCTAAGGAAGGGAACATTACGTTCAGCCGCCAGCTCCCTCCTAGTGAGGGTCTCAAGGATGCTCTTCTATCCATGGTGATACGCGCTGTGCTGAATTACTACTCCAGGGAAGGAGATTTCCCCTAATTAGATTCCTGCACTCAGAGAAGGATATGATCCATTCTAAGAAGGAAACTACTTCTCCAGACACTTGAAGATTTTAGGACAGACAGCCAGTACTTCAGGGTAAAGCACTGTCTGTCTGAAGTATCCTTACACACTGCCTTTGTCAGTTTCACACTAAAGATTTAACTACACTTTTATTCCTCAAGGAATTCTGGAATGATGTTAACCTTTTAAATTATTGACTTAAGATACACACACACACACACACACACACACACGTCCTTGCCTAATATTCCCTACAATAAGAGCCCTTCGAGACATGAGAAAGACGGAAACCAGGGAAATAATAAAGCCCTCATTCAATGGTATGTCATTAAAATTCAGCACTACTGGTGTGTCACCGCACACGGCCTGCCTGACAGACAGTGCTAATGTGATGGGAGGCCGTAGCAGGCATCACTCTGGGATCTTCCTGAGCGTCTTATTTCCTGGTGTAACAGTAGCAGATATTATTTATATTGCTGTCAATAACACACTTTCACCAAAAGACTGTATTTAATCCTCACAACCCTGTGAAGTTGGTATTATACCCATTTTGCAAAGGAGGACACTAAAACTAAAATGCAAGAGAGTCCATAAATACATGCATACATACACACACACTTTAAGTCTATGACTTTTGGCCAACGATCTGAAGCCCAGATCAAGAACTTCTCTATTTTTTTTTTTTTTTTTTTTGAGACAGAGTCTCACTCTGTTGCCCGGGCTAGAGTGCTGTGGCGCCAGCCTAGCTCACAGCAACCTCAAACTACTGGGCTCAAGCAATCCTACTGCCTCAGCCTCCCAAGTAGCTGGACTACAGGCATGTGCCACCATGCCCGGCTAATTTGTATATATATACATACATATATATGTGTATATTTTTAGTTGTCCAGCTAATTTCTTTCTATATATTTTTTTTTTTTAGTAGAGACAGGGTCTTGCTCTTGCTCAGGCTGGTCTTGAACTCCTGAGCTCAAACGATCCACCCACCTCGGCCTCCCAAAATGCTAGGATTACAGGCGTGAGCCACCATGCCCGGCCAAGAACTTCTTAAAATCCTTTTCTTCCTTTAAAACCTTGATCCTTCTAGTAATGTGTAATCTCCCCTTCTCCACATCACCATGACGATTTGGGCACATTCCCTATGCTCTTGCATCAGAATTATTGATACACCCATCAGCCTCCCCACTAGATGAGGAGCTCTATGAAGACGGAGCTCAGCCTGTCCATCTTCAAGTTCCTCAGCGCCCAGCCTTGCAGAAAGTGGGTGCCCAATCAATGGTGATTGATTTGATCATTCAGATCACTGAGGCAACTTGCTATTGCCACAACCTTTCTCTCGTTTATATCACCTGCAGCTAACTTACGTGTTTTTGATTTTGTTTTTTACATTTTGACAAATCACCCGAGGTTTAGTTTATTTGTTTTGAATACAAATGCCCCAGATCCAAAGGCTCCTTGCTGAGTGAGGCTCCTTGAATGCTCCCTGGGGTACTATTAACTAGAGAGTTTAGAAATTACCAGAGGTAGAGCTGGTGAGGAAAGAGTAGTTGCAAAATGTAGCTCTTAACATCATTTTCACCTATTTTCTTCTTCTTGGAGTCGTTTGCCCTCTGGCTGAAGTACAACGGCCTGCCCTGCTCACTCACCTACAAGTAGTACGAAGAAGAAAGTATGAACTGACCTTCAGAGCTCAGCGTCATTCTTCCCATTCCTTCTCTGTGTGACTGCAAAGCCCTGGCAATAATCCACAAGTGGAAGATGTTAAGGCCCTGGACTCTTTCGTTAGAAACAGGCATCCCATTGCTAACTGCTGCACTCTGAGGGCATCTGTTTCTCTTGCTGCCCCAACCAGCCCAGAGTTTGGCTGCATTTCTAGAAGTGTCCCTAGCTTTAGCATGTCTTCTTTCTACCATATCCCATTAAGCCTTGCTGTATAGGACATGCTGCAGTGGCATGTCACCATCATCCATTCCTTGCCCATGTCCAGCCAGGACAATTGTGTTGCTTGTGAGGATATGAAGCAATTTCTGCAGGCTTCAGGGAGCATCGCATGAGCTGTAGTGGTCCAGCATCTCCCAGGACTGCCTCCCTCTCCCTACACAGGTCCTGTTGCACACCACCATCAGGTGTGTCTTCCTAAAATGCCCCCTCTCCCTGGGCCACTTCTCTCTTGGGACTCTACAGTGGCTGTCCATTGCCTCCTGGGAAGGAAAGAGACTGCATGTAACTTGCTGAGTGTCCACTACCCTCTGTACCAGGGAGTGCTCGGTGATTTTACATATTCTGTTCAAACTGGTGAGGTAACCAATAGTATCTTCATTCCTCAGATGCAGACCCTGCAGCTCAGAGAGATTAAAAAACTTGCTCCAAGTCACACATCTTAAGCAGAAGAGCTAGGACTGATCCCAAAGTCCACATGTTTCCTCACCAATTGCCTGTAGGGTGGAATCCAGATTGGTAAGGCATCCTGGAATTCAAACGTTTCCTCATTTGTCCCCACTTCACCAACATGCCCTCAGCCTCCAGTCCTTTCCAAAGAAATACTCTGCCCCGGTCAGATCCTTCTCTGCAAGGCCCTCACACACCTTGCTCATCCAGGCAATCAATAAATCCTTGTCTACCAGCAAGCACAAAACGTGCAAATATGTAAATGACTTTCTCACAACTGGGAAAGTAAATGGCAAGGTGAAGACTCCTCTGCCTTCAGCCCCATTCCCCAGACCACCTCAGTGCCTGCCTCTTGGCAGAGCCCTCCAGCCAAAACCCACCAAGAACACACATGCAAACAGTTGGATTTACTTACTTGTTGCCATGAGGGAGACACACAGCCTGAGTAGGAAGGTATCACGAAGGCCTTATTATAGGGCTTGTGTTAAGTGATTCTGGGGAGGGTTCAAGGAAGTGGGACTTTGCTCTGATGTTGTCAGGAAGCAGGGATGATTCATGATTGCATGATTGGCACCTCAATTCTTATCTGGAAGGCAGGAGGAAGGAAGCAAGCCTACAGCTGTAACTGGTAAAGAAGCAGCAGTCACACCTATTACCCAGCACAGGTGAATGTTTCTTGATCATTTTTGTGGTTTGGACAATTTCTTCATTTTGATTATGATCCAACATGATCACAGAGTGGTCTTGTTTTTGTCTTGATCCATCAGGTCACAAGGGTGACCAAGAGTGGCCTTGTCAGACGTTGGTGTTCTGTGAAATTATTTATGTTTAACAAAAGTATACCACAGACTAGTCAATAGTGCTTGGCAGCTGCTTTTCTCTTTCACCTTCTTAACGTTGCTCTTGTTATGGTTGTGAACAATGGTGACCCTGAAAGAGCCAATCCTTCAAGATGGATCCCAAGTGGCTAACTAGGCCGAAATTTAAAATAGAGCCAGGCGGCCATTTGCTGACTAAAGAGGTCACACACATACTCTGAGTTCCCTGAAAACCTGCATTTACATGAAGTAAAAATGTTTACAGACAAGAAAAAGAACCTTCCTTAGATTTCTTTTTCTCTCGCCCCAGGTAGAATACAGTGGGGTCCTCACAGCTCACTTCAACCTCAGTCTCCTGGGCTCAAGCAATACCCCCTGCCTCAGCCTCCCCAGTAGCTGGGTCTCACTCTTGCTCAGGCTGGTCTCAAACTCCTGAGCTCAGAAGATCCTCCCCCCTTGGCCTCCCAGAGTGCTAGGATTACAGGTGTGAGCCACCACACCGGTTTGAAACTTGCACCTTTTTAACTTTTAGGCTTTCAGCGTTCACCTGCCTCCGCCAATCAGGGCTCAGCCATATCAACCAACCAGAACTCAGTTGCATGAACCAATCAGAACAAAACAACTTTCAATCATTATTTGCATAAACGGACCTGATTAGAAACCTGGGTGGGCACTTTTGCTATAAAACCCAAGGCCTCTCTTTGCTCTCTGGACTGCAGCTTTGTTTTTATGCTGGAAGCTGCCTCTCTCTTTTGCAATAAAGCTTCTTTTTCTCCAAATTCCATTTCAGAGAACTTTTGTTCACACGGTTCACACATTTGATGGACCCTATCTCCATCCCTTCCCACGGTCCTGCTTAAACCCCGAGACTTAGAAGCCCCGCGTTTCCCTCGGCTGAATTTGCGCCGCCAGCGCACAATGAGCACGAACTAGGCGGAGGTGCCCCGGGAGGACGCGCTCGTGTGGAGGGGCCCAGGCACCTCTGGAGAAGGGGCACCAGCCTAGAGGATTTGACGTAAGCGAGGAGCGCAGACAGCCCTAACCACCCGCAGCGTGACGGGGCGGGGAGGAAAGGCACTACTCCTTCCTGAAGAACAAGGCGCTGCTGGCGCGTGGGCGTCCGAGGGAACAGGGCGCCGCTTTGTGGCTCTGGAAGAGCCCCGAGGCCCGACAGACAGCCCCCTCACCCCTGCGAGGGCACCGCCTCGGTGTCCTGCGAGGCCCCAGGCCGCACCACGGGGCTTCTCCAGCAGGAGGTGAGTCAGGAGAGAAGACAGGGTAGGCCCTAAAATCACCGGGTTTTGGAGGTGGCCTTCGGGTACCGCAGAGTGAAATGTTGGTTATAACCACTATGTGGTCCAACATCCAGTCCCTGACTGGTGAGGCTGAGGAAACAAATGTTACGCTTTTTTTGTTTAAAAAGCATTTTAAAAAATTGTAATACATACTCGTTGTAACAATTTAAACAAACTTCGTTACAGAAAGGTAAAATATACATTCTCTCCTCCCCTGACTAATCGTACCTTCTTGAAGTAATCGGTTATTAGCCTCTTGGTGTGCCTCATTCCATACTTTTTCTATGATTATGCAAACAAGAGTCACCTATCCAGGCTCTCATTTTTGCTTTTTACAAAAACAGGATCATAGTCTTCATTATTAGTCTACCACTTGATTATTTTCACTGAAGAATGTTTTATACACCTTTCCAAGTCTGTACATATAAATGTGGTTCGTTCTATTTGATGGTTGCATAGTATTCTATAGAATAGATGTACTGTCATTTATTAAATAAACCCATCCTTAATCATGGGCTATGGTTATAGCTTATCAGCTCTGTTTTGGTAATCGTTTCATATGGGTTAGTCCTATTTTTGTTATCTCCTAAATAACAAAGACCATGTCTTAAATACAAATTTACTTCCTAGAACCTAACACATTGCTGCCTACACACGTCACATATTTGACATGACATGAATATCCTTTTAATTTTGGAAATGGGAATGCTCATAATATCTTCTTCTCATTTGCTAAACGGAAGACGGTTCTTAGGATGAGAGACTCGTATCTGGCACGTTTACTGAGCAGGAGGAGATAATTTTTTAATTTCCTAATCCCATATGGTCCAATTTTCCGCCATATGCCAGGCTCCCTCCCAACACACGCATCGTATTTTCCCCGGCAATACCCTTGTATCACTACAGAAATCATTTAAATTCCACCTCCTCATCATAAAATGCTTTAAGTTTCAGATTGAGGCTATCTAATCCAACACCCTCGTTTTAAAGATGAACAAAGTGAGGTTTGGAGGGATTCATAACTTGGCCAAAATCACGTGGCTACTTACGTGGCGTTGCTGAGGCTAGGACCAATCCAGGCTTTCTCTGCTACAGCTGCGGTCCCCAACCCCCGGGCCATTCCGGTACCAGCGGCCTGTTAGGGGCCAGGCTGCAGAGCTCAGCCACCGCTTTCCCTCCCTCCCCACTCGCCCCCGTCTGTGGAAAAATTGTATTCTATGAAATTCAGGATGGTGGGCCCCCCCACCCACAGCAGGAGGTGAGTGGCGGGCAAGCCAGCGAAGCTTCATCTGTATTTACAGCGGCTCCTCATGGCTGGCACCACCGCCTGAGCTCCGCCCCCCTCCTCGGCCACGTCCTGGAGAAATTGTCTTCCATGAAACCCGTCCCTGGTCCCTGGTGCCAAAAAGGTTGGGACCCAGCTCCTCAGGGTTTGGGGGTGCTTGGAGCACAGCACATAGGCAATGGTATTTTTATTTGAGGAAAATTGTAAAGTGTTTTTTTTTTCTCAAAGACTTTGAAATACTTAATTGATTGGTGCCACTTGGTACCCACTCCTCTGAAGAAAGAACACTTTTCTCCAGACCCCAAGTCTATAACTTGTTTGTCCCCACAGTGTGGCTCTTGCTCCAGCTTACAGTTTCCTCTGCATCCAGCAGCTATTAATAATTGAGTTGTGAATGCTCCTCTTTCCTTCCCACATGATCCTTGGCATGCCAGTGTGTCCTGGCTTGGAGTTGAGGCTGCTATCTGCTTATGTAAAGGTCCATCAGGTAGGGCCAGAGAGGAAGCCCTTGTCAGAGGTGGGCACAGATTTGTAGAGCCTAAACTTATAAAATGTTTGAGACTATCTTTAATGAAAAACAATACAAAAATATCTTATTTATGCAAAGCATACACACACATTGCTAGGTCCCCTCCTGGTATCTTAGACCAGGCCCTGACAAGTGGGGTTACTGAAGCTTAATTTCCTTTACCTTCAGGGTAAAATTGCCCCAGGGCCTTATATGAAGTAAAGAAGGGCATACCTGGGGCACCTCTTCTGATCCCTCATGTGCAGATGGACAGAGCTGTTCAGATCCCTACGTGAGGTAGTCTAACATACAGTAACCTAAAGTCTCAGAGTTTCCAGGACAATCCTTGTTGTTTAAAATCTTTTATTGTGTATCAAATGATGCATCTTGACTTTTCAAAAAATATAGGTGATAATATTTACAGAATGGAAGTACAAAGGAAAAAGAAGGCAAAAGAATAAAAACAAAACCAACCCCTCAAAATGAGTACAAATACAGACAGAACTACCAATCAATCATTCCCTATGGAAGTTTTGTTTCCCACCTTAGAATGGAAAAAGCAAACCCAAGAAGGACAATAACAGAACCCAGCAGCTAGCTGCAGAACTTAGAAGTTTCCACCTGCTAAGAAAGCAGCAGAAATCTTTAGAAAGAAATTATCTTCCCTTATTGGGTAGCAATAATTATGCTGCCAAGAAAGTCTTGCCTTGTTAGGTTTATGTTGGATAAGGAATAAAATTTAGCTGGAACGGACAAGTTGGGTTCAAAAGACTATGGGAGAAACTCCTTCTAGTCCCTGTTCTCAGCTTTTCATTCCATAGTAACCAGAGCCTAGATTTCAGAGCACAATATTGAAGCATCTGTGTTGTGTAGATCTCCCATGCCCTAAGATTCAGGCAACTATTCCACAGACTTCTAAGCAGCTGTCAAAGAATAAATGTGTAGTGAAAACCACTCACCAAGTATTTATGAATCATCCATGAGGGTCACGTAAGAGGTGTTTGTTTTGCTTTCCAGGAGACACCCTATAATATCTGAAAGACAGGTGACACCTATCTAGCACTTCCAGGGTTAACATATGTATTCAATGCCTGTTCAATAATAGTAACAGACTGGGCGCGGTGGCTCATGCCTGTAATCCTAGCACTCTGGGAGGCCGAGGTGGGAGGATCCCTTGAGCTCAGGAGTTCGAGACCAGCCTGAGCAAGAGTGAGACCCATCTCTACTAAAACAATAGAAAGAAATTAGCTGGACAACTAAAAATATATAGAAAAAAAATTAGCCAGGCATGGTGGTGCATGCCTGTACTCCCAGCTACTTGGGAGGCTGAGGCAGTAGGATCATTTGAGCCCAGGAGTCTGAGGGTGCTGTGTGCTAGGCTGATGCCAGGGCACTCTAGCCAGGGCAACAGAGTGAGACTCTGTCTCAAAAAAAAAAAAAAGAAAAAAGAAAATATCACTCTTTCCTACAGTATAACCAAGTTACCTGTCTGCCAGCACAGAGGTATTTCTTCCAAGAATCTTTGGGAGCTGGCAAGATGTATATGTGATCAAAGCAGGAATCCTTTGTTAAGCTTTTATTAAAAGGATTTGTTCTGTAAAATTTCGATTCAGTCAAAAGGCCACACTCAAGGATCCAGAAGCCCACAACATTCCCCACCCCTACATCCAGGTCTTCCCAGCATGCTCTGCAATTTCATGGAGCTATTAATGGTTTTAAAATGCCTAGCTCCCTCTCACCACTAGATGGCCAATAGCACAGTGACATTTTTCTTGTGACCACAAATGCTCAGTTTAGTTGTTTCCCAAAGCCACATGACTGCAGGGTGGGAGTGGGGGTGCGGGTGGGGGGAGGAATCAAAGTTCTTTTTCCCAAGTCTGAGTTAGGACCTTGTATACCCGAGAAATTTGTTCAAGCTCAGAATGGATAGTCCTTGAAGAACACAGCTTTCAAATCCAATGCCTAGGTGTGCCAACACTATCATTCCCCTCCCCCCATCAACCTAACCCATATCCTGTCCCCCAACCACCTTACCCATAACGTAAATTAAGAGGAGGTAGTTGGTGTCATTTGAGAATCCCATGGCATGGAACCACTGCTGCTTAATAACGATTTCCTCAGCTAGCTTCCCATATGCTGGGATAGAAAGTTCCCTGTCCAAGCTACCTCTCTGACTGACACCAGCTTTAAGGATCCTCACATGAGCATTTTTCATGATGCAGGAAATTGGCAGGCAGCTTGATCCTTTTCTTTATTCACTAAAACTGTTGCTACAAAGTAATTTTGTTCCCAAATTACTAGGGAAAAAAAATAACAAACTTGATCAATTTAAGAAACCTATCTTGATAATTCAGGCAAGAATAAAACCTTTATTCAGTAAGTTTTGTTTTTTTTTTTCCTTGAGACAGAGTCTTGCTCTGTTGCCCGGGCTCGAGTGAGTGCCATGGCATCAGCCTAGCTCACAGCATCCTCAAACTCCTGGACTCAGGCGATCCTCTTGCCTCAGCCTCCTGAGTAGCTGGGGCTACAGGTATGTGCCATGAAGCCCAGCTAATTTTTTTATTTTTAGTAGACACGGGGTCTCACTCTTGCTCAGGCTGGTCTGGAACTCCTGAGCTCAAGCAATCCTCCCGCCTCAGCATCCCAGAGTGCTACGATTATAGGCATGTGCCACTGTGCCAGGCCTTCAGTAAGTTTTATCTATTTTATTCAAATAATGTCAATAGCCCATTTCCACAAGTGGTAACTACTAAGCCAGAAAAGAATCAGGAAAAATGCCATCAAATATAAATGCATTCTTGAACAAACCATGCCATCTAGCCTAAACTCTACACTGTATAGATGAGGAATTAGACCCAGACCTAGGAACTGAGTTGCCCAAGACCAAATTGAGTTAGTGGCAGAGAATACTCGAATCCGGGTCACTCCTCAGTCTCAGCCTTTTCCCTGTACACTGTCACTTGTTCTTCACTGGAAGAGCATCACAACCCATCACACAGCCCTGGGTTTACAGTTCCATCCAATGTGCCATACCTGGTGGCAAGCAGGTTGAGGATGGAATTCCAAGATGTTTTCCCTGTGCATTTTCAGTGTCTTGCTCTACAATTTATAAACCATGTGGTCTTTATTCACTCATAATGGCAATAATTCACCAGAGCAGTCCTACCTGCCTCAGAAACATAAATAAACTAATGAAAATAACAGGTTTTACTGATCCTGAGACTAGTGTTTAGAGCAGAAACTGTAGGGAGCAAAGGGTTATTACACAGCAGGAAGAGGTACAACAGGCTATAGAACAATTTTAGTCATTTTGGTCAAGTGGTAGAAATTTCGGCTCAAATGCAGGCATCTTGCTGAGAAATACTGTAGCGTTAAAGATGATCACAGTAGGCCTTTGTAGGACAAACTTGTATTTCTATTGGCAACAGTCCTGTTAATGTTACTTATCCCTCTAACAGTCTAGCAAGAAAACAATTGAGGTAGTTGATAATAGCATTTTCTATCAGGCAGAAAATCTCAGGTTTTAACCTGTATTATACAGGTACATAAAACAAAATGCATTAGCTACCTCATTTTAGAGTTTTTAAAAAAGACTCCTAAAGCCTCTGAGGGATTTATAAATAATTACACACACAATTTTTGTTTTTATGCACTGTTGTTTATATAAATCAGGTCTCTTATTGAGTTCCTCTTCAAGACTTTGAAGCAGCTATGTATGTTAGCATAGGGGTAAAAGTCTAAATAAAACTGGGTAAACTGGATAAAATCTCCTCTTAATTTTTCAAAGAATATTTGAGTACATTCATGAATATAATCCTCCTACAGGCTGGGATTCAATGAAAGTAGTTCAAAACTAGTTAGGAAGAGTCCCAGCAGAAGCTAACTAAACTAAAGCAACCAGAGCATTACTGCAGTATAGGAATGCCCAGAAATTCTATTCTCTACTCATGGAATCATCCCCTCCTCACCCTCAAATCCTCTAACTGTTCACTGTGCACAAAACCCCAGTGGGCTCTCTTTCCTATCTCCAATTCTCTCGTCCCATAGTCCAGGGTGACAGAAGTAGCCAGCCACCATAGCAATACAATAAACCAGACTTAGAATCACATCTCCTGCTGGTCTGGGGGCAAACTAACTCATCGATTTCCCCCTACACACTTTTCTCCATGTATCTAACCAGCCATATTAAAGTTCTGAGGCACTGTATCAGCTCCTGTTTAAACTGAAGGATTGCTGGGCTAGACTGATACTTTATTATTGTAGTAAAATACACAAAATTACCATTTTACCATTTCAAACTCAGCATGACCCAGTATGACTGAGCATTTAGTACATTCACAATGTGTACAACCATCACCACTATCTAATTCCAGAGCATTTTCATCACCCCCAAAAGAAATCTTGTAGCCGTTAGTAGTCACACCCCCATTCCCCTTAGCTGGCAACCATTTTGCTGTCTAACCATTTACCAAAGCAATTAAAATTGTTTAGTACAGTTAACACATCCAGTCACTGAGAAGGGTCAATTATTTCAATGAATCAAAGGGGCTTTTTGTATAAAAATTTTGAGGATTAACATCTGGATTCCAGTCATTGTATCCCCATAGGTTTGTTGTGTTAAACTTGAGCAGATCACAAATTTGGGTCTCTAATCCCTAATTTGTAAAACAGAATTATTATACCTGCTCCCACCAGGAATGCTGATCACTCCTTGACCTCATTTTTCATTTTATAATGGATTTCATAAAAGCCAAAACAGATTTAGATTACATTAATCAAAGACTAAAGAGTCACTCAATTTCCAGTTTCTCTTATTTAGGAAATAGTGTTTTGCCTCATATCTAGAAAGGTGCCTTAGCCATTTCTCTGTTATTCTCTCCTAAGCTCCAATTAACCTGTTGCCTTTTTAAAGCTAACTGTCTGAACATATGTCTGGCATATTATGTGCACTTGGATAGGTGTTAGAACAAGTGAGTTAAATGTCCAACAAACCAAATGGTTACAAGCGACACTTCTGAAATGGTTTTTGTAGAAACTGAAGACCTTTTAGTTCAAACTGTCATTCTTTCTTTCCATCTCTAAGTTATAACAAAAATAATCTTATCTACTTTACATTCATGTTTTGTGACTTCAAAAAAACCACAAAGATAAACTTTAAATGGAAGACAATGGATAATACAATTTGATTTGAATGTATACACACATACACAGTCTAAGTAAGAATCTGCAGATGACCCAGAATATCAGTATTTTTTAAGAGTTCTTTCACATGATTCTAGTTTCTACGCATGAAATTTCCCCCCCAAAAGAAAACATTCTTTTCCTATTGAGGACAGCTAAACATTACTGTGCAATACAGGCATTAACTACTTTGTCTTTTTTCTTCCCCTCCTCTCCCAAGAAAAATGTACTTCAAATAAGCAAAGTCACATCCACAAATCACTGTAATAACCTACGTTTCACAACCATAAACTGTAATCAAGCTTTCACACCCCCAAAACTATTCCATTGGTATTCCGCTATCTAATAAGCTACACTAAAATTATGGTAATAATCATGATCTTTCAAGCCATTAACTGGCTTATTTTCCAGGCTCTCAGTAAACCAGGCCTACTCCCCAGAAAGGATTAATATTGCCTCTTAATTTCTCTTGGTATTACTGAGGAGAAAAAAAAAACAAGAAATGATAACCAAATTATCAAATCATCTCAAAGCAAACATTTCAAGGTTGTTCAGCAGCTTAGCCTGTCTGGTTACTGTGTCATATCACAAGGGACCTGTGTAAATTTTCAAATCAGGAATTGTCACTTATTCAGTGCTTTTACTTAATTAACAGTTCTCTATATGACTTAAAGTAAAAGCATTAATGTACACAGCAGAATTTCTAAGTTGCACATATATAAGCTTTCTGCTCTTGAAAATAGTGACCCTAGATTAGATTTTAAATGTTCTTACCACAAAAGACTGTGTAAGGTAATGGATATGTTAATTAGCCTGATTTAGCCATTCCACAATCTGTACATAATAGGGAAACGCCATGTTGTATACCATATATATGATCTTTGTCAATTAAATTTTTAAAACTCTAAAAAAAAAGTTGCCATTAACAAATCTACAGACAACACTTTCTGTGTAGAAGTGTCCAGAAATATTGCACCTATGTTTAACACATTGACCGCCACACTAGGAGAAAAATTTTTCCTTGGGGCCATGGTGTTTTATCACAAAAATAGAATAAAAACCTCAAAAACAAAACGACCCTTTCTAATTTAATGAAAAATTTATTTTTTATTGTCTTCTGTGTGTGAGTTATATGCAACTTAAAAAATAGTTCACACGGCTCCCAAGGTAGAGAAATGTGAATTACATGTTTCACAAGGCCCCAGGCTCAAAACTAGCGTGAGTTAAATACAACTCACATGGCAGTTGATGTGTTAAACTTTGTGGTAGTGTTTATGACGAAAGATTAAAAGAAAAAAAACAGATGAGTCATAGGTCTACAACTGGCAAAAGGATAAAAGATATTTCGGGTTTAAAATAGGACCCTCTGCCAAACAATTCTCAGTGCTTTCTTCTTTTTTTTTTTGTTTTGAGACAGGGTCTCACTCTTTCGCCTGGGTTAGAGTGCTGCGGTGTCAGCCTAGCTCACAGCAACCTCAAACTCCTGGGCTCAAGCGACCCTCGTGCCCCAGCCTCCCAAGTAGCTGGGACTACAGGCGTGCGCCACCATGCCAGGCTAATTTTTTCTATTTTTAGTTGTCCGGCTGTTTTCTTTCTATTTTTAGTAGAGACGGGGTATCACCCTTGTTGAGGCTGGTCTCAAACTCCTGAGCTCAAGCAATCCTCCCGCCTCAGCCTCCCAGAGTGCTAGGATTACAGGTGTGAATCACTAGGCCTGGCCTCAGTGCTTTCTTTCATTTGATTTGGTTGTTTGTACATTAGTAAAAAAACACTAGTTAAAGGTGAGATTTAGTCAACTAGAGATCCTTAAAATATATAGTTGTGGTTTCAAACTCAAAAGGAAACTCTGGAAACGGGTATATTGAACACAAAATGATCAAACTAGCTCAAGGTGGTTTCCACATGGCTAAAGTCTTACTTAGGGTCCCTTAGTTCTACACTATGTATCAATGTTTCTCCACTGGCTAGTTTCCCTCAAAATACCAAATTGACCATAGCAGTCCCAAGCCTAACCTTATGTATGCAGACCATATCCTTTAGGGAGAGCAACTCCTCATCCATTCTTCAACAAATCCTAGCTGTCACTCTCTTTGGATCAACCTAGGTTACCTATTCAACACAGAACCAGATTACCTTGTTTAAAGCAATGGTTCCCAACCCAATCTGATACAGTTTTATAATGCTGAAATAAAATTCCTAGGTAATACTTTTCTATCTACAGACACACAATTTGAAGAAAAAGCAAATAAAATCCTAATTATAAGAGAAAAAATTTCTAAAATGTTGTGACACACAAATACTCAGGCATGACTACAAAGGAAGACAAAAAGAGATGAATGTGACAGCTACAAATGAAAACTGCCCCTGGTGTGTTGTAATGGCAATAGCAATACCACTTCAATGATGTAATTTTCCAAAATGGTGAACTCTTAGAAACATTCTCAACAAAACAATCCTTCCTTTGATTTATAAGGTATTTAATAGATTGCTAAAAAATTCAGTGTACTGCATATTAATAAAACCATACAAAAATATTGTTTATATAAATTAAAGAGATTCTAGGATCGGAGCATTAAAAACAGGCTCTTTACCTATTGGAGTATCTGATGGGATATTGGAAAGTCATATTGGAGAAGATATAATTCTTCCTGGTCCCTGCCCATCAAATTGTAGTGTCCACAAACACTAAAAAAACACCCCTACAAACTATCAAAATGGGGCTGGGTGCAGTGGCTTATGCCTATATTCCTAGCCCTTTGGGAGGTCAAGGGAGGAGGACTGCTTGAGGCCAGGTGCTGGAGACCAGCCTGAGCAACACAGCAAGACCTCGACTCTACAAAAAATAGAAAAATTAGCCATGTTGTGGTGGCCTGCACCTATAGTCCCAGCTACTCAGGAAGCTGAGGCAGGAGAATTGCTTGAGCCCAGCAGTCTGGGGTTGCAGTAAGCTATGACGCTACTGCACTGCATTCTAGCCCGGCAACAGAGTGAGACCCTGTCTCAAGAGAAAAAAAAAAAGAAGTTCAAACTATCAAAATGCCCCTCCAGGAAACAGTACCTCCCTTAAGAGCCACTGAGCTAGATGTGATGAGACTAAGTTAATCAGGCACACTCAAATCTTGATTACTGCTACAAAATGGAGGGAATGGACGAGAGAAAGGTAATGACAATATCCACCATTACTAACTTTCTCGTTCTTAAATTAATAGAATATCAAGTGTTCCCTCAGATGAAGGTCTTTATACTGAAGCAACTTTTACCAGTAAATCAAAATACATTGTATTTGTTCAAGTTCAACACATGTTAAAACTGACATCCCAGAAAGGTGATTAGCTAAACAAAAATAAATGTGTTAGGTTTTAATCAACATTTGGTGGAAATGCTAGATTTTAGGCAAAAGCAATGATATCATGGATTAAATATCCACTAGATTTAAAATTCCAAGTAACTTCTTTGGCTTAAATGGGATTCACCTTTATGCATTCACTTACTTTTTGGTTGACACTAGAAATCGTCAAGTCATAGTGGGAAAAAAAAAAAAACAACTTCTGAAGGAATAAAACACGCTGAGGCATAGACCCTACAAACTTTAATTTTTTGTTTCATTTATCCTTATTTTTTAAGGCTTAACTCTACAAGCAGATCAGTGATACTATGAATTAAAAGCCTTGCTACTCTTCACATGGACCCTCAATGAACTAAAAGTCTCTTGGGTCTAACAACCATACAGAGATAGGAAGGTTACTGTAGTTATCCTTCTTACAAGGACTTTTGTTACCAGATAACTTTTTCTTTCTTTCTTTCTTTTTTTTAAAGACATGATCTTGCTCTGTCTGGCTGGAATGCAGTGGCACAATCATAGCTCACCAAAGCCTCCAACTCCTGGGCTCAAGCAATCCTTCCACCTCAGCTTCCCAAACTGCTGGGATTATAGGTATGAGCCACCACACCTGGCCATCTGAGAACTTTTTAAGTAAAGCAAAGCTCCTTGTACTTCAGATTCCTAATTATGGAAGAAGGGTCAGCTAGGATGCAATTATTTCTTATTGGGTGAGGGTAAGACCTTCAGCAGGAGAGTAGAGATTTAAAAGGAAGCTCATATTCCATAACTCAGTTTGGCAAACTTATTACCACATATGTAATGGGATTTGTACATGGAGAAGAAATTTTAATATTAAAAAAATAAACTCAAAGCTAGTATTATTTCTTTATAGCTCTAAAATCTGCTTTTTCATGTTCTCCTAAAAGCAGAAAGATAGCACAAAGAAGAATGTTATTGTCAAGGCTAAGGAAAGAGGGAATGTTCATAAAGCAAACGTCATTAACAGCAGTGATGTCCAAGTAAATGATCAAAGACATTAGTGACAAGTGGTTTAGGGCTTATATACAATGCATGTATCAGCAAGGCCCAGCTTACCAACTAGTTTATTCCTAAAGAATTCACTTATCAATTTGGTTGGAAGGGAGTGTTAAAAGATAGAAAACATATCTAAAAGTCAATATTATTTAAAGCAAATCTAAATTAAATAAGCCCTGCCAATATCAACAGGTTTATTTCCTAAAATCTTAGGCACAAAAAAAAATCTAACATTTGACAACTCATATTAAGTTCTCGGAGGAGGGGAAAGGAAGGACACAACTATTACATAAGGCCACAAGTTACCTTTCAAAATTAAGACATATCAGTGTCATCTTGCTGGGTGCAGTGGCTCACACCTGTAATCCTAGTACTTTGGAAGGACAAGGTGAGAGGACTGCTTGAGGCCAGGAGTTCAAGACCATCGTGAGCAAGAGTGAGACCCTGTCTCTACAAATAATAGAAAAATAAGCCTGGCATGGTGGTACACACCTATAGTCCCAGCTGCTTGGGAGACAGAGGTAGGAGGATTGCTTGAGTCCAGGAGTTTGACATTGAAGTGAACTATGATGATGCCACTGCACTCCAGCCCTTGTGACAGAGCAAGACCCTGTCTCAAAAAAAAAAAGGCATTTCAATTTTGCAACAAAGGTAGAAAAGTACTTATGGGGGAAAAAAGCTTTGTGTATTGTAAAGTTAAACTTAAGCATTAAATTGGCAATGAATGAAAAACACACAAAGCGCCGTATCGTACATTTAGAGTTCACTCACAAGTTACCCTTGGCATAATTTACTGGATTCCATGATAAGGGTCTAAAATACTTCTAGATTGAATTTAAATTTTTCTAGATTTTAAGAAGACTAAAGGGACACTGGTCCGCTGCCGTCAAAATTTAAGAGGCCAGGCGCAGTGGCTCACGCCTGTAATCCTAGCACTCTGGGAGGCCGAGGCGGGTGGATTGTTTGAGCTCAGGAGTTCGAGACTGGCCTGAGCAAGAGCGAGACCCCATCTCTACTAAAAAAATAGGAAGAAATTATCTGGACATCTAAAAATATATAGAAAAAATTAGCCGGGCATGGTGGCGCACGCCTGTAGTCCCAGCTACTCAGGAGGCTGAGGCAGAAGGATTGCTTGAGCCCAGGAGTTTGAGGTTGCTGTGAGCTAGGCTGACGCCATGGCACTCTAGCCCAGGCAACAGAGTGAGACTCTGTCTCAAAAAAAAAAAAAAAAAAAATTTAAGAGGAAATAAATGTTAATGTATGTTTAGTTTCCATCCATCTAACTTTTCTATTAAACACATCTTAAGTTTTTTTAAACCCTTGGCTCATTTCCTTAAGGATTAAGGATTTTTTTACACTAAAATTCAAAATAAAGTCTTTACAAAAGATCTAAATGGAACTTCCATTTGCAAATTTGTTTAAGTCTCAGGATCACAAACCTGCTATTGCCAACTATGAACTTCACAGTTATTCTGGATAGATGATACATATTGTCCCTTCTTTGAAAGATGGAAACAAAATGCTGACATAAGTTTTCTATTATAAAGAAGTTGTGAATTTGATAACAATTGTGCTTAACTGTCTCTTAATAACATGCTTTGTCTTTAAATCTTACTTGCCTAGGTATGAAATGTATTATTATTATTTTTTTCAGACAGAGTCTTGCTCTGTCCCCTTGGCTACAGTGTACTGGCATCATAATAGCTCACTGCAACCTCAAACTTCTGGGCTCAAGCAATCCTCCTGCCTTAGCCTCCTGAATAGTGAGGACTACAGTCACACACCACCACGCCCAGCTAGTTGTTCTTTTTGGAGAGATGAGGTCTCTTGCTCAGGCTGGTCTTGAACTTCTGGCCTCAAGTGATCCTCCCGCCTCAGCCTCCCAGAGTGCTAGGATTATAGGTGTGAGCCATGGTACCCGGCGACATGTATTATTTTTAAAAGGAAAACAAAAACAAAAACAAAAAAACCAGATCCTGTGGGACAAAGACTGTTTAATAAATGGTATTGAGACAAATAGCCATGTTCAGAATAAAAATAAAATTAGATCCTTAAATTTTGCACCATATAGAAAAATACATATTATTGCTGATGGATCCAAGAGTAAAAAATAAAAATGCAAATACTCAAAATTCTACATATAATTTTAGGGAGTTCACAGACTCTCTAAAGCCCATCAATGGATCCCATATTGTTATCTATAAGAGGAATTGTTAATCATAACTTTTATTAAAATAAAATCTCAATGCCAAATACTAAATATATTTATAAGATTAAGTCACATGCAACAAATGAAGATGAACACATTAACTGATTGTTATA
Source organism: Propithecus coquereli (assembly GCF_000956105.1). Taxonomy (NCBI): domain Eukaryota; kingdom Metazoa; phylum Chordata; class Mammalia; order Primates; family Indriidae; genus Propithecus; species Propithecus coquereli. The sequence continues at coordinate 8,016,207 of NW_012150063.1, read as the reverse complement.
ACTTTATAAAATCTCCGAACTGGAACTAGAAACAGAGGCATGTCAATTACAAATGGACAATGACTTCAAAAAAATACACCAATTTAAATAAGTTTGAGTGCATATTGTACAAGTATATCCATGTCTGTTAGCCTTTCAGAAATATAAAATCAGCTAAATCTGTAGTACTTAAAATTCAACATGTGCAATGTTATTCTCAGACTCGATTAAAATAATAAATACAAGGTATGTTTAATATGAGCAACTGGCAACATACTCAAACATCTAAACATATAATAGGAATTCTATATTAAAATGCAATACTTTTCACCTGCATTAATCTCATACACAATGGAAAAATACTTGTAGATAATTAGCATTAAGAATGCAAATATATTTTTACTGTAGGAGAAAAATTATAGTAATAAGGTTAGAAATCATATATTTATATAATCTACAATGAAGCTGTAGATAGTCTACATAATGATATTCTATCTTAAAATGAAAACAATTCAATATTCAAGTTTACAACAAATTTACTCAAGGCAAAATATGTTTATTACAGAACAGGATCTTAAAGTAAGCAAGGCAACATCAGATCAACCATTTTAGATTTTTAATGAAGTATAGCTTTAAAATTATAATAAAGATGAACATAAATTCTAACATGCTCTTCTCTTCTTATAAATGGGATGATGTAGAAAAGCAAAGCTTCAATGTATAGGGGTTAGAACCATCTGTAAAAATCAAAAAAACAAAGTTAATAGTTCATCAAACTTTCAAGATCACCTTGAATTAGCAGAGTAAATTATTTCACCTTTTAATAGCATTAGAAACAGGAATATAAAGAAGGAAAAATTCTGTGTAAGGTAAGGGGAAGAGAAAAAAAGACTAAATTGAGCTTAGAATAAAACAACTAATAAAAAAAAAAGGTAAGAGGAAGAATATTTTTTATTTTTTTTTCAGATGGGAACTCTCTCTTTTGTCCAGACTAGAGTGTACTGGCATCATCATAGCTCACTGCAACCTCAAATTCTTGGGCTCAAGTGATCCTCCGGCCTCAGCCTCCCAAAGAGCTAGGATTACAGGCATGAGCCACCATGCTCAGCCAGATTATTTTTATTTATTTATTTATTTATTTTTGAGACAGAGTCTCACTCTGTTGCCTGGGCTAGAGTGCCGTGGCATCAGCCTAGCTCACAGCAACCTCAAACTCCTGGGCTCAAGCGATCCTTCTGCCTCAGCCTCCCGAGTAGCTGGGACTACAGGCATGCGCCACTATGCCCAGCTTAATTTTTTCTATATTTTTAGTTGTCCAGCTAATTTCTTTCTATTTTTAGTAGAGACAGGGTCTCTCGCTCTTGCTCAGGCTGGTCTTGAACTCCTGACCTCCAGTGATCCTCCCACCTCGGCCTCCCAGAGTGCTAGGATTACAGGCGTGAGCTACCACGCCCGGCCTATTTTTATTCACATTTACTAAAAGGTAAACTCCATGAATGCAAGGACTTTGCTCACTGTTACAATGCTGTTGTTCTAAACATTAACTAGCAAATAGAAGGCACTCATATTTTTCTAGTAAATTAATTAATCATTAAAAATAAATAGTATCAGAATTATGCATATATCCATCAGCAAAGCTTGCTTTGGAGAAAGTATCATCAATGTTAACGCTCTATAAAAAGCCAATTCAAACAGCTTGGGAAATGGGACAAAACTAGAATGTACATGAAGATATCTATGATCCCAAAAGGTTCCAGGAAATCTAGTATTTAAAAATTTCTGATCATCAATTAGGCATATAAATTCTAAAACCACTCAAAAAAAAAAATTGGGTATAAATCACAAAAACATTTCCATTTTATAAATTCTTCTTTCTTTTAATTTTTCAGATCAAGAAGAAAACACTCTTCATCAATTGCTTATATAAGAAATCAAAGCAGAGAAACAATTCTGGCATCTTAATGTATCAGAATTTTATTATTAAAAGCTATAGCTCCTTAAAAAAAAAAACTCCTGGAAGAGAAAAAGCATATGCGTAAACAAGTACGTGAAGACACTGCAGAGGATAAAAAGATAAACAACTGTCCCCATCTCCGAGGAGTTTACAATCCATACAACTATCAAATACATCTCATATGACTTTAAAGCCTTTTAAAACTTTCTATCAAAAATCAAGTCTGACTCACTACTTAAAATTTCCTTTTGTGACTAAAAGTAAAATGAGGAGGTACTTCTTTTAACTTTTTATTATGGAATTTTCAAACACACACAAAAATGTAGATTAATTTAATGAATCCCCACATACCTATCACCTAGCTTCAACAACTGTAAACATCTGACAGTCTTATTTCATGTAACTACCCTCCATATGCATTGCTGAGAGCTAGAATATTTTAAAGCAAACTCCAGATGTGCTATTCCACCCATAAAGCCTTCACTGTGTATTTTTCTTTTTTCCTAACCAACATTCATCACCACACTCAATGAAATTTAATAATTTTCCCCCTATTATTTAAAAGTTTTAAAAATGTTGCGGTGGCTCACGCATGTAATCCTAGCACTCTGGGAGGCTGAGGCGGGCGGATCGTTTGAGCTCAGGAGTTCGAGACCAGCCTGAGCAAGAGCAAGACCCCGTCTCTACTAAAAAAAAATAGAAAGAAATCATCTGGACAACTAAAAATATATAAAAAAAATTAGCCGGGCATGGTGGCGCATGCCTGTAGTCCCAGCTACTCGGGAGGCTGAGGCAGTAGGATCGCTTGAGCCCAGGAGTTTCAGGTTGCTGTAAGCTAGGCTAATGCCATGGCACTCACTCTAGCCAGGGCAACAGAGTGAGACTCTGTCTCAAAAAAAAAAAAAAATGTATATATACACATTAGGGAGGAAAAAAAGAATGAAACAAAAAAAAGTTGGAAGTTGTAGACAGCTTTAACTTTTCATTTTGTACCTTTAAGTACTGCCTGAGTTTTCTAACCATACATATGTATTGCTTTCCTCTAAAATGATCAACGGGGATTGTGGAAGCCAGCCTCCAAGATGGCTCCAGTGATCCCCACCTCCTGATATTCACACCCATGCATAGTCCCCTCCTAATGTACCAGGCTTAGTCTGTGTGACCAAAAGAACACAATGTAAGTGATGGTAAGTCCCTTCCAATATTAGGCTATAAAAAACATTGTTGCTTTTCTCTAATTGCTCACTCTCAGTGAAGCCAGCTATTATGAAAAGGCCAACATGACTTGACTGAGCCTGTAAACAAGAAGACATGAGTGAGCACAGAAGTGGATTTTCCAGCCTCAGACAAGCCTTATGATGAATGCAGAACTACAAAACAGTGCAACCTCAAAAAAGACCCTAGCCAGAACCACCCAGCTGAACTGCACCCAGATTACTGACCCTCAGAAATAGTAAAATAATAAATGCTTGTTTGCTGTTTTAAGATGCTAAATTTTGTGGTAATTTGTTACACAGCAATAGATAACTAATACAGGGATAATATGCCTTTTTTTCTTCGTAATGCTCTGTATTTAAAAAAAATCTAATACGTGTTATCTTAAAATTATTGTCAATGTTTCTAAAGGTAACTCCCACAGAATTATTATAACAAAAATAAAGGATTTTACTTACTTGGGACTCTTATCTGGTAGTGATTAAGTGCTGTCAGGGCTTCTACTGCATCAGTTTTGCATTCCCATTCTAATAGCCCAGAAAGTGTTTTGGCAGAAGCTACAACAAAACAAACAAACACAAACCCGTTGTTATTTGCTTGTCATCAACTTAACCGGAAAACTTTAAAAGAGGAACTGTTCACTTACGTTTTGCATCAAATACTTTGTATTTGATGAATGTAAGAACTTCATGGTCATTACACAACTGCCAAAGAAAGGTGAAAACTTCATTAAAAATACGGCCAAAATAAAATTCCCAATTTTTTTTGTAGACAGTAAACTTTATGGCAGCATTTAAGTTTTGAGTCTGATATGAATTAACTAAATATGTTTTTAGATTACTATCAAGCTACATGAGAGAATCAATTAAAAATAGTAAAATTCTATAAACTAGGTAAATAACTTAGTGCTGTATAATAAAACCACAGATTTGTTAACTAAAATACATATTCTCAGAATTGACCAGGATTTATCTAGTACATAAAGTAGTGTAGAGTTCCAGAAAAATCACTTCTTTTATGAAGCATTTCTTAAAATTCCTACTTAGCATTTCCTAAGTTAGGGAAAAAGGCAGGGTTACATAAAATTTTGTTATGGGTGAGATTTAGGGACATGGTAAAATAACTTTCTGAATGCAAGAGTAAGGATTATCTCATTCTAATTCCAACTCTCAAAAAGAATGAGCCACAAACCAGTGAAAACCAATGAAGAATGGAGGCCAGAAAAGTACAAGTACCAAATAAATAACAAAGAATAATATCAAAGCAGAAGACAGGGCAAGATGACTTCAAAGTGAGGCTGAAGTGTATTTAAAATAGGAAATGGTAACACTCTATACACATTTGTATCTCAGCACATACCTTTGTGAAGGTCTCTTCTGTGACACACAATGGAACATTATAATAATGCAGCACACATGAGGGTGGCTGGATTATATTCTTAGATGCTTGGCCAGCACTTGTAAAGCGATTATTTTTGCTCATTGCAAAATCTTTGTAGCTACTTGTACCATCCTCCAGCTCAAATATTTGACTTGGAACAACTGAATGTTGTTTAGACACACTGAAGATTGGAAAGGAAAAACATATAGAACACACCTCGTTAGATAAAAAGCAGCATAGTCTCAAAATGCTAACATATTTTGCTTCCATGAATCTTAACAAAAAAAAAAAAAGGCAATTGTAGCTATTTAAATACAGGATTTAGTTTGAGTTATAATCAATCACTCTTACAGTTTAGGCATCAATTAGAAAGAAAATCAATTGACTATATTCTCAGAAAACTTTAACGTAAAAACTTGCCCATTTTAACCATGTTTTACAATTATAAAACTTAAAACAAGATATAGCTAAGCAAAATCTAAATTATATGACCCTAAAAAGCTTATCTAAAATGATAATACTACAGCTGCTAGTTTCAGATGTACCCTCGCAGTTACATTAAAATATTCTGAATAGAAATTAATGTCTCTAAATAAAAAGGACAATTTTTAAATATTTTTAAAATTTATTAAGATAAATAATTACCAAACATTAAGTCTTTTCCCAAATAATTTGACATTATTAAGGTGTGTGACAGCTCTTTCTACTGCATATTCATCCCCCATTTCTACCAGTGCTGTACCAGGAATGGTCTTCATAAATTTTACCTGTAAATACAAAATCCCAAAAAGATCACCATTTAATCCCTTTTACAATAACAGAATTTTTAGAAGATAGTATGATTTAAGTGGTTAAAGTCAAATACAGAAGATCACCTAGAATCTTAACTATATTCTGCCATGTTATGAGACACCCTTAACTCTCATCAAAATTCAACAAAATTAAAGAGGAAGACTATAATTCTATAAAATAGCATATTGAAGAATAGCACAGGCTTACCCAGGCTGTTGTTATTAATTGTGTGACTTGGGGGGGCGGGGCAATTTACTTAACTTTTCTGCATTGTCTCTATAAAATGCAGGTAATGACAACACCTGGCAGGACTCTATATTTATTCATTCAACAAACATTCATTAATTGTCTAATATGTTATGATGAGCAGTGAGCTAGGTACTGGGGAGTTAATGGTGAACATAATATACATTATCTTCTTGAACCTTATATTCTGGTAGGTAGGTAAGAAATTTAAAAGTAAACAAATAATAATTACAAACTAGGCAGAGTTATGTTAAGGCAATAAACAAGATGCTATGTAAGAAATAATACAAGGCACGGTGGCTCACACCTATAATCCCAGCACTTTGGGAGGCCAAGGTGGAAAGATCATCTGAGGCAAGGAGTTTGAGACCAGCCTGGACAACAAAGTAAAACCCCATCTCTACCAAAAAACAAAACAAACAACAACAACAACAAAAAGAAATACTACAAAATGGCCATGAGATAGCATGGTCAGTAGGAAGGCCTGTGCAATATAGGGGAAGTTTAAAAAAATAAGCAGGCCGAGCGCTGTAGCTCACTCCTGTAATCCTAGCATTCTGGGAAGGCTGAGGCAGGAGGATTGTTTGAGCT
>NW_012150063.1:8008238-8009840 GCF_000956105.1 Propithecus coquereli | reverse complement strand
CACAAAAGAGTGAGACTCTGTCTCAAAAATAAATAAATAAAATAATAATAATAATAATGCTGTTAAAGGTTAGATGAGATAAAGTATGATAATCATTCAGCATAGTGCCTAGCCCTTGGAAAGTCCTTAAGTATCTATTTACAGTAGTTCCTCCTCATCTGCAAGTGATACATTCCAAGACCTCCAGTGGATGCCCGAACCCACAGATAGTAACAAATCATATGTATGCCATGTTTTTCCCTATACGTACATACCTATGACAAAGTTTAATTGATAAATTACGCACAGTAAGAGATTAACAACTAATAATAGAACAATTATAACAATATACTGTAATAAAACTTATGTGACATGCTTTCTCTCAAAATATCTTATTATACTATACTCAACTATTTAACCTATTCAATTACCTCAGTTAACCACAGGTAATTGAAACCATGGATAAGGGAAGAGTACTGTACAATTAACATACATGACACATTGAATGTACTTCCTTCTTATCTATTAACCTCAAAGGAATACTGAGAACATATTTACATGACAAATCCAAGATGGCATTTGTCTCTATCACTTCAACTATCAATTTTAATGGGATATACTTCACCTGTACTTGAACAAAACTCACAGAAGGATTTTTCAGATTTGAAATCATTTGTCTCCTTGTAAGCAAAATTCCTTTCCCTAGATTTAATCAATAACAATCTACAAATCTAACAATGACTAAATAATATGTTAAACATGTAGTAAATCTCCAAAAGAAAGTTAGGAAAAATTAAGCATATATTAAATCTTTAAAAGATTATGATTGGTTTGCGTTTAATGTATCACATCATTTAAAATGTTTATTTTTTTTTCATTTTATTTTTTTTGAGACAGAATGTTGCTCTGTTGCCCAGGCTAGAGTGCTGTGGTGTCAGCCTAGCTCACAGCAATCTCAAACTCCTGAGTTCAAGAGATCCTCCTGCCTCAGCTTTCCAAGTAGCTGGGAATACAGGTGGACACCTCCACTTCTGGCAAACTTTTTCTATTTTTAGTAGAGAGGGGGTCTTGCTTTTGCTTAGGCTGGTCTCAAACTCCTGACCTCAAGTGATCCTCTCGCCTCAGCCTCCCAGGGTGCTAGGATTACAGGCATGAACCACCACACCCGGCCTAAAATGCTTAAAAAATTTTAAAGAGATGTGGAGTGAAAGAGACTAGAATTAGTCAAATCACATACAGAAAAGTTAAGTTTTATTATAGAAAGTTATCTGGGTTTCTAAATCATACGGGACAATTTGTTCAAAGCACAAAAGACAAAGATCTACCAAAAATGTTGATTAAACTGATTTTGATTGTCTACAGTACACATTTGTATGAAAAGCACAAAAAGTAACACTCCATAAAGAAATTAAAATATATATATATATATATACACACACACACACACACACCATTTACTTATCAAACATCCAGTTCCTAGACTTTTTTTTTTTTTTTTTTGAGACAAGAGTCTCGCTTTGTTGCCCGGGCTAGAGTGAGTGCCTAGCTCACAGCAACCTCAAACTCCTGGGCTCAAGCGATCCTCCTGCCTCAGCCTCCCGAGTAGCTGGGACTACAGGCATG
>NW_012150063.1:7980541-8008063 GCF_000956105.1 Propithecus coquereli | reverse complement strand
GCCTCCCAGAGTGCTAGGATTACAGGCGTGAGCCATCGCGCCCGGCCCAGTTCCTAGACTTTTACCTGGGTCTAAGATAAATGTCTATATGAAAAAAATCTGAACTACTTCTCCCAATGTTGTTAAAGCTATCCCATGTATTCTTGGACAGTTATACAAGCAGAAGTATCCCATATGTTATCCCCCAGAAGAAATGTGGAGTTTTCTTTCTTTCTTTTTTCTGTGATCAAATAGTTGAGGAAAATTCTTATTTCAGAATCTGAAAGAGTCACTTCAGCAGATCAAGGAGCTTTATGAACTAAGAACTAAAAGTACTGTCTGGGCACGGTGGCTCACGCCTGTAATCCTAGCACTCTGGGAGGCTGAGGTGGAAGGAACCCTCGAGCTCAGGAGTTCGAGACCAGCATGAGCAAGAGCAAGACCCCATCTCTACTAAAAATACTAAGAAATTAGCTAGACAACTAAAAACATAGAAAAAATTAGCCAAGCATGGTGGCCTGTGCCTGTAGTCCCAGCTACTCGGGAGGCTGAGGCAAAAGCATCACTTAAGCCCAGGAATTTGAGGTTGCTGTGAGCGAGGCTGACACCACGGCACTCTAGCCTGGGCAACAGAGTGAGACTCTGTCTCAAAAAAAAAAAAAAAAAAGAAAAAGAAATAATGAACTAAAGTACCAACTTTTGAAGCCATGCCCTCTTCTCACACAATTATGACTCATATGTTTGTACTTTTTTTTGAGACAGGGTCTCACTCTATTCCCTGGCTAGAGTGCAGTGGCGTCACCATAGCTCATTGCAACCTCAAACTCCTGAGCTGGAGTGATCCTCCTGCCTCAGCTCCTCCAGTAGCTGGGACTACAGCACACCACCATGCCCAGCTAATTTTTCTATTTTTTGTAGAGACAGGATCTCACTCTTGTTCAGATGCTGGTCTTGAACTCCTAACCTCAAGCAAGCCTCCTGCCTCAGCCTCCTAGAGTGCTAGAATTATAGGCATGAGCCACTACATCTGGCCTATGCTTTCTTATTGTTGTGAAAAGAACATTAAAATCACTTAAAACAACAGGGAAAAATAATATTATTATAAATTCAAATTAGCAAGTGTATCAAACAATTGGTAACTTAAGACTACCATTCATTTCCCTAGATAAATTTTCCATGATTCTTTAAAAACTAATTTACCATCTACTTTGTGTCAAGTACCATTCTAGGCATTTGTTAAGATATCAAGGAATAAAATGTCACAGATTTGGGAAAACCACAATTACCTGGCAAAAATATAGTTACAATTTTTAAAGACCTTCAAAACATGTAAATTTTAAATGTTTTCCTACTTTTTGAATGTAAACCTCTAAATGGAAAGTCTGGGACACATTCTATCAAAGAGAATCGGTTTCAAATATTGATTATACTAAAAGCATATTGTTCCTCAGAAGATAATAGAACACTAGCACTTAGGAAGAAGGTATATAAATCCTAGAACTCTCCTAAAATTCACTTCTGGCCAAGCTCTGAGATATATTTATGTATACCTATCTCCATGAAAGCAACTACTCTTTCAAATTTTACAGTTCAGTATGTTAAATGCTAGAATCTCTTTGAGATGATCATCAAAATATAGGTTTTATACCTATAATACCCTAGTAATTAATTAAACTATTGCTTTAGATTTCTTTTTGTATCGGTTTTTTTTTGAGACAGAGTCTCGCTCTGTTGCTCGGGCTGGAGTGCCATGGCGTCAGCCTAGCTCACAGCAACCTCAAACTCCTGGGCTCAAGCGATCCTACTGCCTCAGCCTCCTGAGTAGCTGGGACTACAGGCACAGCCCACCATGCCTGGCTAATTTTTTCTATATATTTTTAGTTGTCCAGATAATTTCTTTCTATTTTTAGTAGAGATGGGGTCTCACTCTTGCTCAGGCTGGTCTCAAACTTCTGAGCTCAAAGGATCCACCCACCTCAGCCTCCCAGAGTGCTAGGATTACAGGCGTGAGCCCCCACACCTGGCCATTATATTGCTTTTTTAAAAAATATTTTCAGTACCAACAACCTAAACTTAACTACTTACCAACAAAAAATAAGTTCTAGGGTTTCTATATAATGGAGTTTTACCTTATGTGGGTCACTACTGAAAGAATTTGGATGTTCCTGATACAAACAGAAAATACTTACATATTTGTAAGCCTTTTCAGAATTACTACCAGATATCCCAGCAAAAGAAGTTAATATAAAATGAAACTTACCTTTTCAATATTCCCATATAAGCAGAATAGGTTGAAGACTCTTGAACAATTCATTTTTAGTTGATGTAATCCACTAACCATTACAACTGAACCAGAGGGATTTCCTCCATGCATGTAAGAGGAAGAAGCCTGTGGTAATGGATACGCAACAAGCTCAGGTGTATCTCGAGAGCCCATTCTGTAACGACTTGGTAAAGGCAATAATGGACCATGGGATCCTATAAAAATGATCAAAATAAATAAATAAATAAAATGCATATACATAGTTCTGATATAAATACTTCAGTAGATACACTTCACCACGTAAAAAATAAACTCTTAACATTAGCTAGTTTGATGTCCAAAGAAAACTCAAATGTACAGATATTTAAACATAACCTATGGGAAAGTAATAAAACCTGTATTTATTTGTACCAGATCCAAGATATATTGACCTGTACCTGCATACATAAGGCTGTCAGTTTATATTTAAAAAAAAAACCATATAAAATTAGGCTATGGTTGGGGGGACAGGGAAATCAATATAAAACTTAGGGCCAATGTATATAAATTTAAAAAATAAACCTCCTGCCAATATCTTCTGGAGGAGTAATATATTAAAATATACAGTAAAATCTAGGAAGCTATCTCTGTACAGATATAACAAAAAGAATATCTTTAGTTCCATTGGAAAGTTGTATACCTGAATATATTTAACTATAATGTACTTTCAGGTTGGTATTTTATTCCTCTAATTCTAATTTAGCAAGTTAAAACCCTAGGTTTAGTCAATACTTCAGCTAAACACAAGTGTCTTATTACTTCACAACCTCCATTGTTTGAAAAAATATCAAGAATCCAGAAGGAAATAATGCCTGAGTAAGGAAACACACACACAAATCTACATCTCTTACATTGAGATTCTTTATCAAGAATCAACTTGCTAACTTTACAGTAGTTTTAAACAACTTTATCTGATTTTTCCATCCACAACAGATTAGAAGTAATAAGAAATATAAAGCTAGAGTGTGGAATGGAAAGGAATGAGTGTGGAGAAACTGATACTAAAAGTAAGCAGAGAGCACATTTTACAGCAACAAGAAGAGAGGAAGAACTCAGAAGCAACAAGTAACTAAGATGGAGATACATAGCTTAGAAAAATAAACCCTACACCTCTTAGGTACTCCTGAGTTAGTGATTACAGAAGCACAGTCCGGAGCGTATGCAAATATCCTGCTGAAGTGCAAAAATCCAATCAAAACCCAAGTCCTTTCCTCATTTCTTAAGAAGTAAAAAGTATATAATGCCACTAACTTTCATTTTTATGTACGACTAAGGGACATCTGTCTACCAAGTGAGTTACTAAGAACTACTAATTTTGTTATTCGTAACATGCTATTAGAGCTTATGGTGGACTCCAATTTTCAGTATTCTAAATAAAGCTGCCATTCATAACAACACAGCAACAATACCACCGAGTACACAAGAACACAGTGTCAACTTCTGCAATCTTGGGAAGGAATACTTTATCAATGCACCATCATCAGTTGCCTTAGATTGGTCATGGTTTTCAACTGCTCGTTTGACAACTGGCACTTTGCCAAAATAATCAATCTAGCTCAATTGAAGTGTATTGTAACCATACATATTTCAGCCTCTAATATAGACTATTATACAAATACCAAAGTTCAAATATCGCTCTTACGTCTACTGCAAAGGACACGAATATATTATATTGCCTCCCCACTACCACCATTTGCTTGTACACAGTAATGACACTTCATTGTACCTAAATTTTCTTTTTCATAGCCAGTGGAAAAAGTACAGTATATGGGCAGTGGAAACCTTCACTTTGCTTACAATGGCTAAGGTCCAAAAACTTTAAGAATCACTGCCCTACGTAACAACCAAAATCAATGCAAGAGAATGACTGATGTTTGTAATTATGACTTTGAGCCATCAGGATTAAATTATGTTATCTACGCTATTCAAACTACCTATATTGCTTAAGATAAGAAAAATCAGAAGTCTTTTAAAAGCTTCTATACTAAATAGATAATGTAAAAAGTTTGAGTGCTTAAAAAACTAATGTTTCATGTATTTAAAAAATTCACATATATGAGAAAATGCTACATAAATGGTATTATTAACATTTTCAAGGCATTTCCTCTCTTTCAAACTTTAAAATCTTTGGTCCAAGAATCATAGCCAAAGATGCTAGCAATTAATATACAAACTTTTCTTAGGCTCATAGCCAATCTATATATTCATTTTTGCCACTGTTCAAATGTGAGAGCTTCTACCAGGTCATCTCACAGGGCTAAGCTTCCCAAATTAAATGATTTAAAGATTTTCTCTAGATTTGTAGTTTAAAAAGAAAAAAATATTTAAAGAACTGATGATTAGCACAGAATTTTAAACTGCTATAATAAACCAATGAATAAATTAATCTCATAGAATCTATGGGTCCTGAATCATAATTAACCTTTTCTATCCCCTTTCTTATAGAACATTACATAGGAAAAGCCACCCGTGTGACCTCAAAATGCAAATAAATCTGTTCTGCTGAACTGCTGATCTGAAGGGATACAGCTGTGATTTGCAGTATTCAGAAAAAGGTTCAATACCACCAGCACACATCCCCATCTTCTTTGCTTTTTCCACCATTTCCTCATCTTACTTCTCTTCTCCACACCTCTTTTTATTCATTCTCTCTCCTCCTACATCCCATTCTGCTTTCTTCCCTAGGAAAGTAGAACAAATTAACCTAAGAGATAAATATCTAAGTACATAGCTCAGAATCCCTACACAATCTTACACAATCCCATTATAACTACCAAAGAATTTCACAATAGGCTTTTTAAAAATAAAAGGTTCTTGTAGGGCAGATAATATTTTTATTTATACAATTTTTCAGAATATTTTATAAAGGAAGGCAAACCTAAACTAAGAAAATGCTCTATTTTAACACTTCTACAGTAGAGTTCTGGCCCTTCATTTATTCTTCCACAGATTTTTCTAGCCTCCTTTGGCAAAACATTTAACCAGTTTTTAACCTTCAGCTCACTGCCATGACATACTTAACACCACAACTATACTACAAACTTGTAACTAGCAATTTTTTTGTAACCCTTCATTATGCGAAGCATAACAGGCTCCCTGTTTTTTTTTACTGCCCATACAACCATATTTAATATTTAATTGGTCACAAGAACTAAGAAAAATGATCAAGGTACACACTCACTGAAACGACTGTAATAACAGTTTCATTGTATACTACACGTTATTTTGACAGAACACAGAGATTGTTTTAATCTTTTCTGCCGTATAGACTACTGTGGATCCTTCAACAAATATATACACACACGTGCATGCACACAGGTAATAAATTCCTGGAGTTCAAAAAAAGACACTAGGGAATAAGCTAAAACCCACAGCTAACAATGGTCATTAAAGTAAATACATTGGCAATTTGAAAACATTTAGGACAACAGGCAACACTAGCGGGCTTCTCAATGATACATTCCAAAAGCACAATATAGCAATTTCTATTTCCTGCCACTTTCTAATAATTTTGTATTTCAACTTTAAAGCATGAAATAGGTGGGATCAATAACTAAAAACTAAAAAATATTTTAAAACAGTTTATAGCCAGTTAAAGTCTTATCAACAGCAATTCTACTCACAACATCTACCTACGAGACATCTACTTACAAGAACAATAGTCTGAAACCTAGCTTTTTCCTGGGGAAGACTGTTATTCTACGTTTCGTAATCTTAACATAGCACACAGTAAAAGCTGCGAAGTTTTAAAAGGGGAATTAAATATGAACAAATTTAACCAAAGCCAAATGCCAACTGCAGAGCTAAAAGAAGTTAAGAGTCTGACCAGAAGCACGTTTCCTTTTTGACAAATATTCCACTCTTTCTGCCTTTATTACTCAAATTTCCTCTTTGCTCATAATTGCTAGAATGAAAGAAAATACACTTACTGAGCAATAATACTTCTTTCTGGTCCTTTTACAGGCCAGTGCCCACTACAAATCAAAACCAAAACAAAATACAGTGGCAAAAAAATTTTCAATCCCCAACCAATAGCTCTCATTTACCTCAAGAATTATTTGATTTATCAATATCCTAAGAAAACAAGGGATTTGGGACAACTCCTTGGGAGTACGTTATAAGGGACTGGTCCTATATAAACCAAGTCAGGTAAGCAGGAAAAATACAGAGACAAAAAATGTGGAATTCTTCATCAGAAATGCAAGAATTCTAACAGTTCATCTATACTACCTTCCTTCTGCCTTGACAAACTTACCATAGCCATCATGTCTAAACGAAGAAGGGTGTTCTCCCAAAATGGCTTGTCTCTGGCGACCCTTTCCTCTATCTGACACAAAAGTAGAAACATTGTTTTAACAATTTTGACCCAAGTACTTAACAGAGTTCTCACATGGGAAACACCCATTCAAAACATCCATTACAATTCATAAAAGAAATAAGATTCCTGGTTAACTTTAAACATCCATTCACAACCAATTTAAATACAAACACCAAAAAGTTTAAAAAAATAATTCTATCTAACAAATTCCACTTAACTTGAAAATATCTTTTTGGCAAATGCTAAATACAATCACACTTTCAAATTTAAGGGAAGAACGGATACTTTTCAGAAAGTGAATGTACACAATGCTAGAGTTTGACACTGTACAGAAGTTCTTACCAATACATGTCTTTAAAACAAGCTTTAAGTGCAGTACTTTTGAAAGACAGTACCTGAATCATACTATTAGCTTCAACAGCAACACATTTTCAAAGTAGGCTTCTTTCAAGAAGTTTCAGCATAAGCCAACAACAACCTGTATTACATGGTTTCACAATCAGTAAACACAGAGTATTTTATATGTATATATACATATTTATAAACACCTACTGACTTGAGAGCTGAAAATTTGCACATCACTCACTGGCCCATATTATACCATGGATAGGTCATTGCCTATCGATCTTAACACCAGGCAGGACTACGAGCAACCCCCAAAGTTTAAATATGCCAAGATAAAGCTAACCAAGGGGGCTACATTATTGGATGAGAATACTACAATACTCTAAAGGATAATTTTTGTTCTAGCTACATTTTCAGGGAAGGCATGCCAATTTTCCCCAAATCTAGTTTGAGATATCAATTAAAAAATTATTTGTAGGTTTCTAAAACAGCACTTCTTGTGTTGGTTAGTAAATTTTTTAAATCATTATATAATACTTTTAGAAAGTTTCCTGATCAAATCATAAGGCCCAATAAATTTTTTAAAATATGTATCTTAAGACTCTGGTCATTCTGATCTTTGAAAACTCAGAGGCTTTTCATATATCCTTAGTCACCTAAACAAATGAGGTTTATGGGAGATGAGAAATACTTTAATTTTCACTTCAGTCTAGAGAAGTATAGTTTTAATTACCTATTCCAAGTTATCATAGCATCGAAAGGGACTAGGAGATCATCTAGTTCAACCCATATTCAACGTAAAGATTATCTTTACATCATCCCTACCATCTGGGACCAAAAGCCTCTGCTTACCCCAAACCAGTAACAAGGTAAGTACTACCTTCCCTTACATTTTCAGATAGTCCCAAATTATGAAAAAATTAATTTTTATACTATATAGATATTGATCCTCTACCCACATTCTACTCTGTTTAAGGCCTCACGTACTATTATGACCCTCCTTCCCATTTCCCCAAAGTCATTTCTTCTCCAAACGTCTAAACATTCAGTTCCTTCTACTGCATGGCTTTCAGCATCTCTCATTATTTAAGACTCACTCCTCTTGAACCAATCCAGTCTGCTAATCCATTCCATTAATGTTCCCCTGCTTAAGCATATACATCAAACACTAAACACAATTTCTTAACTGGCCTATGAATCTTAAAACCCAAACCACCATAATGTCTTCATGACTTAGTTTTATTAATACAGTTAATAGTGTGCCATAAAGGAAAGACAACTGGGTTGGGAATCAGATGATTCCAACTTAACCACTAATTGGCTGTATAGTCACAGAAAGTCACAATCTTCATTCATAACAAGGAAGAGTCAGAGTAGTTGATCTCAAGGTATCTTTCAGCTAAACATTCTCATTATTAATAATTCACTTTATTTGAAGCATTCACTAGCTGATATAAGGTCACATAAAACAGAAGTTGAACAGAAAAGTCAAACACTGAACATATCACTTTCTAAACAGTAGTTTGTGAGCTTTCATAGATTTAAATGAAGTCTGATGGAAGCTATAGACCTTCTCCTCAAAAAGATGTACATATACACAAGTTTTGCTTAACATTTTTGGAGGGGTTCCCTGGAGTCCAGGCTAAGAATTCTTTGCACTAAAATGTAATTAGGAATGAAAAGGACTTTTAAAAATAAAGTTAAGCTTTTAAAAGAGCTCTTTTGTGGCGGTGGAGGGGTAGAAAAGTTATATGAAGGGATAGCAACTAAACAGTTTCAGTATCTATCAACTTGAGCGCATGCTAAGATCACTACAGAAACAAAACGTAAACTGCTTTATTCTTGCCGGACAAATATCTATCTGTAAAGAATTAGAAAGGAATTTTTTCCTTGAAAGCATAAACAACTAAAATTCTATTTTACTTCCTTTAATTATATTTCACTATTTAAATATCTATCTTACACATTTCTGAATTATCTAACAAGCACTGTATAAAGAACTAACTTAAGCTGGCTTTGTGTAAACTTCAGACCTTTTAAAAGAATAGATGTAAACACTGTTACAAATAAGAAGCATATCTATAGGATAAATGTTTTAAGAGGCAATAAGAAAAATGCAACCAAAACTATTTCAAATGAGAAAAAAAAAAAACTTGAGTGTTCAATAACTGACTGTAAATTGACAGAAGTGAGAGATTTCTCATCAACCACTTGTCCTGTTGTTTGAGTGCTAAGGGATTGTTTTTCAATACTGTAATTAGACTGCATTAAGCCTAGGCCAAGCAGATTTCTGTAAGTGGTAAAATGGCGGGGCAAAACTGCATTACAAAACAAACCTATTTGCAACCTCATGCATAAGGCAAGATGATTTCCTGGGAACTGAAATGAGCCAATCATCCAAAAGTCCTAAATATTTGAACATGCAAAGGATCATCCCATTGTCTTTTACTTTTCTTTTGCTAGAGTACATGCACTATAGAGTATCCACTGCCCAAGATATTTTGGATGCCATAAAAACTTTTCTAGTTACTGACTTTTACACAGGCATACGCATCTTGAGTTTTTCCAACCCGTGGTTCGAACAGTGATATTGTAGTTGAGATGTAGCCAATACTGCAGCCCCCTTGTTTTTACAAGATCCACATTTTAATTTGTATATTCCAGAATTGCCACACAGTTAGTTGAACAATTTTATCAGTCAAGTCTATGCTCATGAAATCTAGCATTTATAGGTTATAGGTGAAAATGCATCTCAAATGAAATGCTCTTATTTTTTCAGATTTATCAAGTTTAAATATATTCTACCTTGGACAGACATGTTACTTTAACCTACATTTGAAATGTCAAAATTTCTAGTTACAGAAATTAACATAAGTGATAACCTTAAATTGTTACAAAAAGTGACAACTTATAAACAGCCACTTTACAAAAATCAAACCACACAGAAAAACATGTTACATATAATGCACCTTTTCATTATGTTAGAACTTCTGTTCAATGTCCACAATTGAGGAAAAAAACAAAAAACAAAAAAAAGTAAACATAAGTGCAGCAAGTGTGCACCTTTCTAATCCTTTAATTTCTAATTATCTGTGTGGATTGGTTGAGCATTATCAATTCCCAAGACCTGTGGATAAATTGGCCCTGGTTATCTGCCAATTAACAATTTGAATCTAAGCTGCAAACAGTTACAGGAAAGGGCATTAAGATTTACAACATTGTAGATAAAGTCTAGTTTCCGTTAGTGAAAAGTTTTAAATTCTACAACTGAAACCTTAAGGGAAATCAGACCAATATACACATACAACTTGAATAAATGGGCACAGTCTATCATGGTGTTCATCCCATGCAAGTCTGAAGTACTGTTAAGTGTCCTCCTTTAAAAACTTGGGGTGATGGTGCATGCAGTATGCAGTCAAGGTGAATTGCAAGTCTGAGTTTTTCAGAGGGCTTTTTGCTGATGCCGATGTTGTGCATGATGAAGTGTAGAGTCAGCCTGCTGTAGTCCTCTATCCTTCTTAATGCCTCGTCCAGCTTGGGGGAAAAGTCCTTTCCATAGAGAAGCAGTGTGCAAGTTTGCAGTTTGTAAGGAATATTCTGAATCAGTTTCCTCTCCTCCAAAGAGAGAGAGCTGCTTGGAGAAATGCAAGTCCTTGAACTGCGGGCGTGCCTGTATGTGTGGGCTCCTTGTTGAACTAAATATAAATAGCTCAGCACATATCAGTAGGGGGCACTAACGTTCAAGGTTATTTTCCAGCATTACATGGCCTTTTGCAACAAAAGCATTCACCAACAAGGTTTTTATTTGAATTAACTAGCTCATCTCAGGAAGCAGAATCTAACTGCATTTAAAAATTTGTCAGTAGTTGTAAGTACTTTCTAAAATGCATAAAATACCTACCTCGTCTTCCCAAATATGGTTTAGTGTAGTCCCAACTGTCATTGTCATTCCTAATAACATTTAGACGAGTTGGCTGTTAAGATTGAAAATAAAGTAAGTTCAAATTGTATATCCAAAGCATAAATATTCTTTGGTAAAGTTTTGAAAAAGATATTTACCCTTGCATATTCAATTTTTAGTGTGCAACATCCAGCATATATATCTGCTCCATTGAGTGCTGCTTTAGCCTTCTGAGCACAAAGAACTGATTCAAACATAAGCACTATTAAGGAAATTAGGTTTAAGGTAACTGATACTTAATCATTACTCACTTCCAAAGAAAAGGACTTAAAATAATCAGAAGTAACTCCTTTACTTCCAGAAACGTGTTACCAAATAAAATTTCTAGATGAATTTTAGTAGGAGAATTTACTTGTAAGATCAAGGGTACCAAAGAAAACATAATACAACCAAACTATCTACATTAATCCTTCTAAGTCATCAGAAGTACTTTATAAATTGGGGGTAGGGGAGATAATGGAGTGTAGTCCTGTTCCCTAGCAAAGAACCTTGCAACCCTGAAACTATTTTACTTAAAAGTAAGAACAATATTGCAAAGAATCAAAATAATATAAAACAAATATATGACTTTTATATATTTCTGAGAAGGCAGAAATTTTATTAAATTTTTTAAAAGTTACTTAAATCTATAATTTTTTGAAAAAAATCAAATCACATAAATACATAAGGTAAAAAAACAAAAACCAAAAACACCTTGCCAGAAGTAAGCAAGTAAACAAGCAAGTAAGCAAGTAAACTGTTAAAGAGTTTGCTGTATATCGCCACCCTTTCCCATGTATGCACATGCATACATAGATTAGGGATTTTTATTTTTATTATTTTTTTAAAATGGGCTTATACTATATATACTATTTTGCAACTTGCTCTTTTTACCCACCATATAACAAATTTAATAGAGAAGCAGTTCTTACATAAATCATGACCATTTAAAAGGTTCAATAAAGAAAGGTGAAAAAGATTCTACTGACTCTAAAGTTTTGGCACTGCCAAACTATTTTAAGGAAAGAGACAGAAAAGTTCATTTGCAATAAATTTTAAAAAGTTACAAGTGTACATATCATCAAATAGTGTTATTTTACACTGTAAGATGAAGCACTGGACTGTTTTATGATAGCAAGTTATTCTTTTTTTTTTCCTGAAACAGGGTCTCACTCTGTCACCCAGCCTGAAGTGCACTGGGACAATCATAGCTCACCGCAGCCTCAAACAACTGGGGTCAAGCAATCCTCCTGCCTCAGCTTCCTGAGTAGCTGGGACTACAGGTACATGCCATCCCACCTGGCTATTTTTTTTTATTTTTTGCAGAAACGGGGTCTCACTATGTTGCCTAGGCTGGTCTTGAACTCCTGTCCTCAAGCAGATATCAAGTTATTCTTATAATAAAAAGTACAATTCTCTACAGGTACTGCAGTTTGATATTTTCAATTGAAGCCAAACATATTTTTGTGGGAGGAGAAAGTAAACACTACTTGTCTAGAAATGCTTAAGCAGGAAAAAATAAGATGCATATGAATTTACACATCATTCATACATATCAATAAAATATTTACAAATAAAGGATATTCAACCATTGCTTGTATCCCATTTCTCTTGAATATAACAATACGTTGCACTTTTCCAACGGGGTTGCATACAGTATATAAAACATCCTATGAAGAAACAAAACAAGATTTCTTCACATTTTATATTTAGAAAAATATTAATAAGCTATACTTCATTTTATTTTACCTAAAAAACAACTGTCAAGATGTCACTTCTATTAATTATTAATGAAATTAATTTTTAAGATTATTACTTTAAAAAATATATACTCACTTTAGAGAAGTTCCAATGAAACATTTGAAAAGTACTATTACGTATTTTATCTCCTAAATGAATATTCAATTTTTACTTCAACAGGTAACTAAAATATCTTCTGACAATATATAATTAATAAATCATAACTATAATCAATTTGTTTTTTTTCAAATGAGACTCTGAAATGTTTAACATTATAATCACTTGAATTATAATAATAAATATTTACTGAGGGGTAGTATTAGAACAACTCTAGTATTCATTTCACAAGGGACAATGGCTACAGAGAAAAGATGCAAGGAAGATCATACAGTATTTAATGTCACCAAACAAGATGCCTGAGTCATCTAAGAGAGAATCTAAATACCCACTCAGGAATAATTATTCAACTATCAAGAAATTTCTTGAGTACCTATAATTACAAAGATGTATTGTTAGGCACTAGGGATATAACAAAAACAAATCAAATTACCTATACCAGTTATATTCTTTTTCCCAAAACACTAAATATTGTAAATATATTAATACTATCTATTAATAAGTTTATAACTATTATAAAAGTAAATAAAATCAAAATGCCTTATTAAATCTAAAGAATATCTTATGCTTTGCTTTAAGTTTATGTTCCAATATCATATGCCCATACTAGAAATTTACCAATCAAAGCTTCCCTTACTGTGATATTCTCCCATTCATTACAAAAATCAAGTGTCTTTGTCATTAGTTTATCATGAAACAGCTTATGATCACGAAGTAAAAACTCAACTGGTTAAAGACATGAATATTTTTTAAAAATTCCACTAATATCACTTTTTAAAAGGGCAAAGAAGCAGAGAATTTCAAGTAAATCAGAGACAGGTTTTTTAACATGCTATCTCAGAGTAGCTTATAATAATATGTGTATCTTACTGTACTATGGGAGTCTGTCATTACCTAGTAGATGCTGTTACACATATGTATGCTGACATATAAGTAAGAGAGATTTCTTGGACCATTTCCAACAAGTCTGTCTATAATCCCTTATTATCAGAAACAGAACTGACAGTCATGGTAAAGAATAAAATTTTTAATACGCCAATTTAATTGAGAAAACTGTGATTCTGATCTTAGCTTCAGTGTTCAACATTTTTCTTTGTTCATTAAAATTGATAGTCAAAATTAAGGTTAATTTCAATAATTTTTTTTTTTTTTTTTGAGACAGAGTCTCACTCTTGCCCGGGCTAGAATGAGTGCCGTGGCGTCAACCTCGCTCACAGCAACCTCAAATTCCTGGGCTCAGGCGATCCTACTGCCTCAGCCTCCCGAGCAGCTGGGACTATAGGCATGTGCCACCATGCCCGGCTAATTTTTTCTATATATATATATTTTTAGTTGTCCAGATCATTTCTTTTTATTTTTTAGTAGAGACAGGGTCTCGCTCGTGGTCAGGCTGGTCTCAAACTCCTGACCTTGAGCGATCCACCCACCTCGGCCTCTCAGAGTGCTAGGATTACAGGCGTGAGCCACCGCG
Source organism: Propithecus coquereli (assembly GCF_000956105.1). Classification (NCBI taxonomy): domain Eukaryota; kingdom Metazoa; phylum Chordata; class Mammalia; order Primates; family Indriidae; genus Propithecus; species Propithecus coquereli. The sequence goes on along the minus strand of NW_012150063.1, from coordinate 7,993,851 downwards.
CCCAGCCAATTTTAATAATTTTTATAACTATTTTCAAATATCTAGATGGCAGCGAAGAAAACTATAGATCAGTCACTCTAGAGGCAAACTGCAAAATAACTTTTAATTTCATTTGTCATACTAAAATACATACCACTGTAATTGGATAAAGAGGATTCTGAATTGAAAGCAGAAGAACTTTGTTGCCTCCTGATGGATCATCAGTATTTCCTGGCCGAGTGATCCTTTTGCTTGTAGAATAGTTGAAAAAAGCCTGTTGGCCAGCAATGTACACAGGTTCATCCGCAGCAAATGTCACACATTCTTTGGCACTATCTATGTTTTCAAATTCCACGAGAGCCTGCCGTTTAAATGGCATCATCATCACATAACTGAAAAGGGAGATTGGGAGGAAATAACACAAATATAAACAACAAGTTCACTTAACATTATTTGTTCTCAATCAAGTAAAAGCAGACTTTAATAAAAATGCGTCAAATCATACAGATTAGTATTCTTCACTACCTATATCCAATGTAAGTTAACTCTTAAATCATCCAAATAAATTGTGATGTGTCAGGTAAATGGTACAAATTTGAAAGCTTACCTCTCTGTGATTAGAAGCTTATCCACCCTCATCATCCCCTTCTTAAGCACAATTCGCTGTTATCAGTTACTAATGACACCACCCAGTTTATTCTTTGGGCTGCTACTCCCAAACAGTATTAGAAAATATCAAGATACAGAAACCAACAGACACAAAACTCAACAGAAGGTAGGCAGACAGAACAACCCCTTCTTAACAGCAGAAACTATAACGTCTCCTGAATTTTCCAAATAAATAAATGCCCACACTAATAATTAAGAACTGACTATACTTTTATTTATCTTATCAAAAACAGGGAATCAAAAGATAAATAGAAACTACCTTAGACTGGCCAAAGTTCATAAAAATAATCTCCTCCAAAATATTTTTTAAATATTAAAGAATCTATGAAAAAGCCAGGCATATGTCTGTACTCCCAGCTACTGAACAGGCTGAGGCAGAAGGATCGCTTGAGCCCAAAAGTTTGATTCCAGCCTGGGTAACACAGCAAAACCTCATCTCTTAAGAAAAAAAAAAGAATCCATGAAAAGATACTAGAGTATCTAGAATATGGTAATCATGGTTGCCTATGGGCAGGAGGGTATGGTATTTACTTTTCATAGTATACTCTTTTGGGGGGCAATCTATTATAATAGAAGTAAAGAATAAAGAAATGGGCTGGGCGCAGTGGCTCACACCTATAATCCTAGCACTCTGGGAAGCTGAGGCAGGAGGATTGCATGAGCTCAAGAGTTTGAGACCAGCCTGAGCAGGAATGAGACCCTGTCTCTACTAAAAATAGAAAAATTAGCTGGGTGCCTGTAGCTCCAGTTACTCGGGAGGCTGACACAGGAGGATCACTTGAGCCCAGGAGTTTGAGGTTGCAGTGAGCTATAGCTATGATGACGCCACTACACTACCTGGGGCAGGGCGACAGAACAAGACTCTCACCAAAAAAAAAAAAAGAAATGAAAGAAGGGAGAAAGAGAAATCACAGCACATGGATCACAAATGGGGAAATAATATGCCCTCATTCACAGGAATAAGAACCTTAAAAATATTTTAAAATACAATTAAATGGTTTTTATAATAGCAAGAAGACCAGAGAAATGACATCAAGTCAGGTGCTCAGTGACATCACTGCTTCTCAATCTGGCATCCAGGACCTACTGCTACACTTTAGAAACTGACAAATGGTACAACATTAGTAAGAAACAGACCACCCGGCAAATTATCATTCTTATAAATATCAGCTTCCTCATTTATAAAACCGGGACAACTGCTGTCAAGATCAGAGTTATTGCATACAAAGTGCTGATCCCAGTGTGTGCCACATTGTAAGCCCTCAATAAAAGGTAACTATTACTGTAGTTTCTATAGACCTTGCCACATTCATCTCTATATCCTCAGAAGCTAGAAACAGTGCCTGGTACATAGCAAGTACTCAGTATTTGTTGGTCTAAGAGGTTTATTACCTCTCCCCACCCACATCATTCAGAATTAAAGAGTAAATACACAAACAACAAGGCCTTGAATTTATTAACTATAAATGCAAAATATAAATCCCAGGAGGGAAAATACTTCTTTTAAAAACACAGACTCCTCAATGAAGTTCTAAAGTCTTGCATATGAAAAACAGAAAACTCTGGAATCAGGTCTATCTATGCTAAAGAAAATTCAAGAAGAATAAATGTTCTCTTATAAAATAAGTTGGTTTAATATGTAAATGTATCACCAAGTTTATGTTTTTATAATATTAGGTTAATAATGCCGCCTGGAAACACACATAGCAAATAAAGGTACAGAAATATTTATTGGCCTGTTATAGACCTGGACATAGTAAAATTGCTTTCTATAAATAAAAAGAAGTGAGCTAGAAGCACAAACTTAAAAGTGAAAAAGGTTACCCAGAAAAGTTCATAAGAAGATAGAGAAGGAAAGAATTAAAATGTTACAAAATATCCTAGCATGTGCTTAAATTGTCTGGTACACAATTAAAAAATAAAAAAATCCTTAAAAAGCATCAATACAAGCGAGTAGAAGACCAAAGACAGAAAACGATAAAGAAACAAAAAGGTTAAGGGACATGATAGGGTCAATGCTTTGAAGAAAAAATCTTTACTAATTTTTAAACTAAAAACATAGGAAAAGGCAACAAATTTAGTGCACAAACTGGGTCCCAAAAGTCTTGTTAAAACTGGTATAGCTAATCACTATCTAACATATTCTCTTTTAACAGGAAGGGAGAATGGAGGAAAAGAGACATAATATGTATTTTTAATATCCTTTTGATTATATTACATAAGTATATTATAGAATTAGAAAAAAGACAAAAAGGTAAGAATATAGCAGTTTTATTATCCTGACAAAATCATGCTTAATATCTTCTTGTATCTTCTTCTGATCTTCTTTCCCACATATTTAGTTTTTAGGTATAACTTACTCTATATTGAACTTGGTGACTCACCTTTTTAATATAAGCAGTTTCTATAATCTTTATGATCCCACACGTAACATTAAACATATACACACATACATAAATACATAAATATGGAAAGGTTCTATAATTGTAACATTCTATAATTGTAACATGAAGCACAACTTCCACTCCTGGAGGCTGTTCAAGGTTCTTTCAGCTTTAATAGCAGCCCTCTTATTCAAGATCATTTCAGACCACTGAAACTCCTATTATACTTAGTTATGCCAATTAAGCTCTTAATTATACACTAATTAGTTCCAATTATTTCATGACTTTTCTATCCACATAACTACCAATGTTGAGGGCAGAATGATGCAAATTAACTGAATGACATTCATATATGCAAGACTTTACCACAGACTAAGTACCAAAAAATCTAGAATCTAAAAACAGGCCATCCAGGAATAATTCAAGTAACTCACCAATTTAAAATAGTTCTATTTCTTTAATCCCCAACAATCAGGTCATGGTACTACTTAACATCAAAATAGTTATTTTCCCTAAAGTTTGCAACTGTATGTGCTCACCAACTGTTTTCTGACATTTGCCTCAGTACTTCTTGGCAATAATAATTTTAAAAGCCCCAAACATTAATATATAAGAATAGAGGAAAATAAGCCAGAGACACTCACCTTTTATAACTTCATGTGACAATGTACCACTTATATATCATTTGAAGGTCCTTACAGAGACTAGGGTTAGTTTAGCACCAACATGTAAGACTAAAAAAGGTCTAAGGAGTCTGCCTGCTTCAACGTGTAACTCTCAAAACAGACTGAACTTCCAATATCCACTCCAAATGACTGAGAATTGAAATAGTCATCTTAGTGATAAACTTTCAACACACAGGCTTTACTATGTCCACGTGGATTCTCAATTTGTACATCCAAGGATAAACAAAGTGTAATAGTGGTTCTAGTTACATATGTAGAGCATAACATGTTTGTTAAGCCACCTAACTCTCAATGAGGTCACCAAAGAAATAAAATGATACTATGATGGAAGGTGTCACCTAACACTATTCCTACTCCATTGAAAGAATGATCTGCTTCTGCTGGACATTCCTGATCACTCCCTATCTATTTATGCATTATCCTCTCAATACTTAAAAACTTAACATGAATTTTTATAAAATTGAAACAATCAAGCCATCTCAGCAAATGTACTGAAATTTATCACCTATTTATATATTTCAACTTGGTCTGTGTTTTGGATGTCTATAACAAAGAACCCAAACATATCCATTAAGAAAAAAATTATAAAATCAACTCTAGATTATCTATATTAAGAAGAGAACAACAGGCTGGGCACAGTGGCTCACGCCTGTAATCGTAGCTCTCTGGGAGGCCGAGGTGGGCTGATTGTTTGAGCTCAGGAGTTCGAGACCAGCCTGAGCAAGAGCAAGACCCCATCTCTACTAAAAATAGAAAGAAATTAATTGGACAACTAAAAATATATAGAAAAAATTAGCCGGGCATGGTGGCGCATGCCTGTAGTCCCAGCCTCTCGGGAGGCTGAGGCAAGGAGGATCGCTTGAGCCCAGGAGTTTGAGGTTGCTGTGAGCTAGGATGATGCCACGGCACTCTAGCCCGGGCAACACAGTGAGACTCTGTCTCAAAAAAAAAAAAAGAACTCAGCAATATGCACCTAAGCAAATAATGTCTACCCTTAACTGACCCACTTTTAGTTGCCAATTCCTAAATATTCCAGAACCAAAAAAAAAAAAATCAGTATTCAAGTACTACTACTTGAAACTCTGAACATGAGGGGCATTATCAACTCATCAGTTTAAAGCAGTGTTTGAGAAGCAATCACACATGCATTTGAAAATCAGATGAAAAGTGCACATAATTTTACATACCACTTTGCTGGAGGGAGTGAAAGGTGATCATGGATTGACAAAAATACATACATGTATTACTCAGAAAGGTTAAAAATCACAGGTTTAAAAGGTTCCAAAGAAATACAGTCATAGGCAAACAATATATACCATGCTAAATGTCAAGCACTGTAGCAAGCAAGCAAGCCGCGTTCTACCATACTGTTTTCAGTCTGCATCAAGTCCCTATTGCTCTTACCATATTGTCCCAAATTTTTCCAGAGCCTCCACAAGGTCTGCTTCCACCACGGATTCACAGAGTCCTCGAACATGGACAACAGGTGAAACAGAAACTTTATGGTGACTTCCACCTGCCTCCTAGCAAGAGAAAATAATTTCTAGTTAAAAACTTTAAAAGTTGAAATTTTATCTTTTAGTAAATTCAACTTGCATTAAAAAGCAAACATTAAAAAAAAATCCTGGGAATGCATCATGTTGTAAAGAAATAAAATAAAAAAAAAAATCCCAAACCAAACTGCAATATACAAGTTAGCAAAAGGAGCTGAGAATAAAATCATCAATTGTTTGTCTTGAAATACTTATTTCTAAAAAGGGAGCATTCTACTTCAATGAGAAGTACAAAGAAGTTATTTAATAACTTATTTCGACTTCAAGGAAATTTCAGAAAAAATTTCAGCAGATATACAAGGCATGCTATAATTGGAAATATATGTAATACTCATAATTTCATAGTTTTATCTCCCGAAAATCAAAATCTTAAGTAGTCCAAAATGAAAAAGTTCCAATTAAAAATTTTTCCTTGGCCGGGTGCAGTGGCTCATGCCTGTAATCCTAGCACTCTGGGAGGCCAAGGCAGGAGGATCGCTCAAGGTCAGGAGTTCAAGACCAGTCTGAGCAAGAGTGAGAGCCTGTCTCTACTAAAAATAGAAAGAAATTAGCTGGACAACTAAAAATATATAGAGAAAAAATTAGCTGGGCATGGTGGCGCATTCCTGTAGTCCCAGCTACTTGGGAGGCTGAGGCAGAAGGATTGCTTGAGCCCAGGAGTTTGAGGTTGCTGTGAGCTAGGCTGACGCCATGGCACTCTAGCCCAGGGAACAGAGCAAGATTCTGTCTCAAAAAAAAAAAAAAAAAAAATTTCCTTATTGTAAAGATATTTATTTTTCCTGTAATATAGATTTATATCATTTCTTATTCTTATTTAATAGGTTATCTAGTCCCACTATAACTTGAAGTTATTCACTTAGCATGTCGACACACATGACAACTTAAGTTTATACAAGGTACCGTCTTTGCTGATGAACAAGGAATACTCAAAAATGCAAGTCCTCCTGGGCATCTACTGACTATTATGTATATTTGAGTATGCCCAGCAGGATGTTTCAAAATGTAAGAATATGGTCCTAAAGTTTGTTTTAAAATGTAACATGTGCAAGAATTACTTTTAAATGCAAATAGCTTTCATTTACTTATTCAAGTTCTATTAAGACAAAGATCTAGGCCAGGCGCAATGGCTCACCCCTATAATCCTAGCACTCTGGGAGGCCAAGGCAGGAGGATTGTTTGAGCTCAAGAGTTCGAGACCAGCCTGAGTAAGAGCGAGACCTCACCTCTACTAAAAACAGAAAGAAATTAGCTGGACAACTAAAAATATATAGAAAAAAAAAAATTCTGCTTGTTACAGAGCTGGGAGATTGATAAAAAAAAAAAAAAAAAAATTAGCTGGGCATGGTCGCGCGTGCCTATAGTCCCAGCTAGTCCCAGCTACTCAGGAGGCTGAGGCAGGAGGATCGCCTGAGCCCAGGAGTTTGAGGTTGCTGTGAGCTAGGCTGATGCTACGGCACTCTAGCCCAAGCAACAGAGTGAGACTCTGTCTCTCAAAAAAAAAAAAAAAAAGACAAAGATCTATATTTACAAATGCCAACAGGCACTTCTCTTGCATCACATCACAAACAACTTACACATACAATCCATTTATATATACAAGACAATCTGTTAAATAAAGGTTTTTTTCCTCCTATAAACAGCCTAATCTGAAAGCACTACTGTTTTACCAATCAAACTTAACAATTACTTTAATAAAATTAAATCTCTTTAAGGCTATCTTAAATGACTCATCAATTTTTCTTATTATATGACCATTAGGAAAATGTAACAAATGAAATGCCCTGCCAATAAAAAAAACTGTCAGAGTTTAAAGAGATAAACTGATTTAAACATATAAAGTAACCACAGGACTCCTCTTATACTTTTGTCAAACCTAACAAATAAATTCAGTCCTTTGCAAATACTAATTCGATCCTTGGAATTTCATTTAATTGCTTATGTTCAGGTTTTTCTATGGTTAAACAAATAGTTATTACATGCCACTAAGTTTGAAATGAATCACTCTTGATTGTAGCCTATATAAACCAACACTCTCCTAAGCAACGTTAGCAAATATTTGAGACTCTGCCTTGGTGAAATTCAACAAGCAAATATGCATTATCATCACTAAATTATTAAATATAACTCAAGAACAGTAAGAAAAAAGCTCTAAATAATACCTAAATATCAAATTTAGAGTATATATTTAAAGTATAACAAGCTTAACTCCCAAAATAATTAGACAATAATAAACTGCACTATATAATTAAGACACAATCATTTCAGTCAATTCTAAGAAATCAGGTGGCAAAGGCAAAAGGGAAACAGAAAACTGTATTGGCCTGAACTCTTCAGTTAGTATCAAAAAATAGTAGAAGGAGGATTGCAGATTGAGACTAAAGAGACAACAACCAAATGCAATGTGTGAGCCTTCATTTTATAATAGTTAAAATTGCTATAGAAGACATATTAGGGACAGTTAGGGACATATGAGGAGAAACGTGAATACACACAGGATATTGCATTAACATAATAGAATTATCATTGTCTTAAGTACGAAAAGGTAATGGTTATGTGAAAGAATACCCTTATTTTTAGGAATTTAGGGATGAAGTGTCATGACATCTACAACTTACTTTCAAATAGTTTAGGGGAAAATGTATGTAAATATAGATAAAGAGGTTTTTATCAAACCCCAAGTGGCAAAATGTTAAAAACTGTTGAATCTAAGTTATAAGTATATGTAACTGAACATTTTATGTAATAAAAAGGTGCAATATTTTATTATAATATTTAAAAGCTATAACAAGGTATGAAGAATATAAAAATATCCATGAACCCACCATCCTGTTTAGAAAGTAAAACAATACCAATCAATTGATCACATCTCTTATCCTTCCCTTCCTATCATGGGTAACCACTCTCTTGAATATAGTGTTAAAAAATATGATTATTTTTCAAATTGGTCTTCTAACGAAGAAATGGATTACAGGACCAATTTAAAAAGCCTCCAAAGATCTCATTTTAATACATTATTATTTAACTATATTTTCTAAATGGAAAAGCTTGAGACCAAAGTCATTCCCTAAAAGCTGGAAGATGTTAAATACAATCAACATGGTACTTAGGGGAAGATAAGATTATCTAAACCTCCAGACAGAAAACACATCCCATACCTCACGTATTTCCCTTATTCCCACTCCATGAATCTGCCATTCATGGGTGTATCTACCTTGATGTTTCTCTAACATTAAATTACGTCCCCTTTTCTTTAACCCAAAATTTTCTCATCCTTTCTGTAGTTTGTTTTATTTAAAAAAGAAAAAAACCATAGGGTTATTTCCAAATATAAAACTGATATATTAAAGATATCTTTTCTTTGTTCTGTATTGACAAGGGGGGGGAATAAAGATGTCTTTTCAAACTATAATTCCACATCCTCTCCAGAGCTTAGTTTTCTACTCCCTCCTCTTTTTTCCCAAAAATACTAACATTCTTCTTAAATCACTTTCTTTTCTCTACCTGTACTATTTACTGGTGAGAAATCTGAAATCATTTGTAAAGCTTCTTTTACCTACCCTAAAATTACCTCTTTTAAGCATTACACTATGCATCTGATTCCTAAACTGATGGATAGATCTGTATTGTTTATCCCCATCCATATATTAATATTTTGGTCATGTCTTCTCCAGCTTAAGGAGTCTTTTTTTAATCCTTTCTCATACAGAAGCACAAGTTCTTTCCATTTCAAATGTTTAGTTATTTAAGCTCTTTCTTGGTCTATTATATCTAATATTTACCAGACTAGAAACAATGCATACCCACATGCATACCCAGCAAATGAAGGAATGCCTGCAATGTATGAAGACTTTTTTTTGAGACAGAGTCTCACTCTGTTGTCTGGGCTAGAGTGCCGTGCCTTCAGCCTAGCTCACAGCAACCTCAAACTCCTGGGCTCAAGCAATCCTACTGCCTCAGCCTCCCGAGTAGTTGGGACTACAGGTATGCGCCACCATGCCCGGCCAATTTTTTCTATATATATAGATTTTTTTTTAGTTGTCCAGATAATTTCTTTCTATTTTTAGTAGAGACGGGGTCTCGCTCTTGCTCAGGCTGGTCTTTGAACTCCTGACCTTGAGTGATCCACCCGCCTAGGCCTCCCAGAGTGCTAAGATTACTGGCGCGACCTACCGCGCCGGCCAAGACTTTTTTTTAAATTGCAAAATCCTTTCTTTAGGTAAACTGGGCTAACTATAATGGAGGCATTATCTGGTCCCCAATACACGTTGGCCTTTGGGGACTGGTAGTTTGGAATGGTTATGAGTAGACCAGTAGTAATTTTGACTACTGAAGATTAAAGATCAGACTCTAGTGAAGAGAAGAGCACCTTAGTAGAGTATAAATGAAGCTTCTATCTAAAAGGAATGAAAGGCCTGGCGTGGTGGCTCATGCCTGTAATCCCAGCACTCTGGGAGGCCGAGGCGGGAGGATCCCTTGAGGTCAGGAATTCGAGACCAGCCTAAGCAAGAGGGAGACCCCGAGACCCGTCTCTACTAAAAATAGAAAAATTAGCTGGGCATGGTGGCATGCACCTGTAGTCCCAGCTACTCGGGAGGCTGAGGCAAGAGGATTGCTTGAGCCCAGGAGTTTGAGGTTGCCGTGAGCTAGGCTGACACCATAGCACTCTAGCCCGGGCAACAGAGCAAGACTTTGTCTCAAAAAAAAAAAAGAAAGAAAGAAAGAAAAAATGAGTGAGAAAGGTCCATTAACAACTCTTCCTATAGTAAAAAAAAATAAACTAGAAAATCAGAAAGGCTAGATACAATGTCTTTAAAGCTTTTTTTTTAATTTTCTCAATTGTCTCCATGCACAGCACAAGCTCAACAGCCACTGAATAACTTTTTCTGCCCTCCTATAATTATAGAATTTTAAAATATCAACCTAAAATTCATGCCTTTCATTCCCTGACACACACAAAACCACTGCAAAATGATAATCCAAACTCTCCTTAAACATCTTCAAATGACAGGAAACGCACTACCTTGTGACAATCCATTATATTTTTAGAAAAGTCTTCATTATATGCATCCAATTCTGTCTTCTGTAGCTCCCTATCCAAAATGGCTTTTGGAGCGAGACCAGTGTTTAAATCTTTGGACATTTACTGGCTCAGTGATCTTACACTAATTACTTTAAATTTCTAAACCTCAGTTTCTGTTAAAAGACAAACACAAAAAATTAAAAAACCACAAATTCCTTATCATGCATGACTACAATAAATAAAACATCAAGCATAGTGCCAGATGTAGTTATTGAACAAGTGTTCAATAAATGCAAGCTGGCACCTCCTACCCGCATCTACACATTTCCCTCTTCTACATAACCTTCCAATTACCTGGATTTGTAACGATTTCTTAAATCACACCTAAGTTTATCCTTCAAGCTAACTATCCTTAGATTCTTCTGTCTCTCCTCATATAACCTGATTTCTAGTGCCTTCTCCATCCTGGTAATCTTTCTCTGGATACATTAGAATTTATCAACATAGTGCCAAGAAATGCGTACAATATTTTCAGGTATATAAGATTATTCCCTACCTTACTTTGGATACTTCATATAGACCAAGGACAACGTTTTAAGGAGCAGATGTAAATATTATTATAACTCATACTATACACAGACTTAACCTATATGTTTTTTCTTACTAAATTAAACAAATATCTCTCTTTACTTGGACTTTTTCTCTATAAAGAAATAATATAGCAGATTCAAAATATGGAAAACTTTCTAATTTTCCTATCCAAAGTTTTTAGATCCATCTGGTCACAGAGCAAAGATTAAAAAGAACAACCATATGATTCAAATAACTTTTTAAAAAATAATCTTTATTTTTTTTGCTCATGTAAAAAAATACATGGTTGGTTTTACCTAACCAGAGCCCTCTACCTCTTTTGTTTTGTTTTTATTAAACTCCTCAACCCCATATTATTACACTGGTATTTTCAATCACAGTGATGCCTCCCTCCTCAACCTCAGAGACAGACCATTGATTAGTTGGGAGAAGAGGGGAGGAGCAAAAATGGTTAATAAGAAGGGACAGAATCAGGCATGGTAGCTCACTCCTGTAATTCTCAGAGACTCAGGAGACTGAGACAGGAGGATAGCTTGAAGCCAGGAATCAGAGACTAGCCTGGGCAACACAGCAAGACACCCATCTCAAAAGAACTTTTTTGTTTTAATTAGGCAGGCATGGTGGCAACCACCTGTAGTCCCAGCTACTCAGGAGAAGGCTGAGGCAGGAGGATTGCTTGAGCCCAGGAATTTGAGGCTGCAGTGAGTTATGACTGTGCCATTGCACTCAAGCCTGAGCAACAGAGTAAGACCCCATTCTCTTAAAAAAAAGGGGGGTTTTCAAATATGGGCTTTGAGAGAGAGGGTACTCTTTTTAACTGCTAGCTATAAGGCTAGCTTTTCCACTCTGCATAACTAAAACATGGAAGGAGACAGCATTAAGTCCCCTATGACATCATCTAAATTCCTAGAAGTAGCCATGCCTGGAACTAGTGCCATTATTTGGCTTTCCCAGTTACATGAGCCAATAAATTCCCTACCCCTCCCTGCCTTTTGCTCATCTGAATTGTTGCTGTGGCTATAATCCCTGAAAGTTGCATTCAATTTCAAGGAGGATAAAAGCAATATGACATAGAATTGTGGATTTTTAGATCTGGAGTATTTTTTCCCTATTATATCCCCATCACCAAGATAGGTACTTGGCACATGGCAGAAGCGCAATTATTATTTTTCAATGACGTATGGGATCATAGAGATCACTGAGCTTCAGAGAGGTTAAGTCAAAATGTTTGTTAGAGGCCAGGCGCGGTGGCTCACGCCTGCAATCCTAGCACTCTGGGAGGCCGAGGCGGGTGGATTGTTTGAGCTCAGGAGTTCGAGACCAGCCTGAGCAAGAGTGAGACCATGTCTCTACTAAAAATTATCTGGACAACTAAAAATATATAGAAAAAATTAGCCGGGCATGGTGGCCTGTGCCTGTAGTCCCAGCTACTCGGGAGGCTGAGGCAGTAGGATTGCTTGAGCCCAGGAGTTGAGGTTGGTGTGAGCTAGGCTAACGCCATGGCACTCACTCTAGCCAGGGCAACAGAGTGAGACTCTGTCTCAAAAAAAAAAAAAAAAACTTTGTTGGTAGCAGAGCCAAGACACCTGCCTTGGTTGTGCTACTGGCTCTCTATTAGCAGCTCTTTTTACCGTATGTACTAACATGAAGAAATTAGTCACTTGTTAAAGCCAAAAGACAGTAAAACCTACTGCTTTTCATTTCTTTCCCAAAACTAGGCCTAAAAATCCTTACTCTGCTATAGCAGTTTAGCTAGGGAAGACACAAGACACTACTGCTATGCAAGCCTTAAGGCTCTGGCACTTACCTCTGGAGCACACATCCTTGAACTACATTCAAACCAGATTCTCTATGCAGTGTATAATCCTGTTTGGAAATCCTAGAAGCTACAATTTTATCTTGGCATTTTGCTATCTTGCAAGTCTATTTATTAAAGTTTGAGAAACTTCAATTTTCACCTCATCAGCAAACACAATACTATGATCTGCCTGTTTATTCACCAGCAGAATAGAGCAAAAGGAAAACTTAGAAATCTCCAAAACAAATTAGCAATCTATCCCAATTCAATTCCTGAAGTGGTTTTGCCAAGTGAAGCTCTAATATTTGGAAGTCAAGCTGCCTTCTTAGAAGTAAGGAGCTATAGAAATTTACTATTAATATGATCTTAAAGGTCACGCCTACTACATTTAAGGACACTATTTTTTCCACAAGGATAAAGTAACTGTATAATACATGGCATGGACCTCTCTAAGCAACCCTTGTTTAACAGTATAGCTCAGTGAATCTGAAAAACCCTGGAAGTTTTTGCTCTATAAAAAACAAGTACCAGGCCGGGTGCGGTGGCTCACGCCTGTAATCCTAGCACTCTAGGAGGCCGAGGCGGGCGGATTGTTTGAGCTCAGGAGTTCGAAACCAGCCTGAGCAAGAG
>NW_012150063.1:7967513-7980491 GCF_000956105.1 Propithecus coquereli | reverse complement strand
GGATTGTTTGAGCTCAGGAGTTCGAAACCAGCCTGAGCAAGAGCGAGACCCCGTCTCTACTAAAAATAGAAAGAAATTAATCGGACAACTAAAAATATACAGAGAAAAAATTAGCTGGGCATGGTGGCGCATGCCTGTAGTCCCAGCTACTCGGGAGGCTGAGGCAGTAAGATCGCTTGAGCCCAGGAGTTTGAGGTTGCTGTGAGCTAGGCCAACACCATGGCACTCACTCTAGCCCAGGCAAAAGAGTGAGACTCTGTCTCAAAAAAAAACAAAACAAACAACAAAAAAAAACAAGTACCAGAAGACATAAATTTGAAGGGTGTCTTATTTCTCATATCCAAAGAACTCTGTCTCTTCACACCTTCAAACATCATGATCATTCACAATGATCCATTCATCTTTAAGTTAAGAGCATTTGTAGAACCACATTGTTTTTCTTAAATACTCATTTTCCTCTTTAAATCTAGTTAATATATTATTAAAGCACTCGAGGAAACTTAACCATAAAAAGCCAAACAATGTAAATCTTCAAAGTCTTACTTTGTACTTCACAGACTTCCAACTATAGTTGAAAAGACTGCCTGTCATTGTACCTAATCTACATTTACTTTAATAGTCTGATCACAAAAGTATTTCTTTGGGCTGAAGGACCACTGAGGTGTTGTCAAACCCTTTTCTTTTTTTTTTTTTTTAAATAGCGACGGGGTCTCACTCTTGCTCAGGCTGGTCTTCAACCCCTGAGCTCAAGCAATCCTCCTGCCTCTGCCTCCCAGAGTGCTAGGATTACAGGCGTGAGCCACTGCGCCGGCCCAAACCCTTTTCAAGTAGATGAATTTCTGTATTTCTGTATGAAGCAACACTAGATGGTAAACATCTATCCAGGGAATGCCTATCCTAATAATAAAATTTTATTATGTACAGGTATCCACAGTTGCAACGATTTCAAAATAGTACCAAAAACTAGATGATGAAAAAAATGTTTAAAAACAAGGGAAAAAAAAAAAAACCTTCCTTAGATTTTTTTTTCTTTTTTTTAAGGCAGGATCTCTCGCTCTGTCTCCTGAGCTAGCTAGAGTGCAGTGGCGTCGTCATAGCTCACTGCAACCTCAAACTCCTGGGCTCAGGCGATCCTACTGCCTCAGCCACCTGAGTAGTTGGGCTACTTGATCCACCATACCCGCTTATTTCTCTACTTTTTTGTAGAGACGGGGTCTCACTTCGGCTCAGGCTGGTCTCAAACTCCTGGCCTCAAGCAAGACTGTCCTCAGCCTCCCAAAGTGGTAGAATTACAGACATGAGTCACTGTGCCCAGCCCTTCCTTAGATTTCATTGTATAATATTGGATCTACTGTTAAATAAAAGCAATTAGCACTTTCCTAAGAAATATACAGCAGGAAGATAAAAATTAGAATTTGTAACTCAATCTGTGTATATTAATTCTTGCCTGATAACTTAAAAGCCGCATTACATTAGTCACTGAATTACTGTTTCAGATAAGAATGGCACGTAGTTCAACTTTAATATTTTACAGACTAAGAGAACTCAGAGTAGTAGTTAACTGACTTTCTCAAGCTCACATAAATTTATGCTAAGATCCTCCCCAAACCCTGCTCAATGCTATTTCCACTGCTCTATACAATTTTCTTTGGATATATATATTATTTTCTTTCCAATATCCAAAACAAAACAATATTATTGGTTTCATGCTTTGTCTGTTTTCAAAAACAAATTTTTATAAACTGATTTAAGTATCTTTTCAAGACGCCTGAAGACATTTCATGCTGCTGCATAGAAACCCAAACAAGACTTCTGACAAACGAGGTATACTGATCAAATACACCTAAATATCAGTTATACTCTTCCTGTTTCCAACTTCCACAAGAGTTAGCTTTGAACTGAAACTTAAGAAATGCATTTCCTTTATTCATACTTCCAAGTTACATTTTTAATATTTCAAATAGCTAGACACAAAAATCAAAAGCAATAGCTAACCATAAGGAAACTTTCATTTAGAGGGAGAAAAAGTTCCTTAAATGTGTTAGAAACTGAGCCGTCACATTCTTTTAATTGGAAACTCTAACGCCGGGTACTACCAACCAGAATTTTTTACATTAAAATTCAAACAGCTTAAAAAAAGCTTCTAATTTGCCTCCTGTAGAAAGAAGGTGAAAAACATTTTAATCTAATACTAGAAAAGTGTACAACTTCATAAATTGCGGTTCAAGTTTGCTGAATTAACCACAATTCAAATGTGTTAAATGTTTAAAAAACATCTAAGTCATTAAGACAGTTTAAGTGCACCAAAAAAGGGCAAAAACTTTTGCTTTGCTTTGTTTCCTTAGAGTCTCCATCCCACTGAAGCTGAGTGACTACTTGCTGTGGGTAAAATGATTTTCACGTTCCTTCTTCCTCCGGCTAACATTTTTGGTAAGAGGAAGGCAAGACTCCAGGAATGTGTGTTTAATGCAGCCCTGAGTTCAGTTCCTCCTTTCGTGGGGCAAATAGGGAATAAACTGCCGATGAAGAACTGAAGTAATTTTAAGATTTGTTTTACTTGAAGGTAGGGGTGTACTAACACCTGCCAACTCAGTTTTTAACCGAAGAGGTAAAAGTACCGAGCAATCGTTACAAAACTGGGTAGCAAAGCATGCACGTCATGCTTGCAAAGACTAAATTTTTTTAAATTAAACCTTCAAAGGAACTAGGAACTAGGGAGTAAGCGCCAGGGCGTAATATGTCATTCAGTTACGGCTCTCCAGAGGACCGAGGCGAAGAGATTCATTCCTCAGAGGAACCGAGGCGACCATCCTGCGACTGCGACCAGCGCGAGGGCGCAGCGGGCAGCCGGGCCGTAGGCAGCGGGCGGTCCGGACGCTGGCCCCGAGCCCGAGGAGTTACACTAACAAAGAGCTCACTGCCCCCCGGAGCGGAAGCAGCGCCTCCCCGCCGCCCCCGCCCCGCGACCCTCCCTCCCCAAGTTCAGGGCCCGGCGGCCGACTCGCTGCGGGGCCTGCAGCCAGGCCGGGCTGGCAATCGGGATGCGGGAAACAGGTAAAGGCAAGAATAGAAGCCCCAAAGGGAAGAGAGGGCACTTCCCGACCGGGTCAGCGCAGCAGAAAAGGTAAACGCAGCGGGCGAGAGGCCCTGCTTCCCGGGGAGCCGCCAGGCACAGCGGACGGGGCGCCGCGCTTTGTTACCGGCTGTGAGAAGCTCCGGCCGCCGCCGCTGCCATCGCCCCCGCCCCGGGGCGTCGCTTCCCGGCGGTTTTCGCCTTCCTCAGCCGAGTAGTCGATCTCCCCCTCCTCGGTCTTGAGGCGCTTGGCCTGGCTCTCATACTCCCGGTCCTCCTCGTACGTTTCCCTGGGGGAAGAGGAGGAGGAGGACATGGCGGCGGCCGGAGGGACCGGCGGGCAGGCGGGTGGTGGCGGCGGTGGGGCGCGGGCCTCGGATGCCGCCGGCCAGTCCCCGCCGCGGGCAGCGCCTCTTCAGCGAAGGTCTCCGCTGCTGGGCGGTCCGCGGGGGCCGCGCGCCCAGAGCCGGGTGGCTGAGGAGAGCTGGGGCCTGAGGGGGCTCGCCCCGGGAGGAGGCTCCGGAGCGGCCGCTCCCCTTTATTACCGAGCCAACATTCAGCCTCTCCCTCGTCCGTCTCCTCTCAGAACCCGAGGGAGCGAATCTAAGGATGAGGACGCGACCGTGGCTTCCGGTCTTTCCTCCTCCCCTAATCCGCTCCCCGCCGCCCAGGCCGAGCCTCCGCCCCCGCCTTAGCGGCCGCCGCGCAGGATCGAATCCAGCCGCAGCCCGCGGGAAGCGCCCCCCCACAGCCTGGATCCTGCTCCCTATTGGAAGGGGAAAAGTCGACCAGGCTTCCAATTGGCTCTGAGGGATGCTCGTCAAAAACCGCCCGCGGCCCGGCCTCGCCTCCTAGCCGGCGCCTTCCGAACTCTCCACTGGCCTGAAAGCCCCAGCCGCGCAACGGCCGCCGCCCGCCGCCGGGAGCGGTTGCAGCCGTTGGCGGTGTAAGGCTCCTACCCGAGGCCAGGCTTGGAGTGAACCCGGACGGGAGCTTAAGCGTGCAGTGGCGCCAGGGCTGCGGGTGTTAACCGCCCTCCCGCTAATTTAAATGCTTTTATTCTTTTCAAAAGAGGATGAAGAAAACCTCTAAAATCCCTGCAGACATTCCACAGAGCCCTAAAACTGCAAGGGATGAGGGGAAAAAGGGTTTGGAACCATGAAATTAATTAGCCTTCCCACTATGTTGTGTGCAAAATGTAATACAAGTGGGTGGACTCTCCTCCCGCCCCTGACTAGATATTCGAGAACAGCTGTCAACATTTGTTGAGTGCCAGCGAGGTGCAAGTCCGTAGGAGACGCTCTGCACAGGCGCCTGTCAGTTTGAGCGGTTATCGCTCGCTTGCAGTCTGGGCCTTCTTTACGGGCGGCATAAGGGACTTGTCTGTGAAGCCCCTGTTCCAGTTAAATGTTTTAAACCTTCCATATAAAATTTCATCCTTCATCCCAATTGTTTCTCTTCTGGACAATCTATTTCACTTTATCATTAATTTTGGAGAGATACGAACGCCTGTCAAAATTTTGTTTGTCCCTTGGACCACAGCTCACTTCCTCTGTTGGAGTACTAGGGACTCTTCCAATATTTTAGTTGCAGCGTTCTCTTTTTGCAACAGAGCCCTTTATACTTACCTCTTTAGATGTTCTGTTTTAAATACTGGGAGCGCTTGGGGACAGGAACTGTGCACTTCTCATCTTTGTAAACCTAGTTCCTGTACAATCTCCAGCACAATTTAGGTGGTCAAAAATGCTGAATGAGTCGTCTTTGGGAAATAAAGATCCAGTATATCTTCCAGAAGAGAAAGTGGCAAATCTAAGGCAACCTAACTGCTCTCTGTTTCCCCTTGTAGGATTGCCAGAGATCCAGTCTCTGTGTTTCTGCTGTCCTTGTCTCTCAGATGCTTCCCCAAATGTGGCCCTTTCTTTCCTAACAGTGTGGATTGTTTCTTCTTCCAGACCAGTTCTCTCCTTTCCAAAGTTATTTCCTCCCAAAAAGCTATTTTTATTTATTGCTGACAATGCTTTCCGCATACACTGTTTTGTACTTTGTAATTTACATTGCCTGTCATTTTGGAATCCAGTTGCAAGATTTTCCACAACACAGTACAGTTATAATCAAATTTGTGTGCGGCTGCAGGTATACATTGACTAAGCTAAAAAAAAATTCGAATTTTATTTTTTAAATTAAAATAAACTGGAAGTATCAAAGAGGGAGCTGCAGAGCTGACTACAGATGAGAAAATGTCATCAGCACAAAGTGCTGCAATGGTTTGGGAAAGTAAATAACAACAAGGGAAACAATTATACAATTCTGTTTAAAGTCGTTCCATTGATTCAGATGTCCCCTAACATATTCAGAATACAGAGACATTGCCTGGCCTTCAGAATGCTGAAGGCAGAAAGGGTCAAAAAACTGAGGTTTAAAAAAACCTATTTAGGGCTGGGCGTGGTGCCTCATGCCTGTAATCCTAGCACTTTGGGAGGCCTAAGCAGAAGGATTGCTTGAGGTCTATTTGAGACCAGCCTGAGCAAGATCTAGACCCAAACTCCACAAAAATTACAAAAATTAGCCAGGCATGGTGGGGCGCCCCTGTAGTCTCAGCTACTCGGGAGGATCGCTTGAGCCCAGGAGTTGGAGGCTGCGGTGAGCTATGATGACACCACTGCACTCTAGCCTGGGTGACAGAGCGAGACCCTGTTGGAAAAGAAAAAGAAAAACTTGTCGATATGTTATCTTTAGAATCCAGTGTGATTTTTATAATAGTTTCAGCAGCATTGAAGATCAGGAAAGGATGAATGAATTAGTAAACTTGCTTACAAAGGAAACTTTTTCGATGGGATGAGATAGGCCATTCCCAAGATATTTTTAATTTGCCCGAATTAAAAGAGACAGAAAAGTTGGGAGCTTAAAACTCTGAATTGTTTTTCTTTAGGAGAAATGAAACAATAGAATATTCTTAGGAATGATCAGTAGCACTTAATATCTTTTTGTTGTTAAGTATGAGCAACTACTTATTAATTTTTTTTTCTTAGAAAGAAACATTTAATAGGGATTTATGAGCAGAAGTCATGTCTTGGGCAGGAGCAAGGAGAGACAAGATTGTAGATACACACCTACTTGTTAATTTTATCTGTATTTTCATATGGAAGGTAAATTTAGTCTGAATAGATTCTATTGACTCCCAACTGTGAACTTATTAGGCCCTATACAAACTTTCCAAAGATTACTTGTGGTGGAGAAAATATTTTAAATTCTCAAAGCCCTGCATTCAACCTATGAATTATACCAAGTTAAAATGCAACTCTCTCGCCAGTATGTAAGGAAACCCAGCCTTGCTGAACCTAGGCTGCTATACTCAGCATTGTTTCACTAATAATAGGTAAAAGTCCATATGTACCAGTGTTAAACTTCATTCTTTTTGTGACAAGTGCAAATCAAACTGTTGAATAAAAATTATTGAAGAAGTAAAACTTTGGAAGCATTTTTAAAGGACATCACTCAGGTCACTGACCATGGGTGTTATTTGAGCTTGTTGCAGATAAGATGTTCAGACAGGACAGTAGGTTCTTTGATAAGGAAAATGCTAGCTAGCTCATGAGAAGAGCTAAAGAGGGAGAACATAAATTATATTCTACGCTATTTCACTTAGATAAGATAAAGAAATGACACACTGCCCAGTCACAAGAAATGCCTAAGACAATGAAAAACAACTCCTAAATGCTACAACCATCTGGAACTTCTTGTGCATTACAGCCTCAGACCATTGGCTAATTTTCTGAGTGATTGATTGGATTGGCTGCTATAGAGTAAAGTACGCAGCAGCCAAGAGTTCCCATTGCCACATCCCAAAAGGGATTCAGGAATTATACCGGAGTGGGAGACAGGCCTAGGACAGGCCTAGGGAAACTGAGAGTCAAGGGTCTTCATAATGTAGCCCTAAATTGCCCTTTAGTTTCAAATCTCATACTGACCTATGTAAACTAATTTATAAGACATTGTGCTAGATGATAAGGGGACTAGGAAACTATATGAACTGGTCCTTGTCATCTTGAGACTTGCAATAAAGTTAAAGAAACAAGGCATTTACCAAAAAGATAGGCTACAAGGCACATATAAAATAATACACATGCAATAATAATAACAACCACATATAATATGCCAGTCACTATGCTAACAATTCTGACAGAAGCCCTCTACCAGAGACATTATTATTATTATTATGCCCGTTATGCAATTAAAGAAACAGTCTAGGGAGGTTAAGAAACCTGCCCTAGAGCCACAACTAATAAACTAGAGAGCCAGGATTGGAACTCAAGCAATCTGGTTCCAGAGCCAATACTCTTCATCAGAAGAATGATGATTTAAACAATTATGCTAGTTAGTACCGTGGACAAACAGATCTAATTTATAGTCACTTAGCATGTTACTAATTCATTCACTAATTTATACCTGGGTTTAAGCAGCTGTAATTCTGGGATGGGCCAAAAAGATTATTAGCTTTCACTATTGGTACTTGTATAAGGAAATTAGGTTTACTTCCATAGGAAATTACAAGTATAATGCACTGTTTTGCTGTTAATTTTTCCATTTAATTTTGTAGAAAAAGCCCAGAAATTATGTGAAAAGTGTCACTATTTTCTGATGGATGCATCCTTTGAACAACCACAGATGCAAATTATGAGTTTTTCATACCCAAACTCAATTTCCAATATTGCTGTTATTTCATTGAATATACAAAACTTTTGTTTCCTGCCTCAACTCTTATAAAAGTCAAATAAAGCCTCATGTACATTTTACTGTCAGCCACATTTTCAAAGGATTAGAGCTGTAGAGGTTTGTTATGATTAAGACAACATGTTTAACATGAAATCCAGCTATTTAGAGACAAATCAGTTAGTTTCTATGAAATTTTGCTAAATCCAGAGTGCACTATTTCTGATGCCACCACTTGGCTTGTTTGACGGCAATCACAGAGAAAGTGTACTGTGTTGCTGTTGCTAAAACTAGCCCCTTTAATTCAACCCACATTTGCTTAGTTATGGTCAAAAGAACCACAGTTCTAAGAGTATGCACCCTGCAGGAAGTGCCCCAGAGCAATATTAGCTCCAGGTGTAGTCGAGTGTAACCACAGTGGTATACTCTTTCAGGAACTGTTATGCACAACTGATTTGGGGCTCCAGCTGCCACAGTGTTTGGCCTCCTTAAAAAAAATTGTAAAAAAATGTTAAAAAAATGGTGATAAATCTGCAAAAATAAAAGATTGATCTTAGAAGTGCTCACTCATTTACCAAATAATGACAGGTAAAATTTAGATTCCTCGTTATTGATTATAGCCACTTAATCTTAAAATTAATATTTAAATTATTTTCACTTTTCTCTCTGACTCATGTGAATGGATAGTGCATTAGAATTTTAAAATAATGTTAATAAATTATAATTTAATAAATAAAGAGTAAAATGATAGCATTTCTGTCCACAGTTGGGAGCGAATAGAATTAATCAAGCTAAATTCGCCTTGCATATGAAAATGTAGGAAAAATTAACAAGTAATTGGTTGTACTTAACAACAAAAAGATATTAAGTACTGTTGATTACTTCAAATTATTCTATTGTTTTGTTTCACCTGAAGAAAAATAATTCAAGGTTTTAAACTCACAATTCTTTTTAAATTTGGACAAAATAAAAATATCTTAGGAATGGCCCACCACACCCCATAAAAGTAAACAAGTTACTTTGGTAAACAAGTTACTAATTCACTCATTCTTCTTTCCTAATCTTTGGATGCTGAGACTACTATTTAATATAAAAAGGACAATGGATTGTAACAATAATACATAAACTAGGTTTTTATTTATTTATTTTATGCCCTTCCGTCAATTCCTTTAAGTTTCAGCTTTGCAACCATACTCCCCCTGGAACCCAAAGACTTTGGTTTCCCGGAAGCTGCCCAGTGGGTCATGGAAATAATGCCGCCCGCATCACCAGTCGGCATCATTTAAACTAAGTTTTTTAAAGCTCAGTTTTTGACCCTTGCTGTCTTCAGCATTCTGAAAGCCAGGCAATGTCTTTGCATTCTGAATATATTAGGGAACATTTGAATCAATAAAACAGAGTTTAAACAGAATTGTATAATTGTTTCCCTTGTTGCTATTTACTTTTCCAAACTGTCCCAGCAGTTTCTTCATCCTTACCCCTAAATCCAGAAAATTAATAGTCTACCTTTATTTTAAAATAGAACAAAAGAGGTTTGCCTATGCATCCTCTCTTTGGTAACCACAAATCAGCTATGGGTTTTGGCCTAGACCTGTGATGTTTAATATAGTAGAGAGTGGTCACATGTGGCTATTAATTAATTAATTAATTAAAATTCACTGTGAGTACCACTAGCCACATAAAAAGTGCCTACCACATTGGACATATTTGGACTGGACTATAGCATAGGAATGACTGTATCTCATTTATCTTTGTGTCTTCAGCACCTAGAACATTGCCTGGCACTGACTACATGTTTATTGATCTAAATTAAGCTTCTCTTTCTCTGGCACATGAAACAAAGCATGTAAACTTTGCAAATTATGTCTATACAAGTATCCCAAAGACCAATCTAAAATTTTATTGTCTCCTCACTCATATTTGAAATGAAATCATTTTTAAAATATAACTTCATTTTTCAAGTAACCAGATAGGGCTCATTTTGTGCACCAGATGTACCAAAATATATGTGATTTGAATTTGTAAATCAACCAATTGTAATAAACGTGGGAGAGCCATTTTAACAGAAAATTTCCTATGGTGAATATTTTCAAAAGTGAAAATTCCTTTACAAAGCAAGTAGTTACTCTCTGATTTACTTTAAGCGCACCATTATGTAAAAATCAAAATTTGCACTGAATTGAGGAATTAGGCAAACAAAAGTAGTTTTCTTTGAAGGTGCTATTATAACCATCTGACGTTGAAAACTTTGTAGGATTAAAGTTACTATTATTACTAATTACATATAAATAACCAGCCCTGTGTTAGTACTTTACTATGTACAAAGCAGTGTGACATACATTGTCTCATTTGATTGTCACAGAAACCTTATAAGGTAGACGGGGCAGGTCCTTCCTGTCTCTAATTGGCAGATGAAGTTCAGAAAGACTAATCTTTTGTCTCTAAATTCCCATCTTCTTTTCACTGTATCAGTAAGGACATATGAACTGTCTATGGTGACTACATTAGAATTGGAACTTTTAATTGTTCTGCCCTATTTGGACAGAACTACTTTCCTGGAAATATAATTTTTTAAGCAACCCAGAATTTGTGTGAACTGAAACTATTGTTTTATACGTCTAGAAAAAAATATATCTCAACACCTGTTTATAGAAGATCCTCAACAAATATTTGCTAAAATATCAGTGATCCTAAAAACAGGCAGAGCAGAAGTTGCAGAGAACATAATACGCTCTACTTAGTCTAAGCTAGAAGTATTAAAACACTTAAAAAATTGAGAATACTAGTGAAATCACTTTCAAAACCACACCTCAGAACTGGAAAACCAAAAGAGCTGTGCTCTCCCTCATTGAGAAGCTGACAGCTCCACCACTACACCACGGTGGCCACAGTCTGGAAGCCACCATGATCAGGAAGCTGCCACTTCAATGGCCAGTTGCAGAATCGCACCATACCAACTGTAATCTGCACCAGCAAAATAGATGCAGCACCCTCACTTGCTGATATTCATGAAGCTAATAAATGAACACCAGGACCTCTAGTACCACTGTTAATAGAAGGAAAAAAAATGCCTCCACCAGCATGCCTAGGAGCGGAAACAGCCTTCTAGATTTTACATAAGAGGCATCTGATTCTTGAAACCTAAGTACTTATACAACAATAGCTGCAAGAGAGTTGGGAGGATGCAATAAATAATAAAAATTTATTGTAAGATTTCAGCGAGAAAAAGAAAGTACTAATACATCATTTTATCTCAATCTGAAAACAAAGTCGCTAAGGTGGCTTCAGTTGTTCTACAAATGATACCAAAATGACCATAGGAATGGAAAAGAAAGAAAGTTAATCTGCATGATTATTTGCGTAGGACAATGCTTTTTGCAGAAAAGAAGTGAAAATTTACAGAATTGACTCTTAGAAATGTTTCTGCATGAATACTAACTTGTATATCTGCAATTAAGACACAGAATTTTTTTTTTTTTTGGTCCTGCAGTCAGTAAGACAAATTGTAATCCTTTTCAGCTAGGTAAGGCAACAGTTCTACCTACTCAGATTGAGTTTTTTTCACAAGCGGCAACTACTCCTTAAGCTCCTTTTCTGCCCCCCCTTCCCAGCCCCATCAACCAGCTAGAGGTGGGGCATTAAAGGGAAATAATTATTGGGTGAGAAAAGAAGAGAGTTTTATAACCACAGTCTTACATAAAGAGGAATCAGGGTTCTGTGTACACTGTGGGTGGCATTCTGAATGGTCAGGATACCACAAGGCCATGTATACTGTACCCAGAGAAGGAAGAGACACCAGAAGAGGAAAGAAATGTGAAGAAAGCTGAAATTACCAAAGACGAATTTCATCTGCTTCACAACTTTAAAAAATTAGCTCTGCCCAGTCTTGTCGTGGACAAGGAAGATTGTCTAATGACCTCCAGATTATCAAGCCCTAGTCTTAGAGGTTCAAATATAAAAAAAGACAAGAATGGGCTAAAAAAGACAAATGATCTAGAAATTAAGTGGATTGAACCATCAGGCCTCGATTGATTGCTACTTATTTACTCCCTGGCATTCTGGAGGGATCTAGTTGTGACATGCCAGGCATCACAGTTCAACACTGGGGCAGAGTCAATGATTCATAATCCAGTTGACATCACTGATACATTGTGAAAGAATTGATTCTCATTCTTAGACACCCACAGCTACAAAATCAGTTCCCTCCAACTCCCATCCCATTCCCACCCACCTAGCCTTCCTTCTTCTGCAGTGAGAGTTTTAGCTTGGCATGCAAGCCACCCAGTTAGAGAATACATTTCCCAGCCTTCCTTGCAGCTAGGTGTGGTCGTATGACAAAGTTCTTGCCAATGGAATAGGAGCAGAAATGTTGGTACATCTTCTGCATCATTTCCTTCAAAAGAATTGTTTGCTCCCCCATGTCCTCTCTCCTTCCCACATGCAAGAGTCTAGATGTGGCGCTGAGTTAGCTTCCGCTATGCAAACCCGTAAGGAATGGCAGAGCACCAAGACTGAAGGAACTGGGTACCTGGATAATTTAACACACACACACACACAGACACAGCTGGAACTCACACTTCCAGACTGTTACATGAGAGAGACAATTTTCTACTTTGCTTGTGTACCTTATTTTGGGATCTGTTAATTATAACAGCTTTTTGCCTATACCTAACATATCCATGGTAAGCCTCCAGGGAGGGAAACTGGATTGCTGGAAACCACAGCCTTGTTTCCATATACTGTATTCTTGTATACTTTTCAATTTTTTGTGTCATGTACGCATACTCTCTAGTTTTTAAAAATGTATCTATTAATTCATTAATTTGTTAATGCCTTTGTAATCCTGTTAAACAAAAATTGATATTATCTTCCTAGAGAGTACATTTTCATCCTGGCTGAGAGGAAAAGCTATGTATTTGTCCCCAGACCTTTGATATCTTGGCTTCCACCACCAACCTTAGCAGATATTTCTAGCAGAGTCTGATAGGAAAAGCAACAATCTTTAAATCATTAAATATAATGATAACCGTTAAGAACCAATCGTAGGCCGGGCGAGGTGGCTCACGCCTGTAATCCTAGGACTCTGGGAGGCCAAGGCGGGTAGATCACTCAAGGTCAGGAGTTCGAGACCAGCCTGAGCAAGAGCGAGACCCCGTCTCTACTAAAAATAGAAAGAAATTATCTGGACAACTAAA
>NW_012150063.1:7936318-7967332 GCF_000956105.1 Propithecus coquereli | reverse complement strand
AGAGCCAGACTCTGTCTCAAAAAAAAAAAAAAAAAAAAAGAACCAATCATAACATGATGTCTTGTGTGTGTTCCCATAAAATCATTATGTTTTGTGGAAACACAAAGGTTTCTGTGCTGTCATCTGCCCCAGTAAAGTCAGTTACATTCAGCTAGTTGCTTCATGTTTTACCACTCCTACATTCAACAAACTTTTATGACATACATTTTCAGCCTGATCCTGTGGTGGGCCGAGATACAAGAATGAATAAAACACAGTCCCAACCCTCTCTGTGTCCCTGCCAAGTACTCTTATTTTAAAGATGGCTAAGGCAGATTGTTATACCTTTTTCCCCCTCGGACTTATGTGAGATTTCAAACAGTGGGTAACATAAATGGGTAAAGAGATGTCCTCCTTGCACCTAAAATCACATCATCTACTCAAAAGTTAAAACTGTCAGATAGAATCTTCCCCTAGTACTTCCCGCTTACAAAATGATAGCGTTAGAAACTGTAGTCAAAGGCAGACTTTAATTCTCTTTGGTAAACTATTAATAATGAATGTGTTTTGCCACAGTTAATGTTTATAAGATCCCTGTACCAAATATAAGAGCCATAAAAATGATAATACCCTTTGTCAAAGTAATTGTACTCAGGAGAATTTAAGTCTAACCCAAACTAATATAGAGGCCATATTCATAGAGGTGGTCATAACATTATCCATGACATCTAAGAATAAGGAAATCGTTAAATTATGATTGTCAACTACGTGTATTAAGGGGTTAATAAGACTTTTGTGACAATAAAAGGATTTATTATTTAATGGAAAGTTTTTAAAGCTTAATACAAAAATGTGTGTGTATGTGTGTTTGTGTACCAGGATTTCTCACACTGGTACCATTGACATTTTGGACCAGATAATCCTTCACTGAGAGCGGGCTATACATTGTAGAATGTTTAGCAGCATCCTTGGCCTCTACCACCTGGATGCCAGTAGCACCATCCACGCCCAGTAGTGACAATCAAAAATGTCTCCAGGCATTCTCAACTCTCCAGGGTGGCAAAATTGCCCCCAGTTGAGAACCATGGGTATATACTCTATGATTACAGCTATGTAAAATATAGGCATATATGGACAAAGCTGGAAGGAAATTTAGAAAAATTAAAAAGACATTTTAATAGTATGATGAAGTTGTTGAAGCTTTTAAACATTCTCTAATATTTTTGTAAGAAAAATATTAAAGGGGCTAAAAATTGAGTACTGTTACAATTCACAAACTCCTCTAAGAAATTTTAATCTTTAAAAATTATTATACATTTTCATTATTGGAAAAATTTTAATCTTCCCACTGTAATAACATCAAAAGAAACTTTATTTAGATGATTGTGAAATCATTTTTTAAAAAATCTCATAAAGCCAAAACTGATATGTGATTCAAATGGAGAAGGACAGAATGACTCATTAGTACTGGACATAATTATTCTGCAGAATACTTCTTGGAGCTTCCCCAAATTCAGAAGAAATTTTGAAGGAAATTTTGTATAAGAAAAAGATGAATTCAGAATTATTCTATCACTGATACCCAACACTGGATTTGAATAAGAATGTAATGTATATTTGGCATCAATGGAAAAGTTACTTAAAATATTTCAACAATTCTCAGTTTTATAAAAAAAAAATGTATTAAGGTTTACAGCATGTAACATTTGCAGAATACAGTGTTCATTCTCTCATTTAATGAATTTGAGCACAAGAAAAAATAGACGTCAGTTATGAACATGTGCTGAGTAATGTGACAAGTATATGATATAGAACAAAGAGAGTATAGGCTACTGTAGGATTGGGAAAAAAATAAATCATTGTCAACATTCACATGGCCATTCTGTTCCTTGCTCCGTTACAACAGATAATTTTAAACTGTTTTTAAAAGTCTCAATAACATTATTCTG
Source organism: Propithecus coquereli (assembly GCF_000956105.1). NCBI lineage: Eukaryota > Metazoa > Chordata > Mammalia > Primates > Indriidae > Propithecus > Propithecus coquereli. Next base: position 7,965,404 of record NW_012150063.1, on the reverse strand, counting down.
AAAAGTACTATATCTGAAAAGTACTATATTAGGACCCAGTGGACCTAAACTTTGGCAGAGAGACAGGTGTGGATGGTTGACACACACCCTCTCCTGTTCTGGGGCATATATTTGATTCAGTAAATAAGCACAGAGGTATCTGGTGCTTGACTTAGAGAGCTATGCCTGGAGGCTTGGGGACTTTGGAGGAAGAAAGGAAAAGGAAAAGGCTTTGAACAAGAATCTGGAGAGGACAGGTGTGGTGGCGCATGCCTGTAGTCCTAGGTGGGAGGATCACTTGAGCCCAGGAGTTCGAGGTTACAGTGAGCTATGATCATGCCACTGCATCCCAGCCCGGGCGACAGAGCAAGACCTTGTCTCTGAAAGAAAAAAAAAAAAGAATCTGAGGCCGGGCACGGTGGCTCACGCCTGTAATCCTAGCACTCTGGGAGGCCGAGGCAGGCGGATTGTTTGAGCTCAGGAGTTCAAAACCAGCCTGAGCAAGAGCGAGACCCCGTCTCTACTAAAAATAGAAAGAAATTAATCAGACAACTAAAAATACATAGAAAAAATTAGCCAGGCATGGTGGCACACGCCTGTAGTCCCAGCTACTCGGGAGGCTGAGGCAGAAGGATCGCTTGAGCCCAGGAATTTGAGGTTGCTGTGAGCTAGGCTGACGCCACGGCACTCTAGCCCGGGCAACACAGTGAGACTCTGTCTCAAAAAAAAAAAAAAGAATCTGGAGAGAGAGTGGTGAGGAAAACATGGCCTCTCACCTCTCACCTCTCCTCCACCCCAATCTCTTTGGTCCTGTGGACTCACTGGGGCTTTCTGAAAAGCAGTTTAGAATTAGAAGTTGAAGAAACTTTCTTATGCTGTGATTGTCAGAATCAGCACATACAATGGGGCAGCAGAAAAGCAGAAATTACAGGGAGGGCCCCATCAACAAGCTCCGTGCTTCCATCCAGCAGATTTGGAATGAGGAACTTGTACCAGGAGACTGGACCTCCATGGGCTCATGAGCCGACTTGTTCCTAAGAACATGCAAGAAACCCATTCACAATTCACAGATTAACTGGTGAAGATTTTGTGAGGAGAAGTTATTGACGTCTTTCAGGTCTTTATGGTTAATGTGACTTTTTTGATTCCTATGGGCTGACTAGGTATAGAAACGTTCCAACTACATCTAGTTTACAAAAAAATACCCCACCAATTCCCAGTTTTATATTCCATAGGTGTTCCTCACCTTATAAAATAAGTATTCAGAAAAATTGACTATAAATAAAATGTAAAGCAAATTCTATTTTATCCTAGGTAGCCATCTTTTAGGTATAGTTTACATAAGCTGTCACCAACAAATTTTCCAAACAAAAAATTCCAATAAACTGGATTAAAAGCTTTTGATAATGAAGGACATTGAGATGAAGGCTAGTTCAAAGTAGGCTGGACACTGCAAACCAACAGGGACACATCCCCTCCTCCACCATAAGCCACTGCCATGTTCACAGCTACCAGATTTTTAAGGTGGTATTTACTAAGCCTAAAGGGTAAGGCCATAATAGCATCACTTCTGCAGATTCTATGATCATCACTCCAAATTAAAATTTACTTGAAACTACATAGAACAAATCAGTTCTGTGTTCATTCTGAAAGTTCTGAATGTTTTATATTGAATGCTGTAATCTCTATTAGGGGCCATGCTGGCCAGCACAGACGGGCACGCTTCTAATCCTTTAGTGGTAAATGAACCTATGATAGACAACTCTCATTTTTAACAGTACATTTCCTCCCCTTAGATTGGAGCTCTTCTTTCCTGTGAGGAACCCAATCCAGGTGTCTTAGTTGGGGATGAACTCTCACTCAGGGCTACATGGCCAGCATCACAAGAGAGGATAAGTGACCCAACCAAGCCAACCAGAGTTCCTTATTTCCCTAGTCTCATTGATTGGTTCAGAGATGTATATGTGATCAAGCAGAACATATCAGAATCACCCCCAGGAGTTTTTTTTCAGAGCTATTGGGAAAGACTGCCATTTTTACAGGGTTTGCTAAACTAGGAACATAGAAGTCTGGGATTGGAGAAGCGCAGAATGAAGCTGCAAGAGATAGACAGAGCTGGGAGATAGGGAAACAGCCCCAGTGACATCATTTGAGCCCCTGGATCCAGTTATGTCTGAAGCTGGCTCCATGTTGATTCCCTTTCCTTTCCTTTTTTTTTTCCTGCCATCCACTCAGGAACAGTAGGTGTAAGCACTCAAATCCAGACCAATTTACCCAGCTCATCGGAGTAAAAACTCTCACCATTTCCCAGTTCTGGGTTCCTGGAGTTTCTTCTAGGCGGTTGTGCCAATGAAACAACTGGCAAGACAATAAGAATAAACAAACACATGATTCATTATCTCTTTACCAAATTCTCTCTTTACCAAATTCAGGGAGAAACACAACAGGTTAGAAGTACCTACAATCACTCTCAAGCCCCACAGGATCTAAACAATCCTTTTTATATAACAGAAATTATTTTTCTCATGATATTACTCTTTTATCTGGCACACATCACTTCCAAATCTCCTCTCCAGACAGTCCCCGAAGGTTCATTTGGCTAAATCACTGACAGTTTTGCCCTGAATTGTTGTTTACTTCATTTGTATGTAGTCTTTGTCTTGATGATGTTATTATCCTGTCATTATCATAAAGAGGGTGTTCCATTGTCAGAATAACTGGAAGGGACAAACTAACACACCACAACTTGAATGAAACTTGAACCATACCAGCTGAAATGCCATTGTATAATTGGTTCCCTTTGCATATATGTTCACATAAACATAGACATTCTGCAGTTCCTACCTATCTCATTCTTTGTTTTGTTTCTCTTTCTAAAAGTTCTAGCTGATATGTTTACTTTGCCCTGAATTTACTAATTTAACCCCTTTTACTTCTGGTAACCTAGATACCTTTTCTTCTTCCTACATAATAGATTTTGTCTCTAAATTTCTCCTTTACATCAAAATTGTCCATTCAACCCCTTGAACCTCCACTTTCATGAACCAATAAATTCCTCTATTGTTTAAGCCTGTTTAGGTAGGGTTTCTTTCACCAATAAGTGATTTGAGCTCCTAACACCATCTGCCCAACTATTCAGTTCTACTCAGGGGTTTTCATTCCTACGGCCAATTACTGTGATGCTGCAATGGTTTGAATATGTCCCCAAAAGTTCATGTGTTGGAAATTTAATTGCCATTATAACAGTATTAAGAGGTGATGTCTTTAAAAGATGATTAGGGCATGAAGGAATAATCTCTCATGAATGTATTAATGCTGTTATCTCTGATAAAAGGATACATTTGGCCCCCATCCTGTCTTTCTGCCTTGTGTGCTTGTTTGCCTTTTTGTTGCTGCCCAACCAGGCTCATTTGCCCACTGTACAGAGAAGAGCCAACGTACTGGGTCATCGGGGTTGCAATGGAGAAAGAGTTTTATTCCGCATAGTGCTAGGCGGAGAGACGGGAGAGATTTCTCAAATCCTCCTCCCCGAGAATTTGTGAAACAGGGCTTTTGAGAATAGTTTGGAGGCCGGCACGGTGGCTCACACCTGTAATCCTAGCACTCTGGGAGGCTGAGGCCGGAGGATCGTTTGAGCTCAGGGGTTCGAGACCAGCCTGAGCAAGAGCGAGACCTGGTCTCTACTAAAAATAGAAAGAAATTAATCGGACAACTAAAAATATAGCCGGGCATGGTGGCGCATGCCTGTAGTCCCAGCTACCTGGGAGGCTGAGGCAGGAGGATTGCTTGAGCCCAGGAGTTCGAGGTTGCTGTGAGCTAGGCTGATGCCATGGCACTCTAGCCCAGGCAAGAGAGTGAGACTCTGTCTCAAAAAAAAAAAAAAGAATAGTTTGGCAAGCAAGGTTTGTTAATTGGGGCAAAATTATAGGGGCATAGAAATCATCTTCTGTTGCTCCAGTCCCTGGGGTCACTATTCCAGTTGAGTTGGTTTCTTGGAATGGACCACTGGTCTGGGTGGGTCAACCAATCCACTGGAATGTGGGGCCTGGAAGATATCTTGAAAAATACCTTTAGGTTTCAAAAAGGTGATATTATCTATGGAGAAAGTTAAGAATCTTTATGGACACCAGCTATAGGGAAAAGTTCTGAATCTTTATGACCACCAGCTACATGACTCCAAGTGGCAATTATAGAGACACAAACAGGGGGATAGTAACTAATTATTATCATTTTTTTTAGCTAGGCCCTTACCACAGTTCTCGCCTTGCACCCAAGTATTGATTCGTGTAAAGGGTGGTTTCATTTTTGCCATGTCATGACGCAGGAAGGCCCTCACTAGAGGCAGACCCCTCAGCCTTGGACTTCCCAGCCTCCAGAACTATGAGAAATAAGTTTCTTTTCTTTACAAATTACCCAGTCTGTAATATTCTGCTATAGCAACACAAAAGGGATTAAGACAGATGCTCACTCCCAGGCCGGGCCGGTGGCTCACGCCTGTAATCCTAGCACTCTGGGAGGCCGAAGCGGGTGGATCGCTCAAGGTCAGGAGTTCCAGACCAGCCTGAGCAAGAGCGAGACCCCGTCTCTACTAAAAATAGAAAGAAATTATTTGGACAACTAAAAATCTATATAGAAAAAATTAGCCGGGCATGGTGGCGCATGTCTGTAGTCCCAGCTACTCGGGAGGCTGAGGCAGTAGGATTGCTTGAGCCCAGGAGTTTGAGGTTGCTGTGAGCTAGGCTGACACCACGGCACTCTACTCCAGGCAGCGGAGTGAGACTCTGTCTCAAAAAAAAAAATAATAATACAGACACTCACTCCCATCAAGCCTGAAATTCAAAATTAGGTTATCTAGGCTGGGTGTGGTAGGTGGCTCACATCTGTAATCCTAGCATTCTGGGAGGCCGAGGTGGGAGGATCTCTTGAGGACAGGAGTTCAAGACCAGCCTGAGCAAGAATGAGACCCTGTCTCTACAAAAAAGAAAAATTAGCCAGGTGTGGTGGCGCACGTAGTCCCCACTACTCAGGAGGCTGAGAAAGGAGGATCACTGCAGCCCAGGAGTTGGAGGTCGCAGTGAGCTGTAATTGAAAGGGGCGGCCTTGCTGAAATAACAGGAAAATATCTAATCCCACCATTTCCTGATAACAGCTAAAGATCAATCACGAGCTCTCTCCCTGCTCTCTTGCTCTTTCTCTCCCTGGCTGGCAGGTACCCTGCAGGGTTCCATGTTCACAAACATCTGAAAAGAGCTGAAAGAGAGAAAGGAAAAGTAAATCTTTCTCTTTATATTCACCAGAAACTGCATTTAGAATTTGTCTCACAGTCTCAAGGTGTTCCTGAGAAGCTCCTGGACGGACAGCAGGGGGGCAAACTCCAGGCCTTAGTTTCCTGCCCAAAACCACATCCTCAGATGCAAAATCACATCCCCTGCAATAAACCTGACCACATTTCAGAGATAACCATTGTCAGAGAAAATAAGAAAGATGGACAACCTGATGTCTCACAGCTGCCTCCTGCTAATTACTCCACAGCCGCTTCTGACAACAATCACTGTTTTTTTTTTCCTTTTTCTTTGTCCCCATAAAATCGGCAAGCCACTTGGCCTCAGTGCTGGCACCCCCTTCTGTTTCTTTGGGATGCCACTCTGTCTTCCTGCTCTCTTCCACCGCCTTCCCCTCTCTCTTTCATTTTCTCACTCTCTCTCCTCTAAGAAAATAAAATAAACTTTTTTACTTTTATATATCCTAATCTCTGTGTGAGAAATTTTCTCCACCTGCGCCGTGAGCACCCACTAGGCTTTCCACCCTAACAATAATGACGCCACTGCACTCTAGCCCGGGCGACTGAGCAAGACCCTGTCTTAGGAAGGAAAAATAAAATAAAATTAGGTTAACTAGAAAAAGGAATGAAAACACGGTAGAGTGGCCACACTCCTGTGCCTCCTTCCAAACACCAGTAAAGTAACAGTAAAAGAATATCCAGTAAAAAGGTATTATTAGCTCCCAACAAGCTGGAGAAGAAACAAAGAATATTCATCCAACTTACGGAATATGGAAAGTGAATAGAGAAGTAACAACTGACGCAGTAGAACAGAGGAAATGGATATCTAAGCGTCTCAGAGGGGGATTTCAATGAGTAATGAGCTAGAAACTGAGATTCCCAGCGCTTAGAGGCAGCAAGAACCACAAAAGGTGGAAGTGCAGATGTGACTCTAAAATGAATGGATTGGTGGACTGTATGTGAGTTGGACCTCCAGTCCCTGGTCCCCTCAGCAACTCTTAAGCTTCCAGATAAATATTCCCCTCTCTGCTCACCACCCCAGAGCAGAATGGAAGTTCATACTCTGAAGAAATTAACCCAGGAGTCTCTGGACTTGGAGACGAAGCCAAATGCAGGGTAAGGACAAGTCATAGAGCTGAAAACTGGAGTATTCTATCAGCAGCTGTATTACTGAATTCTGGATGTTTTGGCATGTCCCTTCCCCCTGAGTGCCAGTAACTGAACATATACCTACCCACCCCCACTCCCCACTCCCACCCTCCCGCGAGCAAACCCACTTAGAGATTCTCCTCTGGAGAAACTGGATCATCCCAAAGAAAAGGTCTCCAGACTCTGACATTACAGGGATCCCCAATAATAGAGCTGGCTCACCACCCAATCTGCCTTCAGAAAAGCCCTTTAGACAACACACCTGGCCAATGCACCCAGAGCTTCCAAAGAGCTTTTTTATGAGGCACTCTGAAAAATTAATGGGCAGCAAGGATCCCAGACATTTCAAGAAACCTGCAACATGAAAGGCAGATACCAAAATAAACGGAGAAAAATGGAATTCAGACGTCAGAAGCCAGAGAGCTCTTGACCCTGGAAAGTAAAGTCTAATTGCAGTCACTGCTGTGAAGCTGTTTGATCAGCAGAGTTAGCGCTGCTATGGCCGCAGCCTCATATCGCTCAGGTTTACCTTCAACCGCAAGTAACAAAAATCCAGGCTACGATGGCTTAAACAAATAGTAGTTTATTTTTCTCACAAAACAAGAAGTTGGAGGTAGTAGCTGAAGGCATTGGTTCAGTATCTCCATCATGTTAGAGGTGGCACCTCTGTGATTTTTTCCACTGTTTTCCGCATGCTCCAAGGTGACTATTGCAGTTTCAGGAATCACATACTGTCAAAGACAGTAGAGGGAAAAAAAATTGGAGTCAAAGATGGTGCCAGCTCTCTCTGTCCCTATTGTATCATCTTATTGGCCAGAACCATGACACACGGGCCCCTATTTGACTTGGAAAGTTCATACCTATGCCAGGAAAAGCCATTGCTACTCTAACAAAATTTCTCTCTCTTCTTTTTTTTCCTAACAAAATTTCTCAACAAGACAGAAGAGAGGGCCAGGCATGGTGGTGGCTCACACCTGTAATCCTAGCGCTCTGGGAGGCTAAGGGGAGGATCACCTGAGGTCAGGAGTTCGAGACCAGCCTCAGCAAGAGCAAGACCCCATCTCTACTAAAGATAGAAAAAATTAGCTGGGTGTAGTGACATGCATCTGTAGTCCCAGCTACTCAGAAGGCTGAGGCAGGAGGATCACTTGAGCCCAGGAATTTGAGGTTGCTGTGAGCTAGGCTGATACCATGGCCTTATAGCCTGGGAACAGAGTGAGACTCTGTCTCAGAAAAAAAAAAAAAAAGAAGAAGAGAGAAATAGTCACCGAATAGGTAACTAGCAAGCCAGGCTTGGTGATGTGTATTTGTACACAAACTTCCAACTACTTGGGAGGCTGAGGCAGGAGGATCCTTTAAGGCCAGGAGTTTGGGGCTTCAGTACGCTAGGATGGATCGTGCCTGTAAATAGCCACTGCACTCCAGCCTGGGCAACATAGTGAGACCCTATCTTAAAAAAAAATAGGTAACTAGCAGTATCTATCACCATCTTCAAACCAAACTGTAGTTCTCTGTGATGTATACTTTCATAAGATCGTAAATGATTTTTAGGTGGTGATGTATCAGAAGAAAGACACAGAAAGTGTTCGTGAACCTAAAGGTGGAGATTCTGGCATCTTTATCTTTCAGATTAGAGGAGTTTAGGCTTTCTATAGCTGACTACGCTTAATTGTCTTTTCTGTAACAAAGCCCAGGAAAAATCCACGGCACTACAAAAATATGATGCTAACATAATACATTCATATAACATTGATTTTCAGCCTTATTTACCACCTCTAATTTAAGTTTTGAGTTTTCACACACCTTCTGGTATGTGGTGAACGTTGGCTTACCAACTACACCAAGAACAGCATTACCACTATTGCTATAAGAATTCTCACAGATGAATATATGTAATTAGCATCTATGGTAAATTCCAACGTAGCTACAAAAAGCATCCTGTAGGCTCAAATGCGACATAGTGCATCAACAGCTCGCACACTCAGGTCCAACATGCCCTGTGATGAAACCTTCGGCTCTATCTTGCTAGAACTCCAAATGCACAGCTCTTCCTTTTGCTTCTATTAATAGTGCCTAGAATAGTGTCTGGAATGTAACAGGGCTCCTTAAGTATTTGTTTATTGAATGACTGAATCTCCCGACTTCCTTATTTCTCCTTGCTTCCCTATTTCACCTCCAACCTCTTTTGCGTAAGAAAACCACAATGTATCAGGCAAGTGAGGTACTTTATCACAATAGATACAATTGCCCCCTACTTCCCATTATGTATGTCAACTAAAGAAACAAATCAGGCTTTTGAAGAATCAAAGTTAGTTTTATTCTGAAGTCTAAAAAGAATTGCAACCCAGGGGAGTCCTTCAAAGAGTGTGTTAGACTGCTCCAAAGCAGAGTTTCAGCCCACAGCTTGTATACAGGTGGTAGCGGTTCTGCAGGTTCTCAGAAATTACATCGAACATGCTCGGAAGTTTCATTAGGGTAAAATTCCATCAAAGCTTAGGTGCAAGAGCACCTCTGGTTATAGATTATGGAGACATAATCATTAATTCTGTCAGGCATTATCTTATGTACAGAAAGATATATTTTTTAAACTTATCTTTTTAAAAAATGCAGCGATTCAGGCAAGAGAAGTGGGAACCTGTGCTCTGTTACCTGCTTATCGTCTTCAGGGCATTCTTCCAGCCGGCTGCACTCAGTCACGGAGTCAGGGGCTTTGTGAAAGTCTCCTGGCAAGCAGAATGAGCCAACATGGCTTCTTATGCTTGCTAGTTTGTCTCACATATACTGCAGTGTTTTCACATTGTGCAGCCAGCAAACTGTGTTATCAATCATGTACAGGTAGTCGAATGTGTAGAATTTTAAAAGTTATACCTAATAAACCTAAAAGATATGATAAAAAAAAAAAAAAGAAGAATTTCCATTGCCTTCACCTCTACTCCTACTGCTTGTAAAAAGCATGTTGTCATGGTTGTTTGTGAATGGATCCTTCCTGACTTCTGCATAGGCAAATGCTCCTGTGCTCTATAGGCTAAAGTTTTCAGGAGCAGAGAGAGTGAGGTGTGGTGAGGATAGACTGTATTTAGAAGACCAAATAGAACACAGGTCTGAATCAGGACATTTTTAAGCAGCTATCTTGATGCAGCCAGGTCCAAATGCCCCTGTATTAGCATAAAATCTATTTGAGAAAAAGTACCAAATAGTGGATGCAATAGACATTCTTGACCTTAGTTCACTCCATATCAGTGCCATTGCTTACAAATGCAATGATTTTTTTTTTTTTGGTGGGAGGAGGGGAACTAAGAATAATGGATCCTGTTTGGGAGGGGTGTGTGTGTGTGTGTTTATATATTTCCCTCCCCAACCAGTCTGATGTATACCAGATCTAGGATAACATAATCAGGAGATCTATAGAGAGTAGAGTATCTATCCTCTAGTCTAGAACAGTGTTTCTTATCATTTTTTAAAAATTTTTTCTCCTCTTTCAGTAAAAACAAGAATTCCAGACCTGTAGAAATTCATCCCCCTGCCATCCAAGGAGATTTCATCAAGTCTTACTTTCACTAGTTACTTAAAAATTGTTTAACTAGCCAATCAAAAGTCTCTTGGCTTGGCTTTTAAAGAGTCTGTTGGATGACTCAATCATGAGGACCGATGTCTAGTGACAACCTCAAGATGGTGGCTCAGTGATAGAGGACTGCATTGTTCTGGGGCAGTAGGAGAGAGGGGCCTCAGATCCAGGTGACGTCCAGGATCCTTGCTGGTCTCTGCTGTGGAGGGGATAGTTTGGTCTTATTCCTCGATGATGACCCTGAGTGCAAATGTTCCTTTCTCTCTGACATTTGTGGTATTGCGCCACTGTGCTCCAGCCTGGGCACCACGGATGGAGTTGATGGTTTCGTCTGTTTGCTTTTAGTCGTGAAGTCTCTGTGTACATAGTTCTTTGTTCCAACATAGGCCTCTGTTGTTCCATCACAGGTCCAGTGATGGCTGGTAAATGTTTAACTGGCTATCTTCAAATTACTCCATGTCCTTGGGCCCCTAACTGCTCAGGGCCATCCCTAGGGGCCTCTTTTGGGCCTGCCTGTTACTCTACCCCCACATACCCTCTCGAATCTCTGAACATACCACACATCAAGCATTTTGTTAAACAGTTCACATGTATGAACTCACGTAATCCTTACAGCAACCCCAACAAGTAGATACCAAAAGGGAGGTGTAGAGAGCACCCTTGACGTAAGTTACGCCATCTTAGAAAAAGGCATTTTAAAAGGCATCATGTCAACAAAGACCAGATGTTTACAAACTACCCGCAATCAGATAAGGGCATAACTCTTTATTATAAGTCCCCATTGGTTGACTCAAAGGCCATAAGAAGAGCAGGACTTTTCCAGCCAACCACAGTCGTTTCTGGAGCAACTGGCCCGTGGTCACTTGTGATAAGAAACTGGCATCTACCACCACAGGCTCTGCCCAAATCAAGAAATTTTCCTTGCAAGGCACTGACTGCTCCACTGATGACCGACCAGGTCAGGACCAGGTCAGCCCAGGGCCGCCTTCTTGTCCATGCCGCTATCCTTGGACTGATTCGTTAACCCCCTTTTTTCCTATCCCCTTTTCTCTTGATGTTAAACGTTACTTTGTTTGATGTGGAAATTTTGATCTACAACATTTATATATTGATTCAGTCTATTACTATGTATGGTTTGCAATATCAATTGACTTGTGGAGTGGCTTCAGCCTGTGTGTCCACGGCTCTGCCTACTGAGTGAATGGGCGATACTGAGGAGAACTGCCTCCTTCGGAGCTCCGCTTGTGGCTTTTGTGATTGAAATAGCATCAACAAAAGTTTGACATTGTAGAAAGACACAAATGTACCAGGACCTGGTTATCTCTGACCTTGTGCCACTCATGAGAGGAAGGCTTCTCAAAGATCTCACGGTGTTTCTTCTCTGGTCTCTAGGTAAAATGAGATGAGAGCCTGCGGTGACCAGAAGTGGATGGACAGGGACTCTGGAGTCACACTGGGAAGATTCATGGCGGTGTCTCACACCCCCAACCCAGCCCTCTTCTCATGCAAGACTGTCACTGGCCACACCAGAGAGGAGCTGGGGACAGGCAGCCTGGCTTTCCCGTCCTGCTCCCAGTCCCAGCAGTAGCACATCCATCTTGATTGGCCCCATTCTTTCTTTCGACAAATATTTATTAATTGTCTTTTAAGTCGAAAGTACACACAAGGTATTTTAGGGAATGCAATCATGAGCACACCATGGTCCTCATTTGTCTTCTGAGAGATTATAATCTAGAACGAATGAGATGTGTACACAGATTATGATTGTTCTTTCTTTTTTTTTAATGAACTGAAAATTGAATGGAAGATTATGATTTTTTTTAAGTTGCTGCCTTGTAAATGTCAGGAGAGTTTTCAAGACAATGAATCAAACCTCTTGTGTGGCCCTATCCCTCCAAGGCTATGTAAACATCTCTCAGCTCAAGAATAGCTTGTATTTGGAATGATAGTTTGTTATTTAAAGGGATATGTCTCTTTTTGTTTGCTTTTTGTTTGTTTTGTTTTGTTTTGGAGACAGGTCTTGCTCTGCTGCCCAGACATGAGGTCAGTGACATGGTCACAGCTCACAGCAACCTCAAATTCCTGGGCTCAAGCAATCCTCATGCTTCAGCCTCCAGAGTAGCTGGGACTACAGGCATGCGCCACCACACCTGGCTAATTTTTATATCTTTTGTAGAGACAGGGTCTCATTATGTTGCTCAGCCTGGTCTTGAACTCCTAACCTCAAGCAATTCTCCTGCCTCGGCCTCCCAAAATGCTAGGATTGCAGGTATGAGCCACTGCACCCAGCCCTAAAAGGATATGTCAATCACCATTAAAGATATGTAGACTGAACGTGGAAAACTGAATTGGTTTATTTGTTAGGGTGCTGGAATTATGGGCGATTTTTTCCCCAATTGTTTCGATGTACATTACCATTATATAATAGTGTTTGAGCTTTTTTTATGTTTAGAAGAAAAACATTAAAATTGTTGTCATCCACAGTCTAGTTCCAGGGACTGACTCCCAACTTAGCCCAGCTCATCTCTGAATTGATCTCCTGAGGATCTGAGAATTCTATAGAGAACACTATAGAACACTGCCAGCTTTACATGGTCATAGCAACATATTTCTAAACTTATCTGAGGATGTTTTACATATCATATATAACATGAATTACAGTTTTAAAATGGCAAGTGTGCTTGTAGAATTGTCTTCTTAAGACTCTGTGGAATTTTTCTTTTTTTTTTTTTAACATCCTTTTGACGTTGGTGATAACAGTCCCACATGGGTACAGATAGGAAGCTGCCTTAAGTAAACAGGCGTCAGCTGCAGCACAATTTACTACTTTACCAGTGATCAGTACCAATTACTTGCATTTTAACACTTACCAATCTAAGCCAAGAGTCTTCCAATGAGAAATTGGGCTCTATTAATATCAGGAAACATGCCTGTGAGCCTATAGCAGCCATTAAGCACTCCTGTTAACAGCCTCCTTCACAACCTGTACAGGAGGACAAAAGGCCAGCGGCAGCCTTGATCAGTATGTGATTCCTGAAATTGCAGTAGCCATTTTGGACTACGAGGAAAAGAATGAGGAAAACCCTAGCACTCTGGGAGGCCTAGGTGAGAAGATTGCTTCATGTCAGGAGTTCGAGACCAGCCTGAGCAAGAGCGAGACCCCATCTCTACTAAAAATAGAAAAAGGAGCTGGGCGTGGTGGCACACGCCTGTAGTCCCAGCTACTTGGGAGGCTGAGGCAGGAGGATCGCTTGAGCCCAGGAGTTTGAGGTTTGCGGTGAGCTATGATGATGCCACTGCACTCTACCCCAGGTGACAGAGCGAGACCCTGTTTCAAACAAACAACAACAAAAAAAAAGTAAGAAAATCACAGAGGTACCATCTCTGTCATAATGGAGATATTGAACCAATGCCTGTAGGTGCTACCACCAACTTCTTGTTTTGTGAGAAAAATAAACTGCTATTTGTTTAAGCCATTGTAGGCTGGATTTTTATTACTTGTGGCTCAAGGTAATCCTGAGTGATAGGAGACTGTGGCCATACCAGTGCTAACTCTGCTGATCAAACAGCTTCACAGCAGTGACTGTAATTAGACTTTACTTTCCAGGGTCAAGAGTTCTCTGGCTTCTGACATCTAAATTCCATTTTTCTCTGTTTGTTTTGGCATCTGCCTTTCATGTTGCAGCTTTCTTAAAATGTCTGGGATCCTCGCTGCCCATTGATTTTTCAGAGTGCCTCATAAAAAAGCTCTTTGGAAGCTCTGGGTGCATTGGCCAGATGTGTTGTCTAAAGGGCTTTTTTGTAGGGTAATTGGGTGGTGCACTAGCCTTATTATTGGGGGACCCACTAAAATCAACAGGAGCTCCTCCGAGGAGACACTTCCACCACTTTTCTCCATTGATACCCCTCTCTACTGTTCTCAACCCCAACTCCAGTCTCTTTTGTGATCCGAGACTTTCAGGAAAGCATTTAGGGAGTATAGATCTCCATTTTAGAGGATGATATGGACAGTGTATCTGGATCTATTTGGCAAGTCACATTATAGTGGTGCTTTACAGTTCTTGGTGATATCATTGAGTGTCCTGTGCTCAGCTTAGTGGTAGCTGGCCTAGAAAAAAGTCAGTAATGATAATAATAGCATCTAACATATTGAGAACATACGACATGCCAAGCACTTTGTTAAACACTTTACATGTAAGCCTTACAGCATCCGACTCAAGTAGATACTTCCACTATCCCATTGTACCAGTGAGGAAAGTGAGGCTAGGAGGTTAAATAAACTTGCCTAGAATTACACAGCTAGTATCAGGTTTTCTTACAGTGCAAGCACTTGGCAGGTAGAAAAAAATTATCTTTGGTGGGATACACCCAGGCTTCAAAGAATTCCCACCAAGTTCCAAGGAACATGACCTCACAACTGAAATTCATAAAACATATGCAGAAGCAAACCAACATACATGAGAGTCATCAGAAACAACAGCAAAATCCCACTCGTGAAAACTTTTGATATTGGAATTATCAACTATATATTTATTTCACAAATACAGAAAATGTATTTAACACTGAAAGTATGAACAGGGGAATATAAAAACTGACAAAGCATATCTGGACAATTAGAATAACTATAAATTAAAATTTTAATAATTGAAATAAAAAGCCAAATGGATTAGTTAGCCCATTAAAAACAGATAAAAAAGCCACTAGTGAACTAGAAGATAGAGGTCAAGAAATTGCTCAGAATATAGCACAAAGAGAAAAAAAAATATCTTCAAAAACACTCCAGCAGGTGATACATTAAAATTATCTCCATTAAAAAACAGGAATAAGGGCCAGGCGCGGTGGCTCACGCCTGTAATCCTAGCTCTCTGGGAGGCCGAGGCGGGCGGATTGTTTGAGCTCAGGAGTTCGAAACCAGCCTGAGCAAGAGCGAGACCCTGTCTCTACTAAAATTAGAAAGAAATTAATTGGCCAACTAAAAATATATAGAAAAAATTAGCCGGACATGGTGGCGCATGCCTGTAGTCCCAGCTACTCGGGAGGCTGAGGCAGGAGGATCGCTTGAGCCCAGGAGTGTGAGGTTGCTGTGAGCTAGGCTGACGCCACGGCACTCACTCTAGCCCGGGCAACATAGTGAGACTTTGTCTCAAAAAAAAAAAAAAACAGGAATAAGGGCCCAGTGCGGTGCCTCACGCCTGTAATCCTAACACTATGAGAGGCTGAGGTGGGAGGATCACTCAAGATCAGGAGATCAAGACCAGCCTAAGCAAGAGCAAGACCCCGTCTCTACTAAAAACAGAAATTATCTGGAAAACTAAAAGTATATTTAATAAAAAAAATTAGCCAGACATGATGGCACATGCCTGTAGTCCCAGCTACTCGGGAGGCCGAGGCAGAAGGATTGCTTGAGCCCAGGAGTTTGAGGTTGCTGTGAGCTAGGCTGACGCCGCGGCACTCTAGCCCAGGCAACAGAGCCAGACTCTGTCTCAAAAAAAAAAATACAGGAATAAGAAAATGATACCCACTATTATCACATCTATCAAATATTAGGGATCTAACAGCCCAATAAGATAAGAAAGAATTGGAAAAGTAGAAATAAAACTGTAGTTATTTGAAAATGACAGATTATAGAATAATCTGCAGATACATTATTAGAATAAATAAGAGTTCGGCAAGATTCCTAGATAGAAAAATCAATTCACAGATATCAATGGCATTTCTGTAAGGTGTAAGAAACAATAAAATTAATTTTTAAAATGCCATTTAAAAAAGCAATGAAAACTATAAAGTAGTTAGAAATAAATTTAGCAAACTATTTTGTTAACAGCTATATGTAGAGCAATTTTATATTCGTTTGCTATTGCTGCTGTAACAAATGACCACAAACTTAGCATCTTAAAACAACACAAGTCTATTATCTTACTATTCCAGAAGTCAGACATCTGAAATGGTCTTATGGACTAAAATCAAGTTGGCATAGCTGCGTTCCTTCTGGAGGCTCTAGGGAAGAATCTTTTTCATAGCCTTTTCTACAAGTTCTGGGGATTAGGACATCGACATCTTTGGGGGACCATTATTCTGTCTACCACAAATATAAATGGAAAGACATACCTTATTCATAAATAGAAGATCATAAAGATATCGGTTCTCTCAAATTGATTTCCAGATGCAATACAATTCGGAATCATAAACCCATCAGGTGGTTTTTTTTTCATTGAACTTTACACGTTTCTTGTAGCAGTTATTATGTATGGAAGAGCAAAGTACCAAGTAATAGCCAAGACACTCCAGAAGAACAGGTATGTATGTAGAGATTTGCCCTACTGAATATTAAGACTTATTGTGAAAACTTTTGCAGTATTAACCAGGGACAAATAGAGCAACAGAGCAGACTAGAGAACCGAGAAATAGATTCAAATAGAGTCTATATGATCTACGATAGAACTGGTGTTATGACAAGTCATAGAGGCATACGTACACTATGATTACATTTATACAAAAGTCAAAAACAGGAAAAATCAAGCAATATAGTATTTAGCGATACATATGTATATGGTAAAACTATAAAGAAAAGCAAGAAATAAAATTTAAGACTTTGGTAACCCCAGGATTGGGAAGAACGAGATTAGGGAGTTGCACACAGTTTCCTTCAGAAGTATTGCTAATGTTCTACTTAAGCTGACTATGGAGTACAGAGATGTTAACTTTATTATTAGTCTTAAAACTGTGCAATATGCTGTGTATTAATATATTGCTTTGTTTGAATGCTATCTTAGTATATTTAATTTAAAAGGTCATCTGAGTTCATTTTAAAAACTTGTTTAGGCCGGGAGCGGTGGCTCACACCTGTAATCCTAGCACTCTGGGAGGCCGAGGTGGGAGGATTGCTTGAGCTCAGGAGTTCGAGACCAGCCTGAGCAAGAGTGAGACCCTGTCTCTATCATAAATAGAAAGAAATTAGCCAAACAACTAAAAATAGAAAAAAATTAGCCGGGCATGGTGGTGCGTGCCTGTAGTCCCAGCTACTCGGGAGGCTGAGGCAGGAGGATCGCTTGAGCCCAGGAGTTTGAGGTTGCTGTGAGCTAGGCCGACGCCACAGCACTCTACCCCGGGCAACACAGTGAGACTCTGTCTCACAAAAAAAAAAAAAAAGAAGAGTGAAAGAATAATACTTACTGAATGCTCACGCTATGTGCCAAGTATGGTTCTAAGCCATATGAGATAGGTGGCATTATAATCCCATCTCACAAATTAGAGGAGACGTGGTTTATTGCCCAAATTATTCAGCCTGGAGATATTAGGCCCAGGATCAAACCCCAGACGGTGTGATTCTCGAGCCCATATTTTTAAGTGCAACACTATACTGTAGCATTGTACCATTGTTTCTAATTGTCCAGGGGAAAAAAAAGATTTTAATGATTCTTTTTTTTTTTTACAAAAAAATTTTTCTTTTTTCATTTTTTTAAATTTTTTTTTAAGACTTGTCAAGTGCAGCAGTGAGAAGGGGGAAAGTAGTAGAACAAGGAGTTCAATCTGTAACTGACTGTGAACAATCAAGTGAGATAACTCACTACCTTCGGATCAGCCAAAGATTTAATGATTCAATAAACAGTGTGAGACAATTACTCCTGGAAACAAAATTAAAGAAAAAAACTGGCAATAACCCGAATGTTCAATGATAGCCAAATAGCAAAATAAAGTATGGTATGTTTATATGTAATAGGCAAGGGGAAATCACTCATATCAGAAATTTTAATACATGGGAAAAGTACATCTTAAAATTGAAGAAATGTGGTATCATGATTCTGTGCAAATATATCACTGTTAAACTAAAAATGAAAGTCCTGCTGATGATGAGTAAATAGTATCTTCTTAGCAAAGAACAACATGTTCTTTATTTCTATTTTAATGTTAACATTATAGATAATACATTCATCCACATTATCCAAACATCAAATAAGTATAAAAATATACACAATAGAAAGTTTCACTTCTACTCTGTCCCATGTACCCTTGGTTTCTATTCCCAGCCCCAAACAGGTCATTAGCATGAGTGATTTCTTGTTCGGCCTTCCAGAGTATTGTTCCCAAAGACAATGTGTGTTCTTTGTCCTCTTCCTTTTTTATACAAATTATAAAACACTATACACATTTTCCCAGAAACTTGCTTTTCTTATTTAATATTAATAGATCTTGAAGATCTTTCTAAATCAATACAAAAAGCACTTACTCATTCTTTTAATAGGTGTATAATATTCCACAGTGTAGTTATGCCATAAATAATTTAACAAGGCCTCTACCAATTGACATTTATGTTGCTTCCAATTGTTTTGCTAGTACAAAAAAAGAATCCTGCAGTGAATAATATTTTTAGTTACTATCTCTAGAAATCACTATCAAAAGTACAATGCTGGGTCCAAATGTATAACTGTTTGTAATTTTGATGGATACCACCAATCTCTAAAGGGCTAACATCTTTATGCTATTAAATCTTCCTATCGAAGAACATGGTCTGCCTTTCCATTTGTCCCAGCCTTCTTTTGTGAAAACAACAAAATCTGGATCTACTGCTTTTCAAAAGCAGCATATATACACAAAACTTTATCTATCAATGCTTTCAATTTTACATACAAAAAAAAAGGTTAAAAGGAAATAGGTCATTATGTTAATGTTAAATAATCTATCAGGGCAGGTGGGATTATGGCTTATATGGGATACCTCTGTATCATTCTTTATTCTTTGCTGCATTTTTCAGTTTCTTGCTGTAGTTTGTTTTGTTACATGAGCATGATTACTTTTGTAATAAGGCCTTTTACTGAAGGACATCTGGCCCAGGCTTTTGCCTTCAGTCTGCCAAGATGAGGTAGCTGAAGCAGAGTTTAAATGACAGGTCTGGAGTCACAGTAAACTATTCATCTTGGCTGGATGACAGTTCAAGTACCCTGACTCCCAATGTGGCTTTTTTTTGTTTGTTTTCCATTTCCTACACCTCACTGCTTTAATTGGAAACAATGGAGCTTTAGCAGAAGCTGAAGTTTGGGAAAGTAGATTCTGCAAATTTTGTCCTGTTACTATGGAGTATTTTCAAGCTTGACTTAGTGCTGTGTTTTGACACAATTTTGGTCTGTGTTTTCAAAATGAGGGCACCATATCCCAAGGATCAATGTCTCCCAAGAGGCCCCACACATTGCCACGACTTTTCTGAAGACCAAAATGAATACTGTTTAATCTGGCCAATTCCCAGTCTTTCCTCCTGCATCTCCACTGACCAAAAGTCGACTTGGATCTTCAAAACTGATGTCTAACCTGTACAATAAAAAATTGTTGTTAAGGCTTTTGCTTGGCAAAATCTGGCCCAACATTGTGCCCAATAACCCTGAAGCGATAAGTACAATAGAAATTCTATACTTTGATGAAAGACATTGCTTCATGGAAAAGGTGAGGCATGACAGAGGACAGGAAGCAGGTGGAGCCAGAAAGACATAGGTTTCTAGAAGCCTATAAAGGAAGCACAAGTCTGCAGTTGTATAAGGAAAAGTTTTTTTAAAAAAATCTTTAGATCCCAGAAGAGCCAATAACTTTTCAAAGCAATAAGATTTAGCATCATTCATCAGAGAAAAAGCAATATAAATCCATGAAAGTTTGGCCCAAAGGATTAGGTGCTTTGAGGTGAAATTGTGAAGTGTCTGGATAAAGCAAATTATCTGTGACCTTATTACATCCTATATCAGGTGACAAGCTCATGAAAGACCAGTAAGGAAGCTGTACCCTTGTTCTGAGTTTGACCTTTCTCAAAACAGAATGTGGTTTTGCTAAAATAAGAAAAGAATCTACCAAGGTCATGCTGCACTTGATTGTTTGTTACCTTATAAAATTTGGCAGAAGTTTTCCCCTAAACCTGTCAGCAATGCAGACAATTCCATAGAAGAATTTAAGCCGATGCCACTGCTACTGATGCATCTCATTCTAGGAAACTTCATTGTTTAGGGAAAACACAGTTTAGAGATTTGTAGCTTGGTTTCTTATAGGATTATTTAAATAAAGAATTTTTGAAGGGAAAAATTCTATTATAGAGACTCATCAAAGGAAAATTTTACTGAAAATTTCCTATTTAGTATAAATAACTTTTTTCCTTGTTTAGTCGATTTTTATAATAATTCTTTTTTATGGGCCGGGCGCGGTGGCTCACGCCTGTAATCCTAGCACTCTGGGAGGCCCAGGCGGGCGGATCATTTGAGCTCAGGAGTTGGAGACCAGCCTGAGCAAGAGCGAGACCCCGTCTCTACCAAAAATAGAAAGAAATTAATCGGACAGCTAAAAATATATAGAAAAAAATTAGCCGGGCATGGTGGCGCGTGCCTATAGTCCTGCGGGGAACGTGGCCAGTGTTCCCTGCAAAAAACCGGGTCCCTTTGGTAGAGTTGCAAGGGATAAGAAAATAATAGAGAGAAATGGAAAATGGAAGAAATAAAAGAATACACCGAGACAAAGATATAGTTTTATAAGTTTATAAAGATTATAGGCAAAGCGGGAGCTCAGGGGGCTCGGACCTCTCCGTTGGTCTCAAAAAGCCCCGAATGAGGTCTTACGTGGTAACTTATAGAAAATAGTGAACAATTGTCAGGGGTAACAGATTTACATAACAACAGGTAGTATCTCTCAGGTTAACAGATTTTCAAAAGGCTTTTACAGAAGGCTTCTACAGATTCTTTAACTGTTTCTATTTATGTGAGCAAACGGTTACAAAGTCTTTCAAAGGTTAATTTCTAAATTCTAAGGTAAGTTTATCATTTAAACAGAGGGGTTAAACAGAGATATGCAAGCTCCATGTTTATTAGGTTATTGTGAATGGAGACAGGTAGTCTAGAGTGGTTTAAACAAAAGCTTTGCTTTTGGCCATTTGGGAAGCTGTCGTTTCCGGGAAGCTGTTTGTTCCAGAGGGCACTCCATTGTCAGCTCTCAGCCTATAGTTTTAGCACTCCATTGTCAGCTCTCAGCCTATAGTTTTTAACAGATTCGCTTGTGCTTTACAAAGCAAATCCAATTCTTTAGGTCTGAGAAACGCGGCGCCTCGTGGGACACAGCCGCTACTGCCTTTCAGAGACGCCCTTCCAGTGTAACAGCATTCGAAATGCAGACCAGCACATTCACCTATGCCTTCAGGGCAAAGCTCTGTAAAAACTCGTAAGACAGATCCTGTCCCAAAACACGTTTAACACTAATTCATGGAGCAACATAGTCCCAGCTACTTGGGAGGCTGAGGCAGGAGGATTGCTTGAGCCCAGGAGTTTGAGGTTGCTGTGAGCTAGGATGACGCCACGGCACTCTAGCCCGGGCAACACAGTGAGACTCTGTCTCAAAAAAGTAAATAAATAAAATAATTGTTTTTTATGGACCAAAACCTTTTGAGTTTCATGTTTTGGGGAGAAGGGAAGAAGGAAGAAAAGGAAGGAAAATCTTAAAATTCTGGGGAGAGCAGGGGAAGGACCAGCCTGAATTATGCCGGTGGCTCATCCTAGGTACAATTGGTACAATTACAAGGAAGTTTCCTTTTCTTCTATCGTCGCACCTCTCAGTATCCTTTCCAACTTGTCTGTTTCGTATTTCTTCAAACTCTTGTTCCCAGCCAGACGTCAAACGTGGACAGTTATCTAACAAACAAATCCTCATTAAGATGGTTTACCTTTCCAAGAAATATTCAGATTTCTAAACAAATTAACATAAACTCTGACTCTGTTATTTTAGAATGTGAGAGGCTGGTGGGGGAACACAGAAGACCCTCATCAGTATCCCTGACTCATGACACACAGGTTGGTCACAAAAGCCATCTGCTTAAGGTTAGTCCCAGATCCCCAAAATGTCCTAGGAAAAGAATCTTGATTATTTCTACCTTCAAGTAAGGAAGGAAAAGATTTAAAAGTAACAGCACATAGGTTTCATTTTGTTTTTTTGAAACAAAAGATACTCTCGAGCTATGGCTCCAAATCATATTTCATTAGAGTTTCATTTAATGCATTCAAAACATGTTTAACTATTAGACAAAGGAAATTCACAAAGTATTCATAGAAAAATAATAAATGAACATCTAATGTGTATCTCAGTACTAGAAGAAATTAATCCTTGTAAATTTTCTTTTTCTGTTACTTGACAGCTCTCTAAGTTTTCCTGGATCAGGAACAATGAACGTTCCCACCCACTATAGATTTTTATTCTTCCAACTTAAAAAATACAGAGTAGTCCAGAGAGATTTATAAACTATATAGGACAAAAACGCAAAAATGAAGAGCAGTAAGACAAATGGTAAATTCTGGTTAGAAAATAAAGCCATGATGTAGTTAATACACAAAAGTGATACTATGAGAATCTTTCCTGTTAATATAGGTGGACTGTCTATTTGGCTTTGAGCTTCCTAACAAACAAACAAGAGGGAAACTGGATCAGTTAGAAAATCAAACATCAAGGCCTGGCACAGTGGCTCACGCCTATAATCCTGGCACTCTGGGAGGCCAAGCCGGGAGGATCGCTTGAGCTCAGGAGTTCAAGACCAGCCTGAGCAAGAGTGCCCCCATCTCTACAAAAAATAGAAAAATTAGCCGGGTATGGTGGTGTGTGCCTGGTGACCCAGCTACTCGGGATCTTCTCGAGAGAAGATCTCTTGAGCCCAGGAATCTGAGATTGCAGTGATGACCTCACTGCACTCTAGCCAGGGCCACAGAGTGAGACTCTGTCTCCAAAAGAAAAAAAAAATCAAACATCAAGTTGGAATTCTATTTTCTAATCACAGAGCCCAAGACAACAGGGCCCAGATCTTGTTAGGTGCAGTGTCGTGCATTTATTTGAGCTATTCTATGAATGTGCCACCAAGGATTAAGATGCTGAACTACAGTAGGGAAAAGTCAGGATATACCTAGGAGAGAACACCTTACTGAATCTGATGGCCAGTGGGGATTCACAGACCAACTTCAGCAAGACCTGGTCTGTGGGCTACAGCTGCCACCTGGCCTCATCTCAGTCTAGCAGGGAAAACTGAATGCCCCAAGGTTAAGAACAACCACCAGGAACTACATCCAAAATACGTGGAGGGCGGGAGGGAGGGAAGGAAGGAAGAAAGGAAGGGAAGGGAGTAAAGGAGATAGGGAGGGAAAGAGGAGAGAGGAAAGGCAAAGGGACAAAAGGAAGGAGGCAGGGAGGGACAGAGAGAAAGAGGGGAGAGAAGAGATCAATGTATGTGCAGGTAACTCACTGACGGGCAGGATTATCATTCGTCCTAGAAAAAAAGGAAAAACCAAATAAACCCACAGTATCACCTTACAAAATAGGAAATGTTCATTTTTGAGGGACATTTCTAGGGCAAAAGTTACCATAGAAGGATAAAAACTCTCACCCTATGATTAAAATATAACTGAACCCTTTTGGCTCTGTTGGGTTGGCTATTTTTATGAGTTTATGATTTCAACAAAATTCCTCCTTTCTCATATTTATCAATCCTGTTCATATCGACTTAAGTTCTTGATGTCATTTTTTGCATTAGAGTTCTCTTCTTTTTTTAGGATACTTCATTATCTTGATATCTTTGAGTACTGTGTATCAATTAACAGCATAAGCCACAGGACACCTGGCTATACGTGTTGTTACTGCAGCTGCAGAACTCACCTATGCTATAAAACTGCATTTAAATTTTGTCTTTTAGAGTTTGAATGAAGTATGATTTCATTATGATGCTATTGAGCAGGTTTATAATGTGAGCATTCACAAATACCCCCTCCATGATAAAATGACTCAATTGTCCTTTTTTCTAAGAACTGTTAAAGGCTGAGATATTCCTCAAATGTGAGGTCATAGATATGTTTTAGGTCTTGCAGACCAGAAAGTATAAAACCACATTGACCATTTTATTTGGGGGGGGAAAATGCATATATTTCCACTGTTATTACTGTATCTTAGTCCCTAGTGAGATATTGTACATCTTTTCCAAGGAAAATAAAGAAATTCTGATGCAGATAAAAGGTGTAAATGAAGGGAGAAAGTTAAAACATTCAAATCACTCTGAAACTAAATGGTGGTAAATTATAACAGCTTCCAACAATTACTTAGTTCTTATGAAAAGTATTTACCATGGCAACCACTGCATCAAATTGCTCTTAAACAAGGAATAAATTCAAGAGATCTATTGTACAGAATGTTGACTATAGTTAATGATGATAATATTGTATTCTTGAAAAATGCTAAGAGAGTAGATGTTAAGTGTTCTCACTGCAAAAATGATAACTATTGAGATAGTGCATTTGTTAACTAGCTAGATTTAACCATTCAAGGATATATATTATATACTTGAAAACATTATATTATACATGATAAATTTATATAATTTTATATGTCCATTTAAAAAATAAGTTCGAAAAAAATTACTTTTAAACAGGTCCTAAGCCACACACAAAAAAAGAGAAGTAAAAGATTTGTCCCAAGGACTTTTGTACTTTGAGAGAGGAGTCTGCCAAACTCTTCATTTGCTGGTAAATTAATAAACTCCTCTTTCCTTCTCAAGCCAATTGTCCTCGTTCTTCTGATGCAGCCTTGGGAACAAGTGCCAAACTTTTGGTAACAGAATTTGGCATCCCTGGGTGAGATCATAAGCGCCCCAGTGGAGTGGCACCCCACGACTGCTGGAAGAGCCAGGAAGCAGCCCCGGGTCAAAGCTGTGGGTCTTCGCAGGTGGGAGCAATTTCTTCTCGAGGTGAGAGAGCAAGGGACAGCCTCAGCAGCTGCGGAGCCTGTTTTAGCTCCAAGGAACTCTCATCTCTTTTATCCCCAAAGTAGACACAAGCTCCTGGCAACCTGAACTGAGTTGAGGAGAAGGAAATAGATTTGGGAAAGTTCACATCAGCCATGGCCATTTGTAAGTAAAGTTTCCCAGGACACTGAGATCCTGTTTCCACCCATATTGTGGGGGGTGGTGTTCAGACTTCCCTGTTGGATTTGTTTTGAGGTGCCGATTTGAGGTTGGATGGAACTACGGAACCTGGTTTGGATTAAACTCATTTGTGGTTCTCAGGGAACCCGGAGGGATTGGGAGATGTTGGTTCTTTTGTCTGAGAGAATTTGGTTCTTGGTTTGTCCCCTTTTGGATTAGGAGATGCTGATTCACAATTGAGAATTTGGTTCTTGTTTGTGGTTCCCACTTGTTTGGCTGTGGCATTTTGTGTTGGGGATTTCCTATATTGTCAGTGTTTGATTGTAAAGTTTTGTTGCAACATAGAAAAGCTTCATCTCAAAGTCCCTAGGGAAAAACTTTGGCTGAATGGTTTACTTATAGCTACCAACCTATGTGTAAAGACAATGGTGTTATTATAATCCAATGTACATGCTGGAGTGTGAAGACAAGTGGCTGTTAAATGAAAATTCCCATTTGATTGACAGGCCTCGGCATTTTTGATTGTGTTGGGAATTTCCTATTGTTTGTGTTTGATTGTGAGTTTTTGTCTAGTGAGTTTTTGTACCTACGTCTAAAGATTATTGTGATACCACTGGTCTGGAGTGTGAGGAAAAGTGGTGGCTGATGGTCTGTGGTTTATTCTGGGCTGTTGTTTCCTTTAAAATTCAGAGCTCAAGTGGCCAACCTGCCGCTACAGAGTTAAAAAGCTCTCTGCTTGAGATTAAACTCATTGTTTATGGCATACAAAATGATCTGTTTGTATGATTTTTGATAAACGAGGTCCTCCTGCCCCTGCTGGAACCCTCACAGCTGGCCAGGGCAAGGCAAAGGGTGGGACCACAGCTCAGGGGCAGACCTGGCAGGAGCAAGGACCGGTGCACATGACCTGCCATTCAGTGGCACTCACGCAGGAAGGGGGAAGGAATGCCTGCCGCTGCTGCCATCTTGGTAGCAGATGCGAGTGGCCAGGGAGGGTGCCGCCTGAACTAACTCTTCAATCCCACACCCAGCAAATTATGACTCAGGGTTCGGAATGCTCTCTCCCAGAAACAAATTCAATTTGGGCCAGAGGGACCCCATAGCTGGGGCAGGCAATCTGTGGCAATATCAGATACGGGGCCTGAATGTGCAAGAACAACCAGCAGGGTCCTTTGAGACAATCAAAAGGAATGGGTGAAAAAGCTGCCCCAGACTGATTTTTTGTAAAGAAGAAGGACCTTGAAAGCAACATTGCCCAAAAGTTGCAAAAGACTTTAGGTAGCAAGAATCCCCCAGGAGAGAAACTGCTTTTTTTAACTCTAGGACTTAGATGGTGAAGGAGGGGGCCGGAGTCCCCTGCCTCCAAATATCCCCATAGGAGCCCTGGGAAAAATTGACAGTGGGGATTCATTCGATTGGTGCCAACCTGTGTAGACAGAAGCAGTCTGGTGAGGAGCCCCTTCCCCCAATTATAGCCCCAACCCTGGCTCCAGCCTCTCCTGGCCAGACAGGGAGCAGTAGGGGTGGGGCCCGGCAGCAGAGAGGCAGCATAAGCAAGCAGCTGAGGAGTACTCAGTTATATTTAAATGGCATGATTCTGGGACTGTGTTGCCTCTTGGGCTTATAAGGGCTCTCCTACTCTTTTCGACAGAAGCTTAGCAGGGGACTCGCAGAACCTGCAATCAGACGGATTTGTAAACTTGTATTAGCCTATCTGGGGTTCCTAGGAATGGCGTCTGGATCCCAGACTTCGAACTGATGGTAAAGCCCTGGTATGGAGAAAAACAACGAATGAGCCTTAGTGTCTTAGTATACATGCTGAGAGGCATGCCACTGGCAGAGCTGCTAAGGAGGCCACTGGAGCTGATCTGTTCCCCGGAACCTTGATACCGCGGCTAGTTGGAGACCCCTTAAAAACTAAAGACTGTGGCTCTGACATTTGGGATGGTACAGCTAAGTGGAGACAGAATTCTCATAGACTCATCTCCTACCCGAAGCTTTGGTTCGGCCTCTTATGAGTCACCTGCATGAATACACACATTGGGAGCATGATGCCTTAATGGATTTGGTGGGCCTCATTTGAGAAGACCCCATTTACAACTAACTATTTATGTACTTGAGGTGGTCCAAGGACAAAAAGGTGACCTGCTGCACAAGGAGCCCAACATGTGGGGGGCCACCCTTTCAATGATTGACAGTTTCACTCAGATGCTTAGGCTTGTATTGGTAAATACCTTTTCAGGTTGGGTAGAGGCTTGTCCTACCCGGAAGAAAGAAAGGAGCATCTAAGTTTATTGGAATCCTTCTAGAGGAACTCACTCTGAGATGGGCTCCTACCAGGAGCCAACAGGGCCTTCGCTGAGTTCCTGCATGCATACAGGAACAGGCCTCAGAGGACAATGGGATGACAGGCATCAAGAGTCTAGGGAAAGAGGCCAAGCAAATGGAGAATAACATGTTGGTGGAGGCTATGGACAGATAGCTACAGAGACAGCTCAGCAGCTCCTCCTCCTACAGCAAGGATGTCAGTAGACACCCCATTGCCAACAGGACTCAGGAGCACATTCCACGGAGCCCTGCATGTTTCACGGGAGTGATGATATTATAGACCCTTCTTTGTAGCAGAG
This sequence comes from Propithecus coquereli, assembly GCF_000956105.1. NCBI lineage: Eukaryota > Metazoa > Chordata > Mammalia > Primates > Indriidae > Propithecus > Propithecus coquereli. The sequence continues at coordinate 7,937,895 of NW_012150063.1, read as the reverse complement.
GGCCCTGCCCCAGTTGGAAGCAGAGAGGTGAAAGGGACTCTATGAAGTGCCTCTAACAACTCATACCTCGTTAAAATTGTCACAAGTGAAACCTTGGGTCCATCATACCAAAGTAAAGAGGTGTAGCCCCCAGTGGAGGGGCCAGCCTTTAGGTGATCTAAAGTGTCTGTGTGTAGAAAAAGAAAATGAAAATGTTGAGGCCGGGCGCAGTGGCTCACATCTGTAATCCTAGCACTCTGGGAGGCTGAGGGGGAAGGATTGCTTGAGCTCAGGAGTTTGAGACCAGCCTGAGCAAGAGCGAGAACCCATCTCTAATAAAACAGAAAAAATAGCTGGGCATGGTGCGTACCTATAGTTGGAGCTACTTGGGAGGCTGAGGCAGTAGGATTGCTTGAGCCCAGGAGTCTGAGGTTGCTGTGAGCTAGGATGACGCCATGGCACTCTAGCCTGGGCAACAGAGCAAGACTCTGTCTCAAAAAAAATAAACGAAAAAAATTGAAAATGTTGATATTCTCACTAAAAAAAAAAGAGGAAAAGAAAATTTATCTGTATGCTTACCCTAAAAGTGCTTACCCATTTTTATGAACTCAAAAGATCATCTTTAAATAAAATAGCATCTTCCTGAGCATGGTGGCTCATGCCTATAATTCCAGCACTTTGGAAGGCTGAGGCAGGAGGATCACTTGAGGCCAGGAGTTTGAGGCTGCAATGAGCTATGATCATGCACTCCAGTCTAGGTGACAGATGTAGATTCTGTCTCAAAAAAAAAAGCATCCTTTAACCTAGCATGTCACTTCCGCTCCTAGGTACAATTATTAGAGAAGCACTCACCAGACGGTATGTACACCATGTACATAGCAACATTGTAATTGCAAATATTTGAAAACAAACTCAATTTCCATCAATGGGAAGAGGAATAAATGAATTATAGATGTAGTTCATACTAATCTACACAGCATTAGTAAAACTGAATAACTTGAATTACATGGAACAACATGAGCTAATCTCACAAATACAAAGTTGAACAAAAATGAGGTTGAAGAAGCCTATTTATTTATTTACTTTTTGAGACAAAGTCTCTCTCTGTTGCCTGGGGTAGAATGCAGTGGCTTCAGTCTAGCTCACAGCAACCTCAAACTTCTGGGCTCAAGATATCCTCCTGCCTCAGCCTCCAGAGTAGCTGGTAATACAGGCATGGGCCACCACGCTTGGCTAATTTTTTCGATTTTTGGTAGAGACAGAGTCTCACTCTTGCTCAGGCTGGTCTCCAACTCCTGAGCTCAAGCAATCCTCCCACCTCAGCCTCCCAGAGTGCTAGGATTACAGGCGTGAGCCACCGCGCCCAGCCAAAGAAGACTATTTAAAGAGTGTAGTACTAACAGAAGTGCACCAAATATACATTTTGTCAAAAGGTCAATAAATTAAAATCAATATTTAGTTGAGGATAAAGATGAGTATCAACATCAAAGAATGGCTTCTGGGATACAAGAATAAACCTGAAATTATATTTAAAATATTGATTGCTATTTTATTATTAATTTTAGTAATAATTACGTCATAGTACATGAACAGCTATT
>NW_012150063.1:7924661-7935688 GCF_000956105.1 Propithecus coquereli | reverse complement strand
ATCCGCCCGCCTCGGCCTCCCAGAGAGCTAGGATTACAGGCGTGAGCCACCACGCCTGGCCGGTCAGTCACTTTTAATGACAAACTGGTACAAAATATCTTTCTGCCACAGTGATAGTAATTAAAGGCAAAAGAAAAAAAATAGCTGAGAGGAAAAGAAACCTGGTAGTTTGATCATGATTGAAATCAAATGAACAAGATTCAAATCTGCAATCTTCAGGGGTAAGATCTCCACTTTCAGTGGCATGTAAGCCAATTCAAAAGCCAGCTCACCGTGATGCTCCCTCCCTTCTGTTTTAGGCACAGTTTTCTTTGTGAGTGTCATGTGGTACAAATTTTCTGTTTTTCTCCACAGCTTCTCAAATTTCGGACCAGAAAGACTTGGCCCTAGAACCCCTTGGTTATAGTTTGCTTGTGCTAAATAAGCCTCATTTCCTGTTTCCCTCTTATCTTTCACAACAACAGGTAGAAGTGGAGCAGGATGTGACAGTTAATTTTGCAACAATAATGAAAGCAGTTACTCTGAGCCTGAGGTCGATTTGCTCATTTTCATTTCATTATCTCTTAGAAATAATACTTAACATGGACAGAAGCTGTACAGATACAAGTGAAGAAGAAAAGCTCCCTGGCTTCAGTAACTCTTGTCAATTAGCAGCCTGTTTGGCCACTTCAGATCTTGGGTAATTTTTGGTTTTGTTTTTAATTAATGTCTTCCCTCTAATCAAGATCTTGAATTTGGTTTTGAGTTTTATAATTTTATATCTACTTTATACCTTTATAAATCTCACTTATCTAAAAGAAAGGCTGAACTATGTAAGGCAGCCAAAATTTAGAAAAATGACATGATTATTTAGGACAAAATGAGGAAAAAGATAAGTTGTTTGGAAATTCTGCTTTCAGGCTGGGCACGGTGGCTCATTCCTATAATCCCAGCACTTTGGGAGGCAGGAGAGAATTGCTTGAGGCCAGGAATTCAAGGCCAGACTGGGCAATATAGCAAGACCCTGTCTCTACAAAAATTTTAAAATTAGCCGGGCATGGTTGTGCACCTGTAGTCCCGGCTACTTGGGAGGCTGAAGCAGGAGAATCACTTGCTATGATCTCACCACTGCACTGCAGCCTGGGTGACAGAATGAGATCCTGTCTCAAGAAAATAAATGAAATGAGGCCGGGCGCGGTAACTCACGTCTGTAATCCTAGCACTGTGGGAGGCCGAGGTGGGAGGATTGCCTGAGCTCAGGAGTGCGAGACCAGCCTGAGCAAGAGCGAGACCCCGTCTCTACTATAAATAGAAAGAAATTACCCAAACAACTAAAAATAGAAAAAAAAAATTAGCCGGGCACGGTGGTGCGTGCCTGTAGTCCCAGCTACCCGGGAGGCTGAGGCAGGAGGATTGCTTGAGCCCAGGAGTTTGAGGTTGCTGTGAGCTAGGCTGATGCCACGGCACTCTAGTCCAGGCAATAGAGTGAGACTCTGTCTCAAAAAAAAAAAAAAGAAAAGAAAAGAAAAGAAATGAAATGCTGCTTTCACTGAGTACAATATGGAATCAGTTCCTTCACAATTCTACTACAGCAAATGCATTGCTTTTCATGAGATTTAAATTTGTGCCTAGGTGGAAGCTCATTTTTATAGTGTTTTCTACTGACTTTCCAGCAGAAAATTCGGCTTTTTTACTATTTTATTTTATTTTGTGTTTTATTTTATTTTAACTTTTGAGACAGGGTCTCTCTCGCTCTGTCGCCCAGGCTAAATGCAGTGGTGTCATCATAGCTCACTGCAACCTCAAACTCCTGAGCTCAAGAGATCCTCCTGCCTCAGCCTCCCAAATAGCTGAGACAGCAGGCACGTGACACCATGCCTAGCTAATTTTTGTATGTTTTGTAAAGCTGGGGTCTTGCTCTTGCTCAGGCTGATCTCGAACTCCTGGCCTCAAGCAATCCCCCCACCTAGGCCTCCCAAAGTGCTGGGATTACAGATGTGAGCCACTGCACCCAGCCAGACTTGAGGTTTTTGATTCAAAATATCCTACATTCCACCACTCTCTCTCTGCACCTCCCCTCAGTGTCCTTCGTTATTATTTACCTAATGAGTAATCTAACTCAATACAGCCCTGTGATAGACATTGGGGATTGGCAACCCAAGCCATTCACAACGTCCTACTTTCTTGCCTTTTTAAACTGTAGAGGCTGGAAAGCAAAATACTTGATTTTCCTTTTTTGCTGCTGGGGTGGCCATATAATTCGGTTCTGGCCAATGAATTATAAAGTGTCCCTTTGCAGATGAAAAGGGATAGATACAACTGGCAGGATCCTTTTGTCCCTTTGTCCCTCTTGCTTCTTCCCCCTTCTTCCTGCCTAGAAAGCAGACACAGCAAAGCCTGGAGATGCAACAGCTAGTCGGTGACATGAGTGACAAGCATGTGGAGAAAAGCCCATAAGCTAAGAAAGACAGAACAGAAAGACTGAAAGAGCCTTGGTCCATGTGCATGTTTCTTCGCAGCTGTACCAGTGCTGGACTGCTCAGCTCTGGACTTTCATTATGAAAGAAAAATAAAACTCGTTTTTGCTAATGTACTGTTGTTACTTGTTATCAAAACAGGTATCCTGTTATTTGCAACCAAAAGCACTCTAATAAGCCAATTGTTAGACTTTCATATTTTAAAATTATTTAAACACGTCAATGTCAAAGTAGGTTTATTTTAACGTCCAGGGGCTGCTTCCTGTGCACAGAAAAGACCATTTATAGTTAACTGGATTTCAAATTATTATACAATTATTTATTGAAGAGACACATTTTTCTTAAACTTTAATTTACAATATTTTAGCTTACTTATAATAAGTGCCATACTAGAGATGGATGCAAAGAGGAAGAAAAAGAAAACATTGTTTCACAGAGAAGCATTTGATTTAGATCTTGAAGAATGAGGAGAAAAGAAAATTCCAGGCAGAAAGACTAGCACAGGAACTCAGAGACATGAAAGAGCATAATATGTTAGGTGGGTGTGCGGGAGAAATACAGATGGGGCTGGAAAGGAAATTGAGGCCAAATTGTTTGAAGTCTTACATAATAGATTAAGTAGTTGCCAGTTTATCCTACAGAAAACTGGAAGTCTTAGAGTGCTTTATGATCATATGAGTATTCTAGAAAAATGCTCTGCAGCTACGAGAAAAAGAGACTGGAGGAGGCCATTGGTAAAGAGGCGATTCAGAGACTATTGCAGTATAATGATCATTATTATTATTATTATTATTATTTTTGAGACAGAGTCTCTCTCTTTTGCCCAGGCTAGAGTGCGGTGGTGTCAGCCTAGCTCACAGTAACCTCAAACTCCTGGGCTCAAGCGATCCTCCTGCCTCAGCTCCCGAGTAGCTGGGACTACAGGCACCCACCACTGCACCAAGCTAATCTTTTCTATTTTTAGTAGCGACGGAGTCTCGCTCTTGCTCAGGCTGTTCTCAAACTCCTGAGCTCAAGCGATCCTCCCGCCTTGGCCAGAGTGCTAGGAGTACAAGTGTGAGCCACTGCGCCCGGCCTATCGCAGTATAATTAATGAGAGAGGATAAGGGTCTAAACAAAGTGAAGATCCCACTGTGTAGGCTGTGGCGGAACCCCAGGGCAGGGGACCAATGGAGGACAAAGCAGAGGCTCAGGGTACAGAGCTGAGGGGAAGTCAAGTCTGTGAGGGAAAGGGGGCCAATGTCACCAAGAAGCATTGCCACGGCTGTGAAGGCTGCAACTTCAGAAGCCAGCAGAGCACATGGAGAACAGATGGACAAGGACACAGAGAAGGCAAAGGACCCAGACAGGGGACCCAGCCGAGGACCCTGGCTCTTCATGCTGTGATGAAGATGCCTTCCCATATACCTGCTCACCATGTTAGGAGAAGCAGCAGGAAGAGGGGGAGGTTATCTGAGAGTCGTAATATATTCATCCTAGAGAAACTGAACATATCTAAAGGAATCATTTCAGTTACCAGCATTACCATTCTTTAAACCAGATTGGACATTTAGAGAGTTCCTACCACCACCACCAGCACCACCAGCACCACCAGCACCACACCAAGTGAGTGGGTGCTCAAGAGAAGACCAGATCAGTTGTGGACAAAATAATAGGAAAATCCACTTTATCTGCAAAACAAAGTTGCAGCACAAGTTAAATTAGGCGACTCTGATACAGAATCACAGAAAAAGAAGAGTTGAAGATAGAAACTTTGGCTGGTTATGTCCTGCACTGTCCAGGGAAGACGCTGAATGCGAAGGATGTCACCCATCCGGTCACCAGGGAGGAACTGCTGCTGTGAAGCATGTACACTTCCTGGGGACTGGTTCTGGCCAGCTCTTTGCTCCAGCCCATGCTCACCAAAGGGCCCTTGATTACTAATTCATCTAATTCATCATCACCAGTTCTTCAACACTAGAAAAAGGAGATAACCACATTCCAGGCCCTGCAAGAGGATAACCCCCTTTTAAAGACACAGACTAGGCATCTATTTTCTATATCGGTCTCTTAAGAGTATAGCTGGTGTTCGTCTTCATAAGCAGGATGAATCCTGGAGCGTTGACAAGACAGCTTCTTGCCTGAAAGGCTGAGGACCAGACCTTGGACTCAGGCGAATTCACACTCTGGTGATCATCTGGCCGGTTTCTCCTGGCATCACCACCGCATTCCCGACCCGTCCCTTTAATCAGTGTCATTGCATACTGCCAACTCCATCTGCATCCACTGAGGACGGACAAAGAAGCTCATGGAAGTGGAACGCAGTCCAGCCCGGTGCACATGTTTCCCCTCAGCTCCTGCGCTTGCCCCGCGACGCGCTGCAGGTGTGTTGGCCGAGCTCTCCACTCAATGACTCACCCCTGAACTGCTTCCCATCGCCCATTCCACTTCACTCTGACCCACTCGGAGTTCTGGCTGCTGGTTTTTATATTCCTTCCATTTATTTCCCCACTGTTCCCATTGGATTTGACCTCAACTGACTCAAAAAGCCTCGGGTGACACCTTTCCAATTTCAGCCTGTCTCCCTCCGTCCCAGCCCTGAGCAGAAGGGCCGCTCTCCTGCCAGGCCCGCCCTGGCCTTGCCAACAGGACTTAGGACCACAGAACTATCCAGGGCACACTCACCGTGTCAGAATAGGGTCAAGTTGGGATCAACCAAGCTAGGTTCAGCATTAGATGCGAAGGTCCCAGCACTTTCCAGAACCTTTGGCCAGGCTCTACCTCAGGCATCTGAGATCAGCACACTTTACAAAAAGACAGGGAAACATGCAGCAGGACTGGTGATTTCCCGGGGAGGCTTTGAGAAAGTAGCTGCTTCAGTAAATAGCATCTGTGAGCGAAGCTGATCCCGTTGCAGTGATTACAGAATGACCAGCACTGCACTGTGGCCGCAGTGGCTCTAGCTCACGGCCAAGTCACACCAGCTCGACATGTTCCCTGTTCATTACTTGCTATTTTGGGGTACATACCGGAGCCAAGCCAGCCTGAGCTTGAATACCAGCCCTGCCTCGTTGGCCCCAGTCTTCTCTGAGTCTCGAATTTTTCAGCTATGAAATGACAATGACTACACCTCCTTCACAGACAAAAATGGGTGGCATGCACATCGCTTGACATGCAGCAGACACTGACCGATGTGAATTCTGATTCCTTTTCCTGAGAGTCTGATTCCAACCTGAGGCAGAATCTCCAGGATCCTAAAGAAGATGTGCTTCTCCGAGGGGTCCTCTGTACTCAGTTGTCCTTCGTCCTTGTCCTTAAGTACGGGGAAAGTCACAGCCTGAGTCAGATTTGGGGCTCTTCATTCAGTGCATGATTGAATAGTCTTCTGGGATGGAGTGGTGTTGGGGGTTGGGGGGACTTAAGAAAATGCTTACTCCTTGGGTTTCAAACTTCAGTGAGCATGGGAATCACTTAGAGAGTTTATTAAAAATAGATGTCCAGGTCCCTCCCCAGACTTACTGCTGTTAAATAAAATTTACAGGAGGCCATTGGTTTGGACCAAGTTCCTGCACCAAGCCCGATAGAGCAAACCAAAATGGAGTCACTTGTGCTGAAGTTGCACAACACCAAGCCAAAACTAAGTTAGTTGTTTATCTGACTTTCCCAGAAATCAGAAGAGAGAGAGAGATAATAGCCAAATCCCCAAACAGGCAAGTTTTAGCTGACACGATAAGGAAGTCCCCTCTGCTTTAACCTTTACAAGGAAAGTAAATTTGAAACCACCAATCCTCTTTTCGTTCTCTGTTTCTGCTTTCCTCAGCCCTTTTCTGTCTATAAAGCCGAACTCCTCTGCTCAGCCCATCAAAACACTCATTCTATTTTACAGAATGGGGTGTTGCCCGATTGTAGAATCGCAATTAAAAGCCAGTTACGATTTTAAAACTGAATTTGTTGTAATTTTGTCTTTTGATGCTTCTAAGAGTCATGGAGTCAGACCCAGGAATCTGTATTTTTAATAAGCTTCCCAGAATATTCTAACATGCGCCAAGATTTGAGAACCACTGCTTTGTTCCTCTCTCCGCCTCCTTGACATTGTTACCCGCTGAAGACAGAGGGCAGGCCTGGCTGGAGTCTGGTTGCAGTCTGGTTGGGGGCTGTGGTATAATAAAAAATATTTGGTCTTGTCCCTGGTTCCTGACACAGAGCCCTAAACCCCTTGTAATCTCCTGAGTTATAAGCATGTCTTTTATATACTAATGAATGATTCCTGGGGTGGGGTGCTAGGTAACTTCAGGATAGGGGCTGGTTGCCAGAAAACCAACCCAGTGACGAGGATTAGGACTGTCAGCCCTACTCCCCAACCTAGAAGTGGGGAGGGGTTAAAGATTGAATTTGACTACCAATGGCCAATGATTTAATCAATCATGCCTTTGTAATGAAACCTTCATAAAAACCCCTAAATGCCAAGGGTTGGTGAGCTTCTGGGCGGGTGAACATATTGAGGTGCTGGGAAGGTGGAAGCCAAGAGAGGGCACAGAAGCTCTGCGTCACCCCACCCTATATACCTTGCCCTCTGTGTCTTTTCCATTTGGCTGTTCCTGAGTTGTGTCCTTTATAACAAACCAGTAAATATAAGCAAAGCGTTTCCTGAGTTCTGTGAGTCATTCTAGTGATTATCAAACCTGAAAGGAGGTCATGGAAACCCTCAAATTTGCAGTCAGCAGGCCAGAAGTGTGGGTGGCCTGGGCACCCCATTTGCAGCTGGTGTCTGAAGCGGGGGAGGTCTTGCGAGACTGAGCCCGGTAACTGTGGGATGTGACCCTAACTCCAGGTAGATAGTGTCAGAAATGAATAAAATTATTGGACACTCAAGTGGTGTCACAGAATTGGGAAAATGACACACATTTGATGTCAGAAATGGTGTCAGAAAAAGCCACTGCACAGGCGCCCTGTCACATTTGTCTCTTCCTGACTTCACCTGGCCCTCGCACAACCACACTTCTTTGTAGAATGTGGTTAAGCCCAGAAGAAACGGCCAATTCCGCTGCAATTCTCTGACCTAAATTCAGTGTTAGCCTTTTGAAGAGTAGAAGTGGGGCTTACATTTTCCCTGCTTGAGCCTACCCAGGGGAGGGCCAGATTTGCCTGCAGGGCTCTGACCTTTTCCTGACTATAATCTACACCACCCCTAGTGGAAAATTCCAACGGACTAGGGAGCAAAGGGCCTCTGCTCTAGAATAGGGGCAACCTGTTTGCTAATCATCTTACGGACTCACTGCCTGCCTTGACTTCGGGGGGACGCTGCCTGTTGCCTTGTGAGCCTGGTCACGTGGTGTCTGCCGGAGCCCTCCTACCTAGCTAGATGCTTTGCCCTAGTTTGTCTGGGCTGTTTGTCAGTAGTCCAGCCTTTCCTATGGCCCCATAGTTGCTGCAATCAACGCACTCAGCCATTTTGACTTGAATGTGCCCCAGGCAAAGGTTCTGCTGAAAAGATCTGAAAGACTTCCATCTCCTGAGACCCCAGCTGTGCTGCTGTCCCAGTGTTCCTTGTTAAATGCTATCTCTTCCCTTCCTTGCCTTCTCTTCCCTCTCTCCTTCTAGAGAAGCCACACAGTTTCATCAGTTAATGCTACCTGTCATAGTCTGTGAGTGTTGCTATAACAAAAATGCCTGAGACTGGGTAATTTATGGAAAACAGAAATTTATTTCTCACAGTTCAGGAGGCTTGGAAGTCCAAGGTCAAGGTACTGGCAGGTTCAGTGACTGGTCCCTGCTTCCAAGATGGCTCCTTGAATGCTGTGTCTTCATGTGTCGTGTTGGAAGGGAGGGCAAAAGGGCCTCAGCTATTCCCTGTAGCCCTTTTATAACACACTAATCTATTCTGGAGCTCCTTCAGACCCTCCCACTTTGATCCGCGGGGTCTCTAGCTCCACATTCATAAATGCACCATCATCTGGAGTAAAAGCCTGTCTTCTTCCATGTCTCTGGAAATCATCTGACTCCTTTGTGTTCTCTCACCTTGGGCAGTGCCTGGAGTGCATCTGACACCCCAGGCGCGGGCTCATAAACCCGCGACCAGTACATGCCTAAGACAGGCTCAGATTCTCATTGTGTATAAAGGGTGGGAGGAAAGAGGTGGCACTGCCAATCCTCCAAGATCCCAGGAAAGAATGTGTATAAATACTGTCAACTTTTATAAGGAGTGTAACGGAGTGCTATTTATTCCCCCATGTCTTCTTCTTTATACTACATTAATAGAATGCCTAGAATAAAGATTACACATTTCCAAACCTACCTTGCATTTTTTTTTTTTTTTTTTTTTTGAGACAGAGTCTCACTGTGTTGCCCTGGCTAGAGTGCCGTGGCGTCATCCTAGCTCACAGCAACCTCAAACTCCTGGGCTCAAGTGATCCTCCTGCCTCAGCCTCCCGAGTAGCTGGGACTACAGGCACGTGCCACCATGCCCGGCTAATTTTTTCTATATATTTTTAGTTGTCCAATTAATTTCTTTCTATTTTTAATAGAGACAGGGTCTCGCTCTTGCTCAGGCTGGTTTCGAACTCCTGAGGTCAAACAATCCGTCCGCCTCGGCCTCCTAGAGAGCTAGGATTGCAGGCGTGAGCCACCGCGCCCGGCCCTACCTTGCATTTTGATAGGATTATTTGAATAAGCTCTGGCCAATGGAATGTGAGGGGAAGTGATGTATGGAATTTTCAGGATGTGTCCTTAAAGGGAGGGGCCATGCCCCTTCTCCAACATTCCCCCCACTCCCATCCCCTCTCTCCTATACTGCTGCTGTAAACGTGGACATGGTGGTATACTTCCTCGGCCAAGTGGACTTCAGGCCATACCCTAGGGATGGTGAGACAATAAGTTAGGAGGGCCTAGGTCCTAGATGACCACATTGAGCAAAGCTGCCATGCTAGCCTTGGACCACCTGTTGAGAGGACCAATCTGCCAGGGCCCTGAGCATCCCTGAACATCCTTTTTGGATATGGCAAAAATGCAAGTCCCTGACCACTCTTTAGTTGGCCATTTCTCAAGGTTAAGTTTGCATGAGCAGCCTTGAAGGATGAGGTAACATATTCTCCCAGATAAAATGCAGGCTTGCTTACCACTCACTATAGAAGTGGTAGATTCCAGCTGCGCTGCAGATCCACTGTGTGCACAGTGTTCACCTTGGTCCCTCCGTGTTGCCTCCATGAGTCTTGGGGAACATGGGGAACTAGCACCAGCACGATGAGTGTACTATTAATATTAATTATGCATTGAGTAAGTAATACAATCCTTTGCCTCAGACCCAGAGTCTCATGTCTTCTGCCAGCACGCGTGAAACAGTAACTTATTAGCTTGCAAATAGAGTAAAATCCCAGAACCTGACATACCTACCTTTGGACTCCATTCCAGAGGTAGATTGCTACTGCAGGATAGCCTAAGGATGCTAGCAATCATTTGGTAGAAAGAGCAGTCCTGAAAATAAGGCCAACATAGTAGAAAACAAAACTAAGAGGTTGAGAAAAATCAAGTCCTATTGACATAGTCTTAGCTCAGATTCATCTATGTCTGAAGACTCTTATTTATTTATTTATTGTTTATTTTTTTGGAGACAGTCTACCTCTGTTTCCTGGGCTAGAATGCAATAGCATCATCATAGCTCACTGCAACCTCAGACTCCTGGGCTCAAGTGATCCTCCTGCCTCAGCCTCCCAAGTACCTAGTTGGGACTACAGGTGCATGCCACCACGCCCAGCTAATTCTCCCATTTTTTTGTAGAGATGGGTCTTGCTCTTGCTTAGGCTGGTCTCAAACTCCTGACCTCAAGCAATCCTCCTGCCTAGGCCTCCCAAAGTGCTAGAATTATAGGTAAAAGCCACCGTACCTGACCCCAAAATCTGTTTTTAGGAGAGAAGTCATCTTATATCTCTCTTAAGCCACTGTTATTTTGGATTTCTGTTACAGGTAGCCAATTTTAATTGGTTAATTGATTAACTAGTCAAAGAGTAACTTTTCAAAGTTCTGATTTGGCAAAAAATTCATGCTTATTATATCTTTTCCGACATTTATCATTCAAGCTGAGCCAAATATGATCCATTCAAAAGCAAGAAATTACAAAGAGTGAGAAGTGCTAGTTGGGACCTCTTGAACAAGTGTCATGTAGGAATTAAGAAGACCACACTATGTGTGGTTTCCATGGTTAGCAGATATTGAAGGTACTATCACTGAATCAAGCTGTACAAATTATGAAAATGGGCCAGGTGTGGTGGCTCACACCTGTAATCCCAACACTTTGAGAGGTGAGGCGGGAGGATGGCTTGAGGCCAGGAGTTTAAGACCAGCCTGAGCACCACAGCAAGACCTTGTGTCTACAAAAACTAAAAAAAAATTTAGCCCACTATGCTGGAGCATGCCTGTGGTCCCAGCTACTTGGGAGGCTGAGGCAGGAGGATGGCTTGAGCCCAGGAGTTTGAGATTGTAGTGAGCTACGATGACACCACTGCGCTCTAGCCCAGGCAACGGAGAGAACACAGTGAGACCTTGTCTCAAAAAAAAAAAAAAGGTGAATTCCTCACATTTATTTGATTTTTTTTAATT
>NW_012150063.1:7911196-7924381 GCF_000956105.1 Propithecus coquereli | reverse complement strand
GCTCAGGCTGGTCTCGAACTCCTGAGCTCAAACAATCCGCCCACCTCGGCCTCCCAGAGAGCTAGGATTACAGGCGTGAGCCACCGCGCCCGGCCGTTTTTATGTATTTTTTTTTTCTTTTTCTTTTTAGTAGAGATAGGGTCTCACTCTTGCTCAGGCTAGTGTAAACTCCTGAGCTCCAGCAATCCTCCCACCTCAGACTCCCAGGGTGCTAGGATTATAGGCGTGAGCCACCATGCCTAGCCTTATTTGACTAAGATAATTTTCGAAAGTTTCTTGAATGTTATTTTCTGCCAAGGATTATATTCACCCATGCTTTTAAATATGACATTCCCTATTATGAGGAATGGAGTCCAGATGAATTTGGAAAGCAAATTACCTGATGTACCTTGTCCCCAGAGATCTTTCTAGTATGTTGGCAGATCTTGTTTTTTGAGAAACAGCAGGGTAACAGGAAATATTGAGAAAGGTTCAAAGTTGGGTCACTACCACATTAATCAGGAGACCAAAGCAGACAAACATAATACAAGAATAGATGCCGTGGTATGGCAGCACCTGCTACTGAACCACCGACAAAATGCTGAAAGCTCTTCTGTGAAGCACAGGTATTCTGATGTATCGAAATAGTTTAAAGGCTTGATTTCTCTATGATAATTCCCTATGCAGTTATTTCTTATGTCCAACTTTGCACATGTTCCCAATTCTCTAATGACATTAGCCCCATTATTCTTGTTTGGATGCACGTTGTTCTTGCCTGCTCAGCACCCATTCTCACTTTGGGAATAGCAGCTGATTTTCCCTTGGGGAATCCCCCATCCCCACTCCCAATCCACATTGTTGGGTGAGGTTGCCTGCACCCTACCAAGCACCAGGTACTTGGTTCAGAAGGGCAAGCCTGCCTAGTGAGATTCGATACTGGGACTTTTATTGATACTATTGGGAATGAGAAGATTGTTTTATACTTAGATTGCTACTGGAGGATAGCCTGGGGTTCCTAGAAATCATTAGGTAGGAAAAGCAGTCCTAAAAATAAAGCCAATATGGTAGAAAACAAAACCAAGAACATGAGAAAAACCAAGTTCCACTGACATAGTTTTAGTCCAGATCCATCCATGCCTGAAGGCAGTCCATCCTTGGGCTTTTCACTGTGCTAGTCAATAAATTTCCCCTTTTGCCTAAGACAAGTTTGAGTTGGTCTGTAACTTTTGGAACTAAAAGAGTTCTGACTCTTGAAAGTATTGCTGCTGCAAAGGACACCTAGAAGTGACTACCTAATCTGTATAAAAGCAAAGAATGTGCTCAGGCCAGTTGTTGCTCCAGAATTTCTAAAAGTAAGAAGAGCCTGGTGCTACAATCCAGGTCAGAGGGGAGTGGATGAGGGACTTGTTTTGAAGCTGCTTTACATAAAATTGATTAAATACCTATTGTTCATATCAAAGAATGGAGGGAACAAAAGCCCTCCCAAGCCACTTCCTTAGTGCCACTATTGACTTAAACTAAGGAATGATCAATCAGCAAGGTTTCCAGAGCACTGTAAGTGTCCAACATGTTTATGACTATCAATGCCTACTAGAGACAGAATGACATAGTAGAATGCTCTGGGTTCAAATCCCCGCTCTACAATTTACCAAGTTAAATTCAACTAATGGCTTAAATTCAAGAAGATCCAACTTTTTCACTTTAGATAATGGAAAACTGATGTGACACACTGAGCACTGAGGAACTTTTCTAGAATTAAGGGAGATCAAAAAGGAAGCAGCTAAATGTAATACATTATTCTGGATTGGATCCTGGACCCAATCCAGAGTTAGTATATATATATTTTTCTTTTGTTAGTTCTTTTTCTTTGGCCATGAAGAGTATAGTTCAGAGTTACTAAAAGGACATTATTGGAGAGGTTGGCCAAACTTAAATATGTGCTATAATTAGATAATTGTATTTTTAATATTAGATATTTTGAATTTGATGATTGTACTGTAGTTAGGTAAGAGCATATTCTTGTTCTTAGACACTATATGCTAAGTATTTAGGGGTAAAGTATTATAATACCTACAATTTACTCTTAATGGTGAAGAAGAAAAAGAAGAAGAGGAGGAGGAGGAGGAAAGGGAGAAAGGACAAGAAAGAGGAGGAGGATGAGGAGAAGGAGGAGGAGAGTGTAGTTAGAAACAAAGCATTCAAATGCATCAAAAATCTTAAAAATTGATGAACCCAGGTAAAAAGTATATGGTGTCCATCATAGTATTTTTCTAATTTTCTATAAGCTTGAAATTCTTCAAAAAAAAAAACAGTTGAAAAATGAAAAAAACATTAACTTAAAAGCACACAAATTCCAGAGTCTCCCTTTGATCCAGCAATTCTACTGGTAGGCGTCTATTCTACCTCCCTTCCTATCTAACTGCATACAGTTGAGCATCCATGACCACATTCTTATAATCCAGAATGCTGGTGACAACCTGAAAGCCCATTGACAAAAGAGAAATTGTGGTACATTGACACAGTGGAATATTCTGTGCCAGGAGTTCGCGACTCTCCCAACAAATCGGGTCGCAGGCAGGAACATCGCAAGAGATTGGAAATAAAGGAGACAGAGACAAAGTATAGATTAAAGCGATGGAGAAATCAGGGGTCCTCCAGCATTCCCATGAGCCAGGAGGCCACGAGTGGAGTCCTGCATCAATATTTATTCTTTCAGCAAACAATTATTACCAGTCACCGATTTACACGTACATATCAGGAGTTTAAGTTTCGAGGTCTCCCAAAGTAACAATAAACTAGCTGAGTATACACAAGTTAAAGATAAAATCGTGAGTCAGCAGCAAAGTGTATAATCCAAACCGGAACAAAGAGACCACATACTTCTTTCTACTTTATCTAGTTCCTCATTTACTGAGATGTGAACTCAGGAGAGAAATAGGAACATTGCCTCAGGCTTAGACTAGCAAACTGCTCTTATCTGCTGGTCAGATCCTTTGATCATTTACTCCGCCTTCAGATTACACGCCCCCCCACCCCCGGGTTGGTTTGCAAACATCCAGACTGTGGCCCTCAGGCTTCAAGGTGGGGTCCGTTTGCAGACATCCCTGATCGGTGGAATGTCCCCCTCAAGGTCGAGCAGCTTTTGCTCAGTGAACGGACACATCCACAGGTTGCTCTTTGGCAAAGTCCTGTCCCACTCCTGGGGTTCTCACGTTTCGACCCTAACCTTCAGCATCTCTGCAGTTATAAGGACCCAGTTAGGCTACATGTACTAATATGAAAAAAATCCGAACTATATGGCTAAGTGACAAAAGGGAGTTACAGAAGAGTAAGTCTAATGAGATTTTATTTTATTTTGTTTTAGCAGAAGTCATATATTATATTCAATTTTGGTTCACTTTCCAAATTCTTTTTACTTTAATCAAAAACAATGCATGCACATGATTAAAAACCAAATAGAGCAGTCTAAAATATTTACAATGTAAAACAACAGTCTCTTGTTCTACTCTTCCCCAGCTATTAGCCCCACTCACTTGAGATAGCTATTTTTAATTCTTTTAACTGTTTAATGTTTTTTAAGAGGATATACATGGGGGTGACATTCAAAATATTTGGCAACTAGGAAGCTGTAGGCCTTGATAAATCAGAATCCACTTTGGCTGATAGGTACTTCATGCTGCTGTGTGCCAGCTCACAGCAGCCCTGGAGAAGATGTGTGTGTTTGTGTGTGTGTGTGTGTGTGTGTGTGTGTACATATGTATGTATGTATATGCATGTGTGCTGTGCACATGTCCTTGCAGATGCATGATAAATTACTGGAAATACATGCCAGAATCCATTGATAACAGTGGTAGTATGAATGAGGCCATAGGAATCATATTGGAGGTACAATAAGTGATTGCCTTTGGGCTAAATATGGGACTATTGTTTTACTGAGTGGGGCATACAAAGTAAGGTCCATAAGTGATTTTCAGAAGGGATATATTTGAGGCTGTGCCAAAGAGTAGGGGATTAATGAGGTAGTTGGCAGGAGAGAGGAACTTCAAGAGAAAAGAACATGCTTAAAAAAAAATTTAGGTTCCTAAGTGCTGTGTGATTTCACTTCTTTTTGGTCTCCCCAGGAACCTTCAGTGGAGTATCCCTTTCTTACTTATGCACTGTGGAGTTGGATCTCTTTTCTAGGATGAAATGACTGGATATATATGTGGCCCTGACCAGATAAGTCACATTTTATCCTGAGCTTGAGTTAGTGTTTTACTTTTTAAAATTTATTTAAAATATTTGAGAAAAATGTTATAAAAAAACAATATAATGAACCCCATGTATCTATTATCCTACTTCAGAAATGAAATAGTACCTGAGTATCCTTCTCTGATTAATTCCCCTCCCTCTGCAGGGGAAACCACTTTCTTCAATTGGGGTTTATTATTCTCACACATTTCCTATATTTTCAATACATACATCTTTATCCCTAAATAAAACCTTATGTTGTTTTGGAAGTTTTAATATTATATACATGGGCTGGGCACGGTGGCCAATACCTGTATTTCTTAGCACTCTGTGAGGCTGAGGCAGGAGGATTGCTTAAGGTCATGAGTTCGAGACCAGCCTGAACAAGAGCAAGATCCGGGCATGGTGGCGCATGCCTGTAGTCCCAGCTACTTGGGAGGCTGAGGCAGGAGGATCGCTTGAGCCCAGGAGTTCGAGGTTGCTGTGAGGTAGGCTAACGCCACAGCACTCTAGCCCAGGTGACAGAGCATGCTTTTTTTCCTGCTTAACTTTATAACTATGAAATTCATGTCTGAAGATGGGTGGAGCCTTAGCACATTCATTTTCCTGTTATCTCATGTTCCATTGCATGGATATACCACCATTTATTTATCCATTCTCCAACCAATGGACCTTAAGTCGCTTCTAAATTTTTATCGTCACACATAATACTTCTATAAATGTTCTTACACACATATGCAAAAGATCATCTGGAGTATATTATAAGGAAAGGAAATGCCAGGCCATGGATTATTGCTGGGTTATGTGCAATTTGACTTTATCAGATATTGACAACTTGTTCTCCAGAGTGGTTTTACTGACTGATTCTTTACTTCCTCTCAAACATTCAGTCATTCATTCAACAAATATTTATTAGCAATCTACTAATTTGCTCTGGGTACTGGTATGCAGCAGTGAAAGTTCCTGCTCTCTTACAGCATCCATTCTCTTGGCAGGACACAGATAATAACAAATAAACAAATGAATATACAATAGGCTTGGAGGTGATAAGGGTCTCATTTCCAGGATCGGTGGGTGCTAAGCACTAGCTCTTCTGCTTGGGTCCTTCTTTACCTACATTTTACATTGCTGTAATGTGTTAGAACATACAGAAAGCTTTGGAATCCGTGTTCTCAGATGACCACAATACCAGACAGTATATAAGGAAGTGGTTAAGTGCTCCTATCTCTGCAGTCAAGCTGCGTAGGATCGAACCTTGGTTTCCTAACTTACTAAACTTGTGACCTTGAACAAGTTACTTAACCTCTCTAACTTTCAGTTTCTATATCAGATAATAGTGCCTGATTCTTAGGGGTATTTATCAGGTGCCCAGTACATTTTTAGCATTTTATATTTACCAGTAATCAATTAATAATAATTGGTTAGACCAATCATGTGATATTATTCCCATTTTATAGATGAGGAAACTGAGGTTCAGAGTGATTAAACAAATTACCCAGCCAGTAAATGCTAGTGCCTCTTAAACCCAGGTCTTCTGATACCAGAGCCAATTATCGACTGCAACATTGTTTGTACATATGAATGTATCACATATTCATCCAAGAATTATTATTATTTTTTTAGAGATGGGATCTCACTGTGTTGCCCAGGATGGAGTGCATGGCTCAATCACAGCTCACTGAAGCCTTCAACTCCTGGGCTCTAGCAATCTTCCCACCTCAGCCTCCTGACTAGCTAGGACTACAGATGTGTGCCACCACACCTGGCTAATTGTTTTTTTTTTAAAAAAGAGACAGGCTTTTATTATGTTGCCCAGGCTAGTCTCGAACTCCTGGCCTCAAGAAATCCTCCTGCCTCAGCCCCCCAAAGTGCTAGGATTACAGGCACCCAGCCTCATCCAACAATTATTTATGGAGCATCTAATATGTGACAGTCACTGTGCTTGGTGCTAGGGAATTCTAAAATAATCCCAATATGGTTAGTCTTCTTCTTCTTTTTTTTTTTGAGACAGAGTCTCACTGTGTTGCCCGGGCTAGAGTGCCGTGGCGTCAGCCTAGCTCACAGCAACCTCAAACTCCTGGGCTCAAGCAATCCTTCTGCCTCAGCCTCCCGAATAGCTGGGACTACAGGCATGTGCCACCATGCCCAGCTAATTTTTTCTATATTTTTTAGTTGTCCAGCTAATTTCTTTCTATTTTTAGCAGAGATGGGGTCTCGCTCTTGCTCAGGCTGGTCTCGAACTTCTGAGCTCAAACGGTCTGCCCTCCTCGGCCTCCCAGAATGCTAGCATTACAGGCGTGAGCCACCACGCCTGGCGGGTTAGTCTTCTTTGAGCAACCCTGAACTTATAAATATCTTGAGACCAGTCCCAGCACTTTGTTTCAGCCAGCATTGGCTGATAATGAATTTTGAAGATTTTACTGATTTTTATGGAGAATAGAGATGAGGATTATATCACATTAGACTATAAACTCCTTAAAGGTAAAGACCATATTTTACTTATCAATATATAACCAGCACTTAGCACTGTGCCTGGCACATACGCATTGAATATTTGACAAATGAACAACAAGCCATACGGACAAATTTAATCCATCTTCCTAAATAGCTTCTCACATGCCCCTCATAAGGCCTTCCCTAGCAACTGCTCCAAAACTGTTGATGAAATTGAGTTAAATTGAATGAATGGTGAAGAATTCTACCTCTTGTGAACTTGATGGACTCTCCCAGGTATTCCTGGCTTTCAATACAGGTAGTTTTCATCTGAAACCAAGTATAGTGAGCTTGAGTTACAAAAACAGGTAAGTCAAAATATTGAATCAGGGAGCCAATAGTTGAGAAAGCAACAGCAACAAAACGTACTCATGGAAAGATGAGGAATGATATAAGACAGTGTATACTGAGTGCCCACTGAGGAGAACTAACTGACAATAAACACTATTGGAGTTCAGAGAAATGAGAAAGTGTGGTCATGTGCCAACCTGACTGAAGAGAATCTATTCCAGGTCTCTACAGAAAAACTGTGAAAACCGAGAAAAACTCTGTCTTGTTATTATATTATGTCTCAGAGAATTTTCTCTGCGTAGCAGCTTGTCAATAGCTTAAGGCCTTGCAGTCATCTTTATGATCCCAGGGTCTGACAGTTCCCAGGAACAGAATACCCTGCAGTGTCTGTGTCCAATGAGGAAGTGGAGGTGGCATCCAGGGACTCAGATTTCCTCATGCCTGGGTCCCCAAGCACTCAGTTTTGGGGACCGACCCCCCTCTCACAAAAGACAAACCTCATTCTTCTCCTGGTCACCCTGACACCTCCCTGTCTGGTTGGTGGAAAAGATATCTACTTAAGTAATTCTCCCTTCACATAAATGTTACAATCCCTGTTCCCTTTACCTCATAACCTCACCCTCAGGCCCTATCCCACAAAACAAAAATATATATATATTTCCTAGAATTTGACAATGCTTCATTTTCTAGATTATTACCTTGCATCTGACCTCCCTACGATAGAGAATTTTCCCCTAGATTTAGGCTGCTGCTTCTTTTTTTCATGCACAATTATTCCTTTAGAGTATCACTGTGGGATTAAGAAAATGGGATATTTAGGAAAGAAAAATCAAGACTTGTGCCTGACTGCTGATTTAAGCACAAGATAGTCCTATTTGGGACAATATGTTAAACCCTTCAAAGCAAAAGAAGTGTACTCCTTACGTCTTAGGGAAACATCACAGTATGTTTCATTTTCTACCAAGCTGAGCAACAAGACCTCCCCTGGTGACACTTGGCATTGGACACTCAAATGCATTTATTTCTTTCTGTAACAGCGTGAGCTTGGCAGAACATTGAGAACCGGAAGCTGAGAAAAAATGCAGTCTTCTAGCTCACAGAAGAGATTCTAAGACGTCCTTGCTAACACAGCATTGCTGAAAGGGCTTGTGTATGAATCAGCCGCAAAAGTTAAGTGGGCTGATGAGATTTGCAGAGTTTATGAGAATTTCTGATGAAGCTGCATGCAAGCGTGCCTATCGGTTATTATATGAGTGTGGTGCTGTCTATAATGTGACTTGTTTGGGTCTTTTTGTTATTGTATGTTATGCTTCACTGAAGCCTGTGTTGCAAATTCTCTTTTTTTCCTTTGCTATCAGAATTCCCCCACTTCGTGATGGAGAATTAAGGCTTTGTGGCAAGAATATTAAATATTCCTTCTAGCTACACAGACAGAAAAGGCTGAAAGACAGTTATTATGTTTTGTTTTGTTTTGTTTTTTTTATGAGACAGAGTCTGGCTCGGTTGCCCTGGCTAGAGTGCCGTGGTGTCAGCCTAGCTCACAGCAACCTCAAACTCCTGGGCTCAAGCAATCCTCTGCCTCAGCCTCCCGAGTAGCTGGGACTACAGGCATGCGCCACCATGCCCGGCTAATTTTTTCTATATATATATTTTTAGTTGTCCAGATAATTTCTTTCTATTTTTTAGTAGAGACGGGGTCTCGCTTTTGCTCAGGCTGGTCTCGAACTCCTGACCTTGAGCGATCCACCCGCCTCGGCCTCCTGGAGTGCTAGGATTTCAGGCATAACCCGCCACGTATTATGTTTTATTAGCATCTGATTTCAGGAACATGATCCCAATTCTCCTGATTTCCTAATCATAGATGCATTTTCATGCTCACCACAGTCTAGCTGGATACTCGCTAAAGTACCCAGGAACCAAGCCAAAAGCAGTGTCAAGGAAACATGGACAATTATGCAGACGGGTTTAGTAAAACTTGTCTGTAGGCTCCCAGTACTCTCCCCGTTCCTAGGCCCAGTACTCCTCTAGAGTTGCCAGATTTAGCAAAGAAATGAATAGGTGCCTGTATTTTATTTCATAATCCTATTAAGGCCTTTAACAGATTTACTTTAGTCCTCTGCCATAAGAGCCTATTTAGGGGGGAAAAAATCTGGTATATTAGTCATCAAATCTTAGAGCACTATTTCTTTAAGTCTGGTCCTGATAATCTACATTAGAATAACTGGGGAATATGAAAAATGAAGACTCCTGAGTCTCACCCTAGACTCCCAGAATCAGAAATTCCCAGGGGGTGGGCCTGGGCATATGCATTTCAAATGTCCTCAGATAATTCTGAGACACACTAAAGCAAAACAATTATTTAATGCCCTCAGTGTCTTCCCTCTCCCAACAGTATATATTTAAAGATTTCTCCCCACTTTTGCACCACTTGTGCAAAAGGTACAGAACCTGGCATTTATGGGAATCTCAGTAAATATTTGTTCTCTGAATCCCTTCTTAAAGGAACTTTGGATTTTGAGAGCAAGAGAGGGGTAGATACCCAAGGCAGGGCAAGGGGGTAGATCATTGCAGACTCAGGATTCGGATTTAGAAAGACTACAGGCCCCAAAATGCAATTTCACTTCCCAAAGACTACCATTCCCAACATGCAGTGCAGCTGAGGAGAGCAAAAGGAAAAACTGCAAGCCTGGCAGGGCTGGAAAGTTTGCCTTCTTGTTACCTCGGACAAAGTAATGATTTATATAAGGCCCCGGAGGATATTTTTTTTCAGGAGTGGTCACTCCCTAAATCCAGGCAAGGAAAGGGAGGAGTCTGACCGAATCACGCCCCTTCTCCAGTAAACTTGGGTCACTGCTAGCTGAGCGGCTGGAGTTTGAAGAGCGGGGAGTAGCTGCACACTCCGAGCCTTCCCCATGGTGTCGGTGGCGAGAGCCGTGTTTGGAGAGCTGCCCTCGGGGGCGGGTACAGTGGAGAAGTTCCAGCTGCAGTCAGAGCTGCTGAGAGTGGACATCATCTCCTGGGGCTGCACGATCACAGCCCTGGAGGTCAAAGACAGGCAGGGGAGAGCCTCAGATGTGGTGCTCGGCTTTGCCGACTTGGAAGGTGGGTTGAACTCTGCCCCGGGCAGCACACACCGCGGATCGATCGTGCCGCTTGCCCTGCGAGGAACCGAGGGGAAAGTCCCCGAGCTTGGGCAGGTCTAACTTGGTGTGCGTAGATCTGTCTAACTCAGGCTTGTGTGGCCATCCAGTGTTTGGAAAAAACCAGAATGAATGGAAATAGCTATAGGACTTGGCTTCTGATTATCTGTTCGGGCTTTGCCTCAATAAAATATAAAAACGTTGATTGAGGGTAAGATGAACTCCAGCGAACCTGCAGCGATCTTTGAATTGCCTGATCCTTTGAGAAGGCAGGAGAGGAAAGAGGAGGCAAGAGTATGTGGCTCCTAGCTCTTCCCTTGTGCCCTAAAAGGTAGAAGGAAAATCAAAGACGAGGGTTGTCCACTTCCTTTTCCTTAATTAGGTTCTCTTCAAGGCCTGGTTGCCTCAAATGCTCCATGAGGTAAGCTCAGTGGGGGCCCAGCACCCCTAGCTGCTCAATAACCATAAACTGAATGAAACGGAGAAACCAACTCAGTTCCCGGAAATGAGGTCTCCTACTAACTAGGATGGGCTTTTATCCCGTGGGACTCCATGGGCAATTAGGATCATGTATTAATTCATGCATTTAAAAACACTGTTAATTCAACGAACTCATTCCACAAGAAAGACAAGGCTCCACTCTCGCGGAGCTTGCGGTTTAGCTGGCGAGACAGGTTTTAACCCAATACTTGAGTAAATAAATAATTACAATTGCAGTTTGATTGCAGCAAAGGAAAATGTATATTGTGCTATCTCTTGGCACTATAGTGTAAATCGACGGAAAACGAGGTTTGAAATAACGTTGGCAAAGGAAAACTGAGAGTAAGTGCCCTCTCTCAGTGGTGGGAGTGTGTACAAATTCTGCCTGAGAGGAGGTTTGAGGTTTTCCTTTTGGTGTGTCATTCTGTCTGTTTGGTTCTTTAGATGTGACACTTGGCTCATGGTTTGGGGTCAACAGAAAACTCTTGAGTTTTGTTTTTTCTCTTAAAAGTCTGAAATTTGCTCCCCGCTTCTTAACAAAATGTATTGTAAGAATAGTCCTGAGGATCCTGTTCTGTGCCTCTGGGTTGTCTTTATCTACCTTGGAGCCTCTTCAGCTTGGCTCCAACAGCAGGATTTCCTTGGTAACTTAAGGGAGTCTGTTATAGGAGGTTCACCGGTAGGAAGGTGCGGGGATGTGGGGGAAAATCAGCACCACTTCCCCTTCCTGTCTGAGTCCCCTCCAACTTCTGGGGAAGTCATCTTCAGAGTCAGAAGGCAAGAGGCTGGCAAATGATTTGATTTCTTTAGTGAATTTTTCTTTCATTTCCTGCATTGTTTTTGTGGTTTCTTTGTGTTGGGTTTCTATTTTCTCGTATATTTCATTGAGCTTCCTTACAATCCATATTTGAAATTTTTTATCAATCATTTCAATATTCTTGTTTTGCTTGGTTTCCATTGGTATAGAGTTACTGTTTTCTTTTGGGGGTGTTCTTTCACTCTGATGTTTCATGTATCCAGAGATCTTTTGCTGATACATTCTCATCTGGAGCAGCTTTTGCTTCTTATTTTTGGATTTTCTTTTGATTAGATAATGGCATGCCCAGTTTAATCTCTGAGACAGTGAGTGGTGCTTGGGGGTGAGACTTAACTACGCCCTGTATGACTGAGTCAGTAAATGCTACAAAGGGTGTGCAAATTGACCTCCCTATCAGTAGGTGGCAGCTTGCCGAAGGAACAAGCTGCAGTGTTGTTTTTGGGTCCCAATCACTGGCTCTAGTCCCTCTGGAGAAGCACTTGATTGCCCCAGGTGGTGGGCGGGGCCCTGGAACTTTAGGTGAGTACTTATTCTATAGCAGAAGTGGGTGAGGGAGTGTGGCTGGGCAGGGCTGGGTTGGGTCAGCTTGCCCTCAGGCTCCATCAAAGCTGGCAAGGTATTTGTTTCAGCAAGGGTCAAAGGTCTTCTCCCAACTTGTAGGCAAAGCTACCAGGGAGGGGCTGTAGTGGCCTCACCCAATCACAAATTTCCCCTCCTTGCCCCTGAGCAATGTGATTGAGACCTGGGAATACAGGATCTGGCCTGTGGGCCTGTCCCAGGATCCCCGAAGATCAGTCCCTGACCATGCCAAGGAGAAGCGTGCTGGTCCTGAGTTGCCCACGGGGTGCCCCAGCAGGTTGATGTCCCTCCACCTCAGGTTGTGCCCCACCCTGATGGAATTGCCAGGCAAGTGGCACCATGGAGGGCCAACGGGCAGGGAGCTCACAGTCTGAGCATCCCTCAATCCGCTGCAGGACCCTTAGAGGAAAGATCTAAGCCCCATTCTCTGTGGAAGCATCAGTGTGGTGGCTTTCTTATCTCTCTCAGCAGCCACGGGCGGGGCAGGAGAAGGGGAGGAAAAGAGTCTGCATGGAGCAAAGCTGGCACTCTGGTCATCTCTGTCCCTCTCTCCAGAAGGCAGCCCACCCAGAACGTCCAGACCCTGGGGTCATGCAGATCCCCCAGGACTCACTGGCCCCTGTGGCTCCCGCAGTCTGGGCCGGAGTTGGGAAATGTGAGATGAAAACCGAGGGGCTGAGGCCCCCCCAGGGAGGACAAAGGTACACAGTGGGTGGGGAAGCAATATGGCTCCTGCCATCTTAGCTCAGGTCTGAGGTGATGGGAAGTGACCCCGAGGGCACCGGCTGCCTGGTGCTTCGTCTTCCACAAGCTCCCAGTTCACTGGCGGCAGCAGCTTTTGGGCTTGAGGGTAGAGGAGCTCTCCAGCAGCTTGGGAGCCCACTCACTGCCAGAGATGTGGGGGAGGGAGACATAAGCTTCTCCACCTACCCTTCTTGCTGGACTGCAAGCCTCTCGGGGGTCGATCTTTGCCAATATCCTGCTCCTTCATGTTTTGCTTCTAATTCTGGGGGATAGAAGTCCAAGATCAAGGTGTCAGTGGGGTTGGTTTCTTCTGAACCTCTCTCCTAGGCTTGCAGATAGATAGCTGTCTTCTCTTCTTCTCTTCTCCCTGTGTCAAGTCTCTCTCTGCCCTGAATGTCTTTTTTTTTTTTTTTTTTTTTGAGACAGAGTCTC
>NW_012150063.1:7904722-7909347 GCF_000956105.1 Propithecus coquereli | reverse complement strand
AGCTGGGACTACAGGCATGCGCCACCATGCCCGGCTAATTTTTTCTATATATTTTTAGTTGTCTGATTAATTTCTTTCTAATTTTAGTAGAGACGGGATCTCGCTCTTGCTCAGGCTGATCTCGAACTCCTGAGCTCAAACGATCCGCCCGCCTCAGCCTCCCAAAGTGCTAGGATTACAGGCGTGAGCCACCGCGCCCGGCCCCAGATGTTCTTAAAAGGGAGGAAAAACCATTAGCTCGCCTTAGATTACAGTGATCCAGCTGACATTTCATTGCCCTCCCTATTTTCAGTGTATCTTGAGAATGTTCAACAGCATTTCCATATCAGAATGCATCTCAGGCTTCACAAAATGCCAGGTTGGATCAAAGCATTTAAAATATTCTTCTGGGTGCTGTATCAAAATGGACGTTTTCATTCTTGTGCTATAACTTGGGTAATTGAATTACTTTAAAAGGAAAGCTATTTTCAAAAGAAGAAGTTGGGGGAAAATACCATGAAAATGTAAAGTAACGCTTTTTAGTATGTTCAGCCATCTCTGAGGTTATTATAAGTGGACCCCAGTTCCTTGTTTTACAGCCCCGTCTTTCAGTTTTTTGTAGATTCTTCTAGTATTGCCAAAGGTAATAAGACTTCATGTATGTCGTAACAGGAAGCATAATTGTCTCAGTCAGAAAAGTATGAAATGGCATGTTGGGGCTCAGAAAACCGTACCCTAAGTGAAGACCTAAGAAGCAGCCTCAGAAGCAAAGTCTCTCTGCGCTTCTGCCCTGCTGCCTCTTGCTGGTCCTTCTCCCCCAAGGCAAGCCATAGAAGCTAGAATCCCTCTTTCCTAAAGCTGGTCATAGAACCCCTTTTCTACAAAGCCAGCCATACATCCTAAAAATATTAACTCTAACCTTTCCCTCTGCTTTCTGTGTAATAGCCGGCCATAAAGAAATGAAGACCCTCGTTCTAGAGGTGTCCTGCCCCTTACCCAGGAGGAAAGAATGCTATTCAGAGAGCCCAAGAGGAATCTGAACAGACAGGCCTTGCTGGGTTTCCCCACTCAGTCTGTTAGCATTAGATCATCCCCCTTTTGTCCAGTCATGTTTCTACACAGCTGTCCGTACTCCACTGAGCGTAAGGATGGACTTTCTCTGTATCTTTGGGTCTTCATTCTTCAGAAAGTCTCCAATGTCCACATAAAACTATCATCCAATACGTTTGTTATGCTTTTCTCTTGTTAACCTGTCTTTGTTATAGGGGCGTTCGCTGTGTACCGCCCCCTATTCTCCTCCTACAGTGCTCTGCTACTATCCGTTCATTTTAGTGCGTTAAAACCCATGTTAACAGGAAACTGGTAACAGTGGTTGCCCCTAAGAAAGGACCCTGGGTAGCTGGGGTGCAGGGAGTTTGAAGGAGACTTAATTTTCACTGTATATTCTTTAAAAATGTCTGAGTATGTAAGGATATATAAACAAACTGCGGTAAATAATTTCAAGTAATAAGACTTGACAGAGTAAAGGGTTGTCTTGACATTACCATGTCCCAAGAATGTTTTGAACCACGAGGAAGAGCTAAGAGTGGATAATTCCATGAGACATGGTCCTTTTGTAACTGCCAGGTTGGATGTGAACAATCTCCAATTTTCCAGATAGATTATATAAACTGCTTGGAGGACAGCCATAACCGGAGATCAGAATGGTTCAATTTCTCCCTGGGAAAATGAGATTTTTCTTCCATAGAATTCTAAAGAGGTAAATTATATGATCTTTTAGTTACAGCTAGGAAAAATAAATAATGCCTCCTGTGAGTTTTTCTACCATTTTTTTATATTTAAAAATGTTATTCATCTGCATGTGCCACCTACAGTCATCATGACTTCTTTCAAAGCCTGTGATGAGAATATTCGCTTATAAGCCACAGGTATAAACAACCTACCCATAAAATCAGTGAGACTCCTTCCCTTTCATTTTCCCCCAGTTACCACCAAACACCCAGCCATTACTGCCTTGAGAGCCATTATGGAAAAGATAAACTTAGTACCTTTAGAAAACTTGGGTTCAGAAATGGGAGTGAGGAAAAAAGGGATCACGTTAGAGGCTGCATTTTAATGTTGCAAATGTCCAAGAGTGCCGTCGTAGGAGCATTGAGGATTTCTGGTTTACATCTCTGCTTTGTCCCTTAAAACTGTGTGACCTTGGGCAAATTATTTAACCTCGAGGCCTATTTCCTCATCTTAAACAAATATGGATTGTGATGATTAAATATGCTACGGGCTGTGATATGTATCTGACCATATCTGACCACATATCTGGTGTGTCCCTTATCAGAGCAAGCAATTAATCACTTTTATCCTCTTTTCTTCCTTTGCCCCCCAGATATCTTCCCTCTCACTACTAGACCTTTTGATTGCACTTTATTAACACTGCGAAAAGTGGCACAGAGATTCATCTGGGACAGCCAGCAGCCATTAAAAAATTTATGAAATATCTGAGATGATTAAGGTGCTTGTCAGGCCGGGCACAGTGGCTCACGCCTGTAATCCTAGCACTCTGGGAGGCCGAGGCAGGATTGCTCGAGGTCACGAGTTCAAAACCAGCCTAAGCAAGAGTGAGACTCCATCTCTACTAAAAAATAGAAAGAAATTAGCCGGAAAACTAAAAATATGTAGAAAAAATTAGCTGGGCATGGTGACACATGCCTGTAGTCCCAGCTACTTGGGAGGCTGAGGCAAAAGAATTGCTTGAGCCCAGGAGTTTGAGGTTGCTGTGAGCTAGGCTGACACCACGGCACTCTAGCCAGGGCAACAGAGTGAGACTCTGTCTCAAAATAAATAAATAAAGTGCTTGTCAAATTAATTGTTTTCCTCATATAGGCAAAGGACAGTCATTCAGAGGGTGGAGGTTTTAAGTGAGAGTAGTGAGTAATTTTATTTCAGACTTAGTGCACTCTGGCTAAGGTTTGGGCTGTCCAAAGTAAGTGTCTTAGTTGGGGTCCTTGGGATGTTAGAGGAGTGGATAAGGCCAAATCCCATGGTTAAGCATTTATTAATTTATTTTGGCCAGTGCCTTGCCCAGAAAAGGGGGCAATTTTTTCCCCTACTCTCTATCATGTCAGCAATTGGCTTGATTAAATCAGCATTCATGGCTTGGCCTAGAAACTTTTTTTTTTTTGAGACAGAGTCTCACTCCTCTTGCCCGGGCTAGAGTGAGTGCCGTGGTGTCAGCCTAGCTCACAGCAACCTCAAAGTCCTGGGCTCAAGCGATCCCCCTGCCTCAGCCTCCCGAGTAGCTGGGACTATAGGCATGCGCCACCGTGCTCAGCTAATTTTTTTTTTCAATATATTTTTAGTTGTCCGATTAATTTCTTTCTATTTTTTAGTAGAGACGGGGTCTCGCTCTTGCTCAGGCTGGTTTTGAACTCCTGAGCTCAGACAATCCACCCGCCTCGGCCTCCCAGAGTGCTAGGATTACAGGCATGAGCCACCGTGCCCGGCCTGCCCTGAATGTCTTTTAAATGTCCAGAGCCAGTTAATTTTTTTAGCTAAATGAATTGGAGATGATAAGCTGTGGGCACCTGCTCTTAACCACTTCATTTTCATCTCTGCTTTGTCACTGTTCAGAGAGGTACTGCCCAACCCCCACAAAGACAGATGGACAGACATGCACACATCCCTCGCTTCTTGACATTTTTAGTTCTGATACAAGAGTCATGGACCTAAAAACACAGGTGCCTTTAGAATTCATATGAAATGTAAGCCAAAATGATGTAGCACCCAGGAAGTTTCTTGAGGGTCGTAGAAGTGTCAGTTGTGTGAGAGCATTCACACTACTGTCTCTGTGACCCTTTTGGGAGTCTCAGTGAAAGAAAATGTTGAAGTCAATATAAAAATGTAGAAATAAATCTCTAAATTTAATGTTTTATTTGGGAATAAGGAATTGCAATTTTGGGCCGGGTGCAGTGGCTCATGCTTGTAATGCCTAGCACTTTGGGACGATTGCTTAAGGTCAGGAGTTCAAGACCAGCCTGAGCAAGAGCAAGACCACATCTCTACAAAAAAAATAGAAAAATTAGCTTGGCATGGTGTTGCACACCTATAGTCCTAGCTACTCAGGAGGCCGAGGCAGGAGGATCGCTTGAGCCCAGGAGTTTGAGGTTGCAGTGAGTTGTAGTGATGCCATTGTACCTACCCAGAACAACAGAGAGTGAGACCCTGTCTCAAAAAAAAAGAATTGCAATTTGGGGCATACATGCAGGTTAGATGGCCTTTGATGTGTCCAAAGAACAAAGAGAAAGTTGGAGGTTTTATTAAATAGAGAAATATTATGCATTTCTCTTTGAGGAAATTCACTGGCACTAATGAGTTTCCAAAGAGCCGGCAAGTTTTGATTAGTGAGTGATGGTGGTAGATAAAATTAGTCTTAAGAGTTGCAGCAGAGGCCGGGTGCGGTGGCTCACGCCTGTAATCCTAGCACTCTGGGAGGCCGAGGCGGGCAGATTGTTTGAGCTCAAGAGTTCGAGACCAGCCTAAGCAAGAGCGAGACCTCGTCTCTACTAAAAATAGAAAGAAATTAATCAGACAACTAAAAATATATAGAAAAAATTAGCCGGGCATGGTGGCGCATGCCTGTAGTCCCAGCT
>NW_012150063.1:7899445-7900460 GCF_000956105.1 Propithecus coquereli | reverse complement strand
AAAAAATTAGCCAGGCATGGTGGCGCATGCCTGTAGTCCCAGCTACTCGGGAGGCTGAGGCAGAAGGATCGCTTAAGCCCAGGAGTTTGAGGTTGATATGAGCTAGGCTGATGCCATGGCACTCTAGCCCAGGCAACAGAGTGAGACACTGTCTCAAAAAAAAAAAAAAATCTTTCTATTGTGATCTTTCTCTAAGAAAGAGCAACTAGGTAGCAAGTTAAGAATATTTTATTTCAAATATTTAATTCCTAAAATTTTCCATTTGGGATATTCTTTTTTACTTTTTCATTTTGTTTTGTTTTTTTTTTTTTGCATGCTCAAAGATGGTAGAGAGTGGACTGCCAATAAGGAACAGTCACATTTTTTAATTATACATGTAACAGGCTTCATATTTTCCGTGTCTTGAAAGTTCAACATTTCTGGGAGATAATTAGGGTGTAAAATTAATTTTTTACTAAGCTCAGTGAATTTGCTTCAGGTACCAGCTGCTTTCACCGTAGGTGCGGACAGAGACCTCTGTTCCCGCTGGGCTCCCCTGCCCAGCAAATGCAAATGAGAGCCTGGCCCTGCCAGGAGTGGGTGAGCAGAGCCTGGGCTCATAGGCCATTCCTGTGGCCCACAGAGGTTACTATCTTTCAAGGTCTATTTGGAATGGTAAAATTTGGCCTCAGCTCTTCTGTTAAAAATGGAGATTTGAACAAACCTTCACTGCATCTGAGATGTGGAATAGTGTTGACAGCCAGACCTGAGTATTTTTGTTTTTTTTTTTTTGAGATAGAGTCTCACTCTGTTGCTTGGGCTAGAGTGCCGTGGCGTCAGCCTAGCTCACAGCAACCTCAAACTCCTGGGCTCAAACAATCCACCCGCCTCAGCCTCCCAGAGTGCTAGGATTACAGTTGTGAGCCACCGCGCCAGGCCCGGAAAACAGTATTTTCTAGGCTGATGCCACGGCACTCTAGCCCGGGCAACAGAGTGAGACTCTGTCTCAAAAAAAAAAAAAGAAAGAAAGAAAAAG
>NW_012150063.1:7891416-7894530 GCF_000956105.1 Propithecus coquereli | reverse complement strand
TATATATATATATATATAGGGTTCAGAACTATCCACAGTTTCAGGCATTCACTGGGGGTCTTGGAACGTATCCCCCTCTGATAAGAGGGGACTGCTGTACTAAGATCCTAGTTTTATAAATAGGAAAAAAAGCACGCATGCATGCCCTTAAAGACAATAGGATAGATGCGCATAAGAATATTAACAGTGGTTCTCTCTACCGATGAGATTAAGGAGAATTCAAGTTTTTTCTTTGTGCTTTATAAGGTTCTTTAACATTTTTTATAACGAACATGAATTACTTTTGGAAAAGGAAAAGGCCACGTGTAAAACATGCCATCTTCCGTGCTTCCGTGAGGACGTCGATATGCCCAAGCTGTTGCTGGGTGCAGCTTCCCTCAGAAGAAGGGAGCGGGAAGCATCATGCACCTCGCTTTCGCCTTGGAGTTCTGAAAGCACTGTCATTTCTTGTCCTTTCAGGGTATCTCCAAAAGCAGCCCTACTTTGGAGCAGTGGTTGGAAGGGTGGCCAACCGAATCGCCAAAGGAACGTTCAAGGTCGATGGGAAGGAGTATCACCTGGCCATTAACAGGGAGCCCAACAGCCTACATGGAGGAGTCAGAGGGTTTGATAAGGTCAGTTGGGACATATGACCGAGTTCCTTCTTGGCTCACTTCGAGAAGTACCTTAGGCATACCTCCTGTTTGCCAGGCACCATCCTAGGCCCTAGAGCACATTTGTGGTAAGGATATAGGAAAGAGGCTACTCCTGTATCTCTGGGGAGCGGGTGCAGTGGCCATGAGCCAGAAGCCATCCTTCTCTAGCACATCTGCTATGACAGGTGGGCGAGCCCCAGGTGAAAGGATGACAGCTCTTGACTTAGTAAAGACAGGGAACAACTTTCTGACAGTGTTGGGATCAGGGGGTTGTTTTGAAGAGACTTGGATTAATAATAATACCTACCACATATTGCACAAGGCATTCACATACATTATCTCTTAGCCCTACCAGAACCCTGTATTATCATCAGATGGAGAAACTGAGGCTCTAAAAGGCCAAATGACTCCTAAGTGGGACAGCCAGGTCTACTTGGCCCAAAGCCGTCCAGGGCCACATGCGCGCTCCAATCCTGTCAGTAAGCCCCTCCCTATGTGGCGTGGCACCGTACCCAGGCCTGTCCTTCCACTGAAGTACCTCATGCCTCAAAATTACCTCAGGTTCTCTCCAGTTCCTCCTTTCCACATAAAAACCCATTCCCTGAGTGAATCCCTGGAAAACACAGCCAGGAAAGCAAACTGATCAAATAGCTTCTCCCTGAAGTGGCCTTCCTCTTCCTGGCCCCATATGGGAGCCTGTGGGTTAATCCCAACGATTGTTCTCTTACTAGTTTCAGGCTGTGAGGGAGAAAATTTTGGTAGTTCACTTTCCTTTAAATTATACCACCCAGTTCACTTGCTAGAGAAATGGCATGCCTATAGTCCCAGCTCCTTTGGGAGCCTGAAATGGGAGGATCACTTGAACCCAGGAGTTTGAGGCCAGCATGGACAGCAAAACAAGAACCCCTCCTCCATTTCTAAAAAAAAAAAGCCAGGCGCAGTGGGCCTATAATCCCAGCACTTTGGGAGGCCGAGCTGGGAGGATTGCTTGAGATCAGGAGTTCCAGTGCAACCTGGACAACATAGCAAGACCCCATCTCTACAAACAAACATTTTTTTTTTAAATAGCCAGGTGTGGTGGTATGAACCTATAATCCCAGCTACTTGGGAAGCTGAGGCAGGAGGATCACTTGAGCCCAGGAGTTCAAGACTACAGTGAGCGTTGATTGTGCCACTGCACTCCAGTCTAAGCAATAGAACAAGACCCTGTCTCTTAAAAAAAAAGAGAGAAAGAGAGAGATAAGAGCCAGAGAAGACAGGACCGTGTATGACAGCTAGTGGCCACAATTTCTTCTTTTCTGCCCCTGACCGCCACCTGTCCTGTTGAAGGAAGTTGGTTGCTGTGGTTTCCCCTTCCCCCCGAACTTCCTGTCTGTGGCCTAGAACCAGACTGCCCATTGGTTCCCTTTTCCTCAGTGATGGGACTCCTCATGCCAGGGAGAGCATAAAGGCGCAGAGGGTGGCATCCTCTCTGTCTGTGTTAGAGTAGACAGTCTCTAGAACGTGCCGGGTCCATGGGCAAACCCCATTAGAGAGGAAGTAAGGCTCAACTTGGTTTTGGACAGGGATTTTTAGAGAAGCCTTAGAACAGCACCTTGTTCTAGCTTGTTCCTGTTCTCTCTGTTCACTATGGTATTTTCTGTGGTGCTGCTTAACATGTATTCCCTTTATGGACACAGCAAAGCTGTGAGTATACATATCCTTCAGTGCGGTGTGCTTACTGAGCCTCTTCTGTGGACCAGGGGACTACTGATGCCCACAGTATAGGGAGGGAGACAGACCCTCACATAAATAACTGATATAGGGGAGCTGTAACAAGTGCCCTAACATAGATGCTAACAATGCGCTACAGGAACTGGGTGTGAACAAATGAGTAGCAACCGAAGAGGTAGGATTTGAATCATCCCTAAAGAACGGATAGCATTTCATTCAACATGTGGAAATTGGAGAGAATGGCTGTGCAATGCAACAGCCCACAGAGGGGTGCAGAAAGACTCTGAACATTTTTTGAAGCCACTGAACGTTTTTGAGCAGTAGCTTTTGATATAGTAACATGAGCCTTATCAGATGAACTTTATTTTGTGTTGTTTTGGATCTTAACAATTACTGAATAATTGTTGGCTTGGAGGTGTTTTTCTATTTATACCAACACGTTTTTTTAAAAAAGACAAAAGTTGAGTAAACTGACAGGATTAGAAATGGTATAAGAAGGCCTAGAGGTGCAAGATTTCTGGAAATTTGGACACTGCAGCGTCAGGGAAATCCTTCTGTGAATAGGAATTATACTTAACCAATAATATTGGTTTATATAAAAATCTTTCCATTGCGGCTGGGTGCGGTGGCTCATGCCTGTAATCCTAGCACTCTGGGAGGCTGAGGCAGGAGGATCACTCGAGGTCAGGAGTTCAAGACCAGCCTGAACAAGAGCAAGATACTGTCTCTACTAAAAATAGAAAGAAATTATCTGGACAACTAAAAA
>NW_012150063.1:7877585-7880181 GCF_000956105.1 Propithecus coquereli | reverse complement strand
TAGGCTGATGCCACGGCACTCTAGCCCGGGCAACAGAGTGAGACTCTGTCTCAAAAAAAAAAAAAGAAAGAAAGAAAAAGAAAACAGTATTTTCTGCATTTCAAAACAACTTTTTAGTCATGCCCTATACAGGATTTGGGGATCGTCACTTTTTGTAATTCTGATTTGATGTGAAAGCTTAGTAACATAGGAAGATAGTATAAAATTCATTTGTTCTGAAGGGTTTTTCACACAGTTGGGAATAGTGGTTTTCTGCTGTCCTTAAAAATTCTTCCTCCGAATCAAGGAACAGGCAAGTGCTTCTTATCTTCATGGGCTGATTGACTGTTGCCAGGAAGCAGCAGCTTCTAAGAGACTTCTTGCAAGCCCACGAAGTTGGGTTGGGTTTGTGGTTGTCTCCACACCTAGTACGTCTCTGGCAGAGAGAGGGGGGCTCTGTGTATATTTGTTGAATGAATCAAGGTAGACTCAAAAGTCACTACAGTCAAACTGTTTTTTAGACAAAAATTTTGCTTTTAAGTACATTTTTGAGCTTCTGAAAAGCAGATGAAGCAAAACCAAGAAATGGTTGTTTGGCTCTTTGGGGCTTCTTGTGGTTAACCAGTGTAAGGGTTTCAAGGTTATAGTTTCAGAAAGAGGGGAGGGTGGGGAGAGGTGGGCATGGCAGAGGAATCAGCCCAGCCCATGCCTAAGAGTGGCGGTAAGGTCAATCCACCCTGAAACCTTGTACTTTCCAGATAATGCGATACTTAAGAACATGGACTCAGAAGCCAGTCTGGGTTCAAATCCTGGTTCTGCCACTAATTAGCTGTGTATTTGGGAGCAAGTTACTTAACTTTTCTGTCTTCAGTTCCCACATCTGTAAAATGGGGTAATAACAGTATCTCCCTCATAGAAGTGTTCTGAGGATGAAATGAGGTAAATGTCAAGCACTTAGAAAGTGGCTGGGACTTAGAAAGTGCTCAGTGTTAGTTATTATGATAGTCTGTGGGCAGGACTCTGAGGCACCTGCAGATTAGCAGGGAAGTGAACCAGGAAAGGCGTGGAAGAGAATGATTAATGTTTAACTTGAGCCCAGCCTGTTGAGTAAGGGGGACCTGTGACCTGTAACTGGCCTAATCAGTTCAGGGTCTGTATCCTGAGGGCCCCTCCAGCTGTGGAAAAATAGTTCAGGTGCTTGAATTGCATCCTATGCTGATCTGAAGTAGACGTGACAGATACAGAGAACCATGGAGAAGGGGAATGGAATTCTGAGGGCATCTGAGTGAAAAATAGAGCAAAAAGTAATCTTGGTGATAATACAGAAAACAAATGATCTCCAAACCTTAATCTTTTCCATTGTAAACTAAGCGCAGAGAAACTTAAAGAGAAGGAAATTACCATAATATGCTCACACACAACGTTTTAAGTGCAAGGACACTACTTTGCTTTTTATAACCCCCTCCCTGCAAAAAAGCCCAACAACAGTTTATGTTCATCATTATACCATGTAGCCATCAAAAGGATTATGGTAGATATATATGGAATGGCATGGAAAGAGCTTATGATATTTGATAAATGAAAAATTGCAAAACAATGTGCAATTATGGTACAATTCTCTTTACATAGAATTTGTATTTGTATATATATACTTGTATGTAGTTAATTCAAAGAAAGAAATGAAGTGTACACGCCAAACTGTTAGCAGTGGTTACCATTGGGAAGGGGGGGAGTTGAGAGGGGAAGGAGTGCTTTCATGTTTTATTCTTTTTTTTTTTTTTGAGACAGAGTCTTGCTCTCTTGCCTAGGCTAGAGTGCCATGGTGTCAGCCTAGCTCACAGCAGCTCACCTCAAACTCCTGAGCTCAAGCAATCCTCCCGCCTCGGCCTCCCAGAGTGCCAGGATTACAGGCGTGAGCCACCGCGCCCGGCCCCATGTTTTATTCTTTATTAAGATTGCACAAATAAAAGTACAGGATGCCCAGCTAAATGTGAACTTCAGAAAAACAACTTATACTTTTAAAGTGTAAGTATGTCCCATATATAATGATAATATGAACATACTTATGCTAAAAAAGTATTCATTGTTTATCTGAAATTCACATTTAACTGAGCATCCTATAGTTGCTCTGGTAAGCCTACTCTGTATCCTTCTGTATTATTTAACTCTCTTTAAAGGATATTTTCATGTATTAATACCAACTATGTGGTTTCTGAAAAATAAAAAGAGAAAGAAGAAGAAGATAGTTTCCTGTCAAGCTACACAAAAGTATACTTTTTAGTTAAGAAAATTGATTGGCCTAGAAAAAAACAGATTACAAAGCATCATTATATAGTAATCCCCCCTTATCCGTGATTTCGCTTTCTGAGGTTTCAATTACCCAAGGTCAACTGCAATCTGAAAATAGGTGAGTATATTATAATAAGATATTCTGAGAGAGAGAGAGAGAGAGAGACCACATTCATGTAACTTCTATTACAGTGTATTGTTATAATTGTTCTATTTTATTATTAGTTATTGTTATTAATCTCTCATGTGCCTAATTTAGAGATTAAACTTTATCATAGGTATGTATGGATTGAAAAAGACATATATCTATACCTATCTATCTATCTAT
>NW_012150063.1:7865186-7865528 GCF_000956105.1 Propithecus coquereli | reverse complement strand
TGAACTCTGCTTAGGGAACAAAGAACCGTGGAGAGTTTTAAATAAATATTTGTATATAGTACCCACAAGAGAGAGGGGCTGATTTATTAAAGTTACTTTTAAATACTATTAGTAGATATTGCTATATGACATTTAGCAAAATGAGACTACAAGATAAAAAAAATCAAAGAAAAATAATCAAAGAAGGAGAAGAGGAAAACACTGTAGACACACCTATATAAAGTTGGGGGAAAGAGTATGGGACATGTGAATAGATAAAGAAAAAATTTTCCTCTCACAAAACCCATTTTCTGTATAAAACACAATTTTAGAGTAATTAAAATCCAGGCTATGGCCAGTGCA
>NW_012150063.1:7864186-7865136 GCF_000956105.1 Propithecus coquereli | reverse complement strand
TTCTTTCTATTTTTTTAGTAGAGACGGGGGTCTTGCTCTTGCTCAGGCTGGTCTCGAACTCCTGAGCTCAAATGATCCTCCTGCCTCAGCCTCCCAGAGTGCTAGGATTGCAGGCGTGAGCCACCGCATCGGCACAGACCTGAGTTTGAATGCTATCTCTGTCATGAATTACGTGTGTGACTTTAAACAAAATTTTTTTTCCCCCTTTAAACAATGGGCATGAAGTATGAAACTCCCCTCCCCTGGGATCTGGGAGGTAGACGTGGGCAAGTTAATTCCATCTAACTCAATTTACTCATCTGTAAAATATTAGCGGGAGCCATATGAAATTGAGAGTGTTCAACTGTTTTAACCCACGATGATGGTCATTTCATTTGGTTGAACCAAATCCTTACCCTTGCAAGATGATTTATGTAAAGCACCAGTGACCATTGAGCCCTCAACCAATTGGAGGTCTCATGTCTACAGTGGGCCCCTTCTCTAGTGATCCCAAAGCTTGTTGAAGGAACTAAGAATCTCTGGCCAACTCATCCTCTTACAGTGTAGAATAATGGGGCAGGCACAGGCTTAGGACCAGGTCCACTGTTGCTTACTAGCTGGGTGGCCTGGCAAGCAGTTTATCCTTTCTGAGCCTCAGTTCTCTCATTAGTCAATGACAATAATGGTACCTACTTTAAGTGTGCTCTGAGACAGATGAGACATGTCTGTGAAGTTTCCAGCTAAGTGTCTTGGCTTATAATGGACACTCGATAAATGTTGGTTTTCACTTCCCTGTAAGTATAATCTTAGGGCCTCTAGGGCAAAGTTGAGAGCAACCGCTATGTTAATACAAGATCCCCGCTGCTATTTCCAAAAGCAAAAAGCTTTTATTTATTTATTAATTATTTTTTTCATTTTTGTTTCAGGGTATTATGAGCCTTCAAAAATTTTGGTTACATTTTATGTCTTTG
>NW_012150063.1:7861781-7863126 GCF_000956105.1 Propithecus coquereli | reverse complement strand
CTCTAGCCTGGGCAAAAGAGTGAGACTCTGTCTCAAAAAAAAAAAAAAAATCCAGGCTATTATTCGAAAGCCTTAATGATTACATAACCACTTTCCTTGCTGGAATCAGTTGTCTTTAAATATTGAAAGATGGCATTTAGCTTGGGATTGGAGTGACTACACAGCTTTGAAAACACTTTTTTCCAGGTGCTCTGGACCCCTCGGGTGTTGTCAAATGGCATCCAGTTCTCGCGCGTCAGTCCAGATGGTGAGGAGGGCTACCCTGGGGAGTTAAAAGTCTGGGTGACATACACCCTGGATGGTGGGGAGCTCATGGTCAACTATCGAGCCCAAGCCAATCAGACCACGCCAGTCAATCTGACCAACCATTCTTATTTCAACCTGGCAGGCCAGGTAGGTGAACTTGGCTTCTTCTCTCCTACTTCTAATCTCCTGCTTTGTGAAATGACCCGGGGCTGTGGCTGGAAAGACCAACCCAGTATGGAATTATTCCACTGTTGGGGTGATCAAAAAAGGCCCAGCAAAGGGCTCATAGTAGGTGGTCAATAAATGGAAGTTATAGAGAAAAATAGAATGAGTATGTTGTACTTCCAAGAGAAGCATGTGTTTCCCATGTGCTTCAGACAAGTAACTGGCTATTTCAGGAACTCCCTCTCATCTCCTTGTAATGTGTGCTTATGTTGGCTTCCCTTATTCCACTTCTGCTCCCCCCAGATACTTCCAATGAAGGTGCTTTCCGCCCTTGGATCATCGGCCCCGCCCCTTTAGCTACACTGCCCATATGTGTGTGTCCCACTGTGTAGCCCAACAGCTCCTCACGGGGCTTTGGGTGGCCAGTCATGCCCTGCACAGTACAGTGGCAGGAGCATTGGACTTGGATTGAGAAGACCTGTGTTTAGTCTGGAATAAGGAAGGAAATTAAAAAAAAAAAAAATGGGGTTTTTAGATTAATAATCACACTCTCAATTTCATAATAATAGCTACCTACTATTTGTGGGCCACTATTAGAAGCACTTTGTGAAGTCGTTGATAAAGACTCTCAACCCAGCACAGGGGTAAGCTGCAGTGGGAAGACACTTGAAACGTCCTCCTGAGAGTGGTGCAGAGCCACTGCCAACCCCTCATCAGTGCCCCCCTCTAACCTACCTCATTCCCTCCTAATGGTAACGTTTCAGCTTGTTGAGGAGGTCGTCACACCAGACAGAGGCCAATACATCAGACAAAATAAAAAGCTTAGTTAGCTAGGCCGGGCGTGGTGGCTCACACCTGTAATCCTAACATTCTGGGAGGCCGAGGCGGGCAGATCGTTTGAGCTCAGGAGTTCGAGACCAGCCTGAGCATTAGC
>NW_012150063.1:7828089-7861640 GCF_000956105.1 Propithecus coquereli | reverse complement strand
AAAAAAAAAAAAAAAAAAAGTTTAGCTAAACTCTGTAGATTGTATCTCTACTTTCTCTTTATCTGAGGAACTCATCATTGTCCACTATACTTAGATCACTTTGGTGTGGTTTCCTACCACAAGGTGATCTTCACAGCCAACCAGTAATATCTTGCATTTTTACACTCTTAGGAGTTTGCTGATGATCTGCTAGGTTTTTTTTTTCCCCCTATAATCTTCTCAAATAGCAGAATTAATTGGTTTTTATATAATTATATGAAGTTCTCCCTTTAAAAGTAAGAAAAATGGTCCTTCACTTCC
The DNA here is from genome assembly GCF_000956105.1 of Propithecus coquereli. Taxonomy (NCBI): domain Eukaryota; kingdom Metazoa; phylum Chordata; class Mammalia; order Primates; family Indriidae; genus Propithecus; species Propithecus coquereli. The sequence goes on along the minus strand of NW_012150063.1, from coordinate 7,861,340 downwards.
TTGTTCCTTATCTTCGGGAATGTCTACCATCCTTCTTGAGATTTTCAAAACTAACCAAAAGCCAAAAGCAAAACAAAAACGCCCAGGCAGAAGAAGCTCTATTTTTTTAAAAATAAGTTTAGAATGAAATAACAGAAATAGAACAAAATATTGTTTTATGTAGGTAGTAAGTGATGGTGATTTTTCTGTTTTCCACATTTTTGTATACTTAGGACATCCTGTTTTATAATGGGGGAGATCTGAAGAAATAGATTTGGAAGTAGAGAAATTGTGCGTGAAGTATTCCATCTGCCAGTGTGTTTCAATGAAGGAGACAAAATGAGAATGTGAGGTTTACTAAGGCTCTTTCCATTTACCACCCTTCCAATCCTACAGGGACTTGGAGTGACAAGTATTTCTGAATCTCTTTCCAAAGTCTGAATAAGTTCCCAGATCATAGACTCCGCCCAGAAGGTTGGACAGTGTAAGCTCCCTTCCGTATACTACAGGTTGAATATCTCTTATCAAAAATGCTTGGGACCATAAGTGTCTCAGATTTTGAATTTTTCCAGATTTTGGAATATTTACATTATATATACTTACTGGTTGAGTATCCTTAATCCACAAATCCAAAATCCGAAATGCTACAGGTAATATTTCTTCTGAGCATCATGTTGGCATTCAGAAAGCTTCAGATTTTGGAGCATTTTGGATTTGGGATTTTCTGATTAAGGATGCTCAACCTATATCTTAGTAATTGCAGCTTGATTTCACAGCCATCAGCTTCAGGGTTGTTGATGGGTGGGGACCACCAGCCTTTGGGAGCACTCAAGTAGGGGTGGGTGATCTTATTTGGGGCCCAAGCATGGGCTTATCACTTCTAAGTTTGAGTGTTGGAGGCCTGGGGGAGGCAATAACTGTGTTTTTCAAAGAATGGAAAATGTATGTGGGTTGCACATTGCTTTTTGTTTTGTTTTGTTTTGTTTTTCTGCTTTTTCCTCATAAAACTAGGAGAATGTGTTTCTTTTTTTTTTTTTTTTTTTTTTTTTTGAGAATGTGTTTCTTATTGAAAGTTTACCTAAAGAACTATGAAAGCAGGTCTAGGGGAATTCGAGGTGAAAAGTTAATACCTGTGGTTCTGGTATGACCAAATAGATATGTCATCAAGAACCAAGGTTCTTCCATTTTTCTATCTGCTTCCTCAGTGTTTTGGCTTTTGTCTTCAAGCTTGTCCCCTCATGGTCACAAGATGGTTGCCACACCAGAAATCACCTCCTTATGTAGTCATATCCAGAGATAAAAAGGACCTATTCCTTTTTTTCATATCTCTAATGTTCCCTTTTTAAGAATAAGCAAAACCATTCCTAGAAGCCCCCAGCAGACTTTCTTTCATATTTCATTGGCCAGAAGTGTGGGTCATGCTATGGCTAACCCATTTGCCAGCAGGGGAATTAGACCACTGCGATGGGCTAAGACCAATCAAAATTCTCTCTCTGGGAATCGGGAGGGGGCCTCTTCCCTAAATACATGGCATAGGACATAGGATAAATCAACACATCAGGTTTCTATCATGGGAAAGGGAGGGCACTGGTAAAGGGGTTGTTATGGCTTTTGAGTAGTAACCAGTAGTATCTGTTCACAGAAAGACAAATACAGCATGTTCTCACTTATAAGTGGCAGCTAAATAATTTGTGTACATGGAAGCAAAACATGGAATGATGGACAATGGAGATTCGGAGGGCTGGTGGCGTGGGAGGAAGGTGGATGATGGGAGGTTGCTTGGCAGGTACAATGTGCGTTGCTGCAGCGGTGGATGCACTGAAGGCCCCGACTTCACCACAGTGCACTGTATCAATGGAGCAAAGTTGCACTTGTTCCCCATGAATATAATACAAATAAAAAATAAAACAAAAATAGTGTCTGTTAACCTCCTGTTAGAGGTGATAAGAGCTGAATTAAGGCCATGGTAGAGCAATGCACAAAAACGTCTTTAAAGCCCCATGCAAGTTGTAAGAGACTCTGTAAATGATTAATGTTACAAACTGGTAGCAGCCAAGCAAAGTTAACCAAAACAAACACTGAACTCAGAGATGGGCCTTGAGATCTGTTTGTGAATCAGCATTTCTTGCCAAGTTTTCATCAGGCTTGAAAGGAAATGATTCCAACGGTAATATTCCACCAGAGTAAATGGTTGCATTTTTCCAGAACAGAAGAGTCGTTGAACAAAGCTTGCTTCTCTTTAATGAAGGAATGTTAGCACTGCTTGGTGACCCAGTGATCATTAAGAGCGTGGGTGCCTAATGAATGTTCCTTTTCTTTACCTCCAAGGTTTCTTCCTAACATCTCAGACTCATCACTTTATTTGGTGTGTGATTTTTTTTTTTTTTTTTTTTTTTTTGAGACAGAGTCTCACTCTGTTGCCCTGGCTATAGTGAGTGCTGTGGCGTTAGCCTAGCTCACAGCAACCTCAAACTCCTGGGCTCAAGTGATCCTACTGCCCCAGCCTCCCGAGTAGCTGGGACTACAGGCATGCGCCACCATGCCCGGCTAATTTATATTTTTAGTTGGCCGATTAATTTCTTAATTAATTTTAGTAGAGGCGGGGTCTCGCTCTTGCTCAGGCTGGTCTCGAACTCCTGAGCTCAAACAGTCCGCCCACCTCGGCCTCCCAGAGAGCTAGGATTACAGTCGTGAGCCACCGCGCCCGGCCATGGTGTGTGATTTTTAAGTTGATTCATTTTCTCCCTGCCCTAGTGCTTAAAGAAGAAAAAAAAAAAAACTAAACAAACAAAAAAAAGGAAATTCCTGAGCAGCTTTATTATTTATAATAGTCAAACACTGGAAACAACCCACAAGTCCATCAATAGGAGAATGGATAAACAAATTGTGATATTGTCATACAATGGAATACTACTCAACAATAAAAAGGAACAAATTACTGACACAATAATATAGATGATCTCAAGAGCATTATACTGTATAGGAGCGGCAAGGCACAAAACGATGCATGCCGTATGATTCTATTTATGTGAAGTTCTAGGACAGGCAAAGCTAATCTATAACTATATAAATTGGAACAGTGTTCTGGTTATAAATAGGTATTTATTAAAAAAACGAAAAAGAAAAAGGCACCTAGGAAACAGTAAAGTCCTGCACAGATGCTAGGCCAGGAGTGCTGCGAATGACCTCACTTCCTGCAGGCTTCCCTCCCTGAATGACATTAGAGAGGTTGTCCTCAAGCCTTATTTGTGCAAGGAGGGATGGAGGAGATTCGGTCCAGGCTCTCCTTTTCTGAGATGCTTCAGCTATGTGGGTTGCAGCTCCCAATTTAGTACCACCAAGGCCTTGAACCCAACCTTCCATACCCCTGTCTGGGCTGACCCAACGCCTTCCGGTTTGAGTATTGAACAAATAGAGCCAGGGAAATAGCAGTAGCCCCAAATTCTCTTCCTTTAGCTCCACCCCCTTCAGTCCCAGAGGCCTCTTCAGTGCTGGCACTGCCCTGAGGCATGAGAAGATGGCAGTAGAGGGAACTGCCCAGGAGAGACACCCACTGAGTCTAGAGCTGCTCTAGGAGGGGTGCAGACCCTCTCCCAGCTTGGACCAGCCTTCCCAGATCAGAACAGGGACCAAACCAGTGGCTAAGACAGGACACGCCTCTGCCCTGGCCCCGACCTGCCCACTCTAAATACCCAGTGGGAAAATCTAAGAGATCATAGTTCTTCAGAAACAGAGCTTCCAGGTAGTGTAATTAAACCAATTCCTGTCATGTTTTGACATAGATTCTCACGGGTCTTCAAAATCTTGGCCTTTCTTCTCAAAATGACTCCCATAGAATCTGTTTCCAACTAACCTGCAGCCCTCTGCCTCTCTCTGCTTACTTCTCAGTTTAGCTTAGCTCAGACTTTCTCAACCCTGGCACTGTTGACATTTGAGCCCAGATAATTCTCTGCTGTGGGGGCAGGGAGTGGGGATTATCCTGTGCATTGCAGGGTGTTTAGTAGCATCCCTGGCCTCCCTGTACTAGATGCCAGTAGCACCACCAGCCTCAGTCATGATGATAAAAAAATGTGTCCAGACATTGCCAAATGCTCCCTGCAGAGCAAAATCACCCCCATTTGAGAACCACTGGTGTAGGTTATTTTTGAGCATTCACTAAGCAAAAGTCCTCACTTGGTTTCTCTTTCCCATCTTCTGCTGTGATGCTTTAAAATATGTTACTATTGATAATTTCTTTTTTAAGACAGAGTCTCACTCTTTTGCCCGGGCTAGAGTGCCATGGTGTCAGCCTAGCTCACAGCAACCTCAAATTCCTGGGCTCAAGTGATCCTCCTGCCTCAGCTTCCTGAGTAGCTGGGACTACAGGCATGCACCACCATGCCCGGCTAATTTTTTCTGTATATTTTTAGTTGTTCAATTAATTTCTTTCTATTTTTAGTAGAGACGGGGGTCTCGCTCTTACTCAGGCTGGTCTCGAATTCCTGAGCTCAAACAATCCACCCACCTCGGCCTCCCAGAGTGCTAGGATTACAGGCATTAGCCACTGTGCCCGGCCTTGATAATTTTTTAAAAAATCCTTTGTATTACAAACTTGCTTGTGTAAAGTATTTTCCAATTTGCAAACAGTACAACTCTACTAAAGTGTTCTTCCCAAGGACCCTGGCAAAGATAAAATTAGCCCAATTTTATCCCAAAGGAAATGAGATTCTAGGTTAAGTGACTTCCCTGGGGCCACTCAGTGAGAGCTGGAGCTAGACGCCAGGCCTCTGCCACTGACCAGTGCTTCTTGTACCAGCCTCGACCCCCCCAAAAGGGCAGGCTGCAGGAGGTAGGCAGGAACTCAAAAGCAGGGGCTGCAGTTCTGACTCCTGGGCTTCTGCTGTGCAGCAGGGAGTGGGTCCTCCCGGTGGGAACCAGGCAGAGAGGGGTGCCAGATGCCCCTTCCCCGCCAGGAAGTGATCCTGGAGCAGGGCCTTGGCCTTCCAGGACCTGTGCATTCCTGGTCACTGACCCTTGCTCTTCTGTTTTCCTGGCATGTGAGGAGAGTAGAAAAATCACCTCCACTAAAAAGCCAGGGTCCAAAATGCTTTCAAACCACTGTGTTCTCTCTAACTTTTCACCTTCATATTCATTCCGTTTAGAAAAGAAAATGCCTGCACGCTTGAATGTGTCTTCCAAATTTATCAGTTACTATTTTGAGCACTTAAATGATCATGTTTATTCTTATTTATTTACTTATTTTTTTTTTTTGGCAAAGACTACCTGTGAATATATATAATCATTACCATCAGTCAAATGGGATTTCTAAAGTTTTTGCCAATGCCTGAAAACATTTTTGCAAGAGAAGTTATAAAGCAAATATATTACATAAGACTAAGCAGCAAATCTTCTTTTCTTTCCTCTATCTTTGCCTCCCAGGGTTCCCCAAATATATATGACCATGAAGTCACCATAGAGGCTGATACTTTTTTGCCTGTGGATGAAACGCTGATTCCTACAGGTTGGTGAATTTAAGCTTTTTTATGCTATGTGGGATCATGGATTGGGTCTGGAGCCTGAGAAAGGACATTGTTGGGGAAACTGGTGAAATCATGATAAAGTCTGTGGTTTAGTTAATAGAATTATACCCATGTTAATTTCTTAGTTTTGATATTTGTATTGTGTTTTTGTAAAATGCTAATATTAGGGAAAACTGGGTGAAGGGTATACGGAGATGTGCTATTTTTACCACCTTTCTGTAAGTCTAAAATTATTTCAGAATTTCAAAGGTAAAAAAATAAGCTGAATAAGGTATTACTTTAAGTTTACTAGACACCTGCCTTACACGAGGTAAGGGCTTTTGTTTTAGTTTGGCCTCTTTAATGGGTTAAGTTTATGGCTGCTAGTTGAAAATTTTTACAAGGAGAATGATAAGCATGTGAGCCTGCATTCTAAACAGCAACTTCAGTTAACAGCAGGCATTAGAAATTCTCATAAATACAGTGACTACAAAACGAATTGGAATAATAATGAGAAATTGAGATAAAAGGGCTAAAATTTTTGGCATCACAGTTTTCTAATATTTTCCTGGCTCCAGGGCTGAGTTGAAAGGCTTTTATATTTGTCTTGGTAACATGTGTTATCTTCTGATATTACTCAGCAGACAGGCATGAGTAAGCTGGCCCATCTGGTCCCACTTGCAGAATTATTACATTAGAACTCTGTGTTGTGAACTGCAAGGAAAAAATAGCGGTGGCTGCTGTTTTGTGACTGATAAGGAAGAAAGTGAACGAAGTAGCTTATAAGTGGAGGTTATGAAATAAGGGCGTGTGTATTTATGTATGTTATAAAATCTTCTTATGCTATCCTGTTGAGTTTTGATCAGGTGAAAATCACACAAATGCATAATTAGTGCCGTGTAAAGATTATTTGACAAGCTTGTAAGAGATAATTGCGGCAAAGCACGATAGAGCTTAACATACAATCTAATGGGCTGCGTAAAACTCACGTTCATCTCAGTTCCGCATCATAAATGGTTTCAGGGTCACATTCTATACCTTGTGCTGATACTGAACAACTGTTGAGTAGAAGCTAAGAGCTCTGGACTCTGCTAGGCAAGAACACTGGTTCCGTCACTGGTGTAAAGGTTCTTGCTACCGTCGCAGAAAAGAATTTCAGGACGTGCACACAAGTGAGCAATAGTGGCAAGTTTACTGAGTGGAAGCAGCCAGGCTTAGGAAAGACTTGTGCAGAGGCGAGAGTACACTCCCAAGAAAGGTTGCGGGCAGGCTCGAAGAGAGCAACTGCGCCAAACCCCAAGCGGTTTTTGTTTGCTGAAGTCAAAGAAGGCTCGGTAGTCAGTGTTCATTCTGTTCTTACTCATAGTTCCCCTGTTTTTCCTACAAGGGGGTCGTCAAAACCACAATGTTAACTTACTACCATTGTGATATAATGGGGGAAAGGTCACTTTGTACCTGGGCAATGCTGGGAAGTTAGGGGCTCTCTTCTTCTCCTCGGGTCTGTTCATTCAAGGGCTGTTTGTTCAAGCCTGTTGACTACCTTTTCCGGTCCCTCCTCCCTTGCTCGTACCTACCTGACTGGGTACTCTAACAGCCCTAGTCTTGCCTTTTGCTGTTAAGTAGCTAGGGGACCTTCAATATTTGTAAGTGCTTTAAAATTTAACCTCTTTAGACTCCCATTTCCTTTTCTGCAATGAGGAGGGATGTCGAACCCAATCAGATTTTATGGACCAGTAAATTTTCTTTAAAAAACAACTTGGGAGACTTATGGTGTGCCCAAACTTTCATTTTTCTAAGTTAGAAAGCTATCCTATGAATACAAGGCTATCAAAACTAATTGGGAATGTACGTGTTGTATTTCAATGGAGAGCTTTTTTTTTTTAAAAAAAAAAACTAATTGGTAGTCAGGCGTGGTGGTGTGTGCCTGTAGTCCCAGCTACTCAGAGATTGAAGCAGGAGGATCACTTGAGCCCAGGAATTTGAGGTTGCAGTGAGCTATGATGATGCCACTGCATGCTAGAGTGGGGAACAGAGTGAGACTCTGTCTCAAAAACAAAACAAAACAAAACAAAATACAACTAATTGGGATAATAATGACAAACAGAGATAGACTACAATTATCAAAAAAAAAAAATAGAGACCAAACTACCATTTATAATCACCATCTTTTTTAAAAGAAAAAATATTTTAATACCACAAAAGTGGAAAAATTTAATCTCAGAATAAAGAACAATCTTTTATATTGACTTCATATAGCTTTTTAAAGAAACGTGATAGCAGATTATACAAATGTATCTCAGTTTTCTGTGGACTAGTGAAAATTTTATCATGAACTCATAATTGAGAACCAATAATTGATCTATCTATAAGGACACTTCCAGCTCTTACATCCTGTGATTCCACAAGGCTCCTAGTATAAGATTTAACTGCTATTTCCACCACCCTTCAGAGCTCCTGAAAAATTTATAATTGTCTCCTACCTATCCATCCATAGTCCTGTGTGTTATACCCGGTTTCCCAGTGACACTCAAACAAAAATTATAGCATTTTTTTCTTCCTCTTTTCTCAGAAGTGCTTGAGAAGCAAATTGTGTGATTCCTTTGAAACTTCCTCCAAAAATGGGCAGTAACTGCTACACTGCACTTCAGTGATATAAGAATCCACATGCCTGGCCCACTTTGGGCCAAGAACAAATCTCCAGGAGCCCAGATTTCATCTGACTCTTTTTTTTCTTTTTTTAAATAGAGACAAGGTCTCACTATGTTACCCAGGCTGGTCTCGAACTCCTCGGCTCAAGCGATCCTCCCGCCTGGGCCTCCCAAGTGCTAGGATTACAGGCGTGAGCCACCATGCCTGGCGTCATCTGATTCTTAACATTGATCAAAAAAGCCCATGGGCAGGTGGCTTAGTTCTGAGATGAGTCAAAAGGGCCTGCCTGTCATTATTAGGTCATTCAGAAATGCCTTCCCTGTGCTGCTGGGCTCTCCAGGAGTTGGCTGTCTAAGTGGAGGGGTCAGCAAGAATTTTTATCCATTAACCTGGAAAATGTCAGGATGGACATAACTAGGATACTTGGCACAGAGGGGAAACACCACTGAGGGGGGTCCCGGATAGGGGAAGTGAGAGTTAAATAAAACCTGGCAGGGCAAGTGTAAGTTTACTAGGCAGAGAGGAGGAGAAAAGTGTTCTAGATAAAGATGAGCAAGCCTGGGCCATGCAGGGAACAGCAGGACTAGCCCAGGGAAATGCTGTGCTTCTGAAGGAAAGCATTCGGGGCATGTTTTTGGTGGCAGAAACCGGAGAGGTTGGCTGGGGCCATGTCAGATCCACACTGGGCTCTGTGTGACTGCAATGCCTGAGGTGACGCTGGATGACCCCAGGCTGGCCTGGAGTTCAAGGTGAATCAACACAGAGCAGACTCACAGGTGTACCTGAATCCGGTTTCCAACTTCTGGCTATTCAGCCAGAGCTGGACTGAACCACAAGTCCACTTCTCTGAGATATGCTACAAGCACCCGTTAGACCAGCCACACTCCACTAAGACTTCTGAGAATGGACATGCAGTATCTAGAGACCGATGTGTTGAGAAAAAGAAGATACTGATTATCTATGAGATGAGGTGAAGGTTTATGGTAATAATAGCTAGTGTTTCAGGGAGGATGTTATAAATCATCCATACTGTAACCCTGTAAAGTAGATTCTGTTCATTTTTCTTATTTAACAGATGAGAAAACTATATAGAATAAGGAGTTTAAGTAACTTACTGAGGATCACCCAGTTAACAAGTGGCGGAAAGCTAGGATTCGCACCTAGGTGGTCTGGTGTTAGAACTCAGGCACTTAACTTGACCTGCACTCCACAGACCTTACCGTGCGCTTAGGTGTCTGGGAGATTTAGGGTAGGGGGAGGAATGGAAAGGAGAGAGCAAAGAAATAAAACTAAATTAATTTCTTAACTATATATCACCATGTAGTCAAGAAATGAGAAGTAAGCCAAAAGCAAAAAACAAAGTTTTTTTTAAATTTTTAAAAATTTTTTTAATATGAACAGGTGGGAGGTTGTGAGGAGGGGCTCAGTTTCCTTATTTTTTTGGTGTGTTGAGACAGAATCTCACTCTGTTGCCCTGGGTAGAGTGCAGTGGCATTATTGTAGCTCACTGCAACCTCCAACTCCCGGGCTCTAAGCAATCCTTCTGCCTCAGCTTCCCAGTAGCTGGGACTATATGCAGGAGCTGCAACAACCAGCTGGGGTTTTTGGGTTTTTTTTCTTTTCTTTCTTTTTGGTAGAGACGGGGTCTCACTCTCGCTCAGGCTGGTCTCGAACTCCTGAGCTCCAGCAATCTTCCCGGCTCAGCCTCCCGGAGTGCTAGGATTATAGGCATGAGCCACTGTGTCCGGCCACAGAACAAACATTTGACAGGCCTTTTTTGCCAGTTGTCAGTTCCCATTTCTTTTGTCATCTTTTGTTCAGAGAACTTCACTGCTTCTGTTACTGTTCTCCTCCCTGATTCTTCTTCGGTTCAATTTATTTCTACTTTTCTGCAAAGAAAACAGAAAATCAAGTTTGCTCAAATGATATGTAAGAAAGAGAAAGAAGACAGAAGGAAGGAGGCAAGGAAGGAAGGAAATGAGGGAGAGAAGGAGGAAGGAGGGATTTCCCGACATTAAAGGGCATGAATTTAAGTGTGTGTTCTTGGTAGCCTGACAAGGAAGGGAAAGTAACTTCAGAGGTCATTGTTCTGTTGCAACACACAGTGTTTGATTACGTAACCTTGTCTTGCTGGTTCTTAGTTTTCTCATCTGCAAAATCTTATTATGATCAAGTTATGTTGAAAGTTCACTTTCTTTAAGTATATATGTTGGTAATCTCTGTTGAAGAGGATAGAAAAATCCCCTTTGATAGAAAATTCACATAGTTAAAGAAAAGCTTAACTTACTGGAGTGGAGTTCAGTTATCTGAGTAGTCGCTTAGGATGGGTGTGCCTCACTTATCCAGGGGCATGCTGGGTAATAAGTTCATTCTATTACAGCCCCTTCCGCTGCCCCTGGCTTTCCCTGGGGCTGCTGCTTGGTTGAGGTGAAGCCCCCAGAAGTCAGCAGTAGAAAACTACTCTACTGACAGCTTTGATCTTCTTGCATATGAATGGCTTTCACTCCATAAATCAGTTGTTTTGCTTGCCATTCTGGTCCTCTGCTTTCCACCCCAATTCCTTGTTTATGTGTTTGTTTGCTTTTTAAATCTCTCTTCCTGGGGTCATAAAAATTCTCATTAATTTTACTTAGAGCTCCTGGAGAGAAAAATCTCTATTATCATCATTGTAGCAGAAAAGAAACCAAACACCAAGAACTGTTTAAATGTAACCAGTGTACAAGAAGAGATAACAAAACCACGTCTGAAAAAACAGCTGATGCAGGAAAATTTGTGGTGGATTTGGGGAAGCTCAGGGCAACATTTTAACCATGAGGCCTTTTATCAAATCATCTTCATTCCTTGAATTCTGTGTGGGTTTGTGCAGATGGTCGATCTGACAAATTACAGTTTCTATACCTTCATTTGATCAGCTTCCTCATTGACTTTCAGCCAAGCAGGGTTGCTTCTAAGTTTATATCTTTCTGTGACACAAAGAAAGTTTAATAGGCTATTAATTTATACTTATACTTGTTTTTCAACTCCTTATTTTTTGTTTGCTCTTCATAAGAGCTGTAACCTGAGCTATTCTGGAAGGAAACGCTGATGTATATCTAAACTTTGGGGGTGTTTTTCACTCTGGTGACAGACAGTAAATAATTTCTCGGATAATGGGAAAACCTATCATCATGAGAATGTAGCACCTTTTATTTTATAGTAACTGTAATACTGTGGCCATGGCACTCAGTGAAAGGGGACCTTCCCCTGCAGGTGTTTGGGGAGGTATGAAGTCCTGTCCTCCGTTTTGTTTGTTACCTGCTTACAGATTGGGCCTTGTCACATAGAAAGGAAAGAAATACAGTCACAGGGAGCCAGAGCAAGCACAAATGATGAAATGCCCTCATGTCTTAAAGGTAGAGCCCCCATTTAGACCGCTACCTGAGGCAGAGACCTGCAAACCTCTGGCAGCCTTGAGTACCTGTTTTGCTCCTGCCTTTCTTCCTGTTGGCAATTTTTGGGGAGCATGTAACATGTCTTCAGCCCTTTCAGCCGGATAACAGCCTGTATTCTGTGGCTTCTTCATTCTCCCCGTCTCTGCTCTCCTAAATATTAAAAGGCTATCCTTTTCCCAAAGGCCAGTGGGAAAGCCTCAGCCAGTGTGGGGCATCAGAAGCCTTCAAAGGCACCCGTTCAAGTAATTTGAAGTCCACCCCACTTTTCCCCATTGGAAATTCCTGCCATCTTGTCCGCCCTGGAGGATTCCTGATGCAGGCAAATAATATCCCTTGTGTGTTGTTAGGCTGCTTCCAGCATCTTTGCTCTTCTGCTGAAGAGCAAAAAAAAAAAACAACAGAAAAGAAAAATGTTTTGAACAAAAGAATGGGATTTGTCACCTAATTTCCAAAGCTACTCCTCTGGATGAAATTCCGGCACTTTCAAGTCAGCAGTGGTGTATTGAGTACACGGTCCTTGCTCACAGGTGCTTCTTACCTGTCCCATGGCAGGTGGCACCAATAGAAGGCCTGTTCAAGGCTGAGAGCTCATTTTACGCATAGCCTGGGAGCAAAGTTTACAGCCAAGCTGTCAGGCTGGGTTTCCATGTTGGTAGTTAGTTTAGCTTTGCTTCTTCAGAGCAATTGTTTTTAGTTACTTAGAAAAAAAAAAATGTCGGCTGGGCACGGTGACTCACGCCTGTAATCCTAGCACTCTGGGAGGCCGAGGCGGGCAGATGGTTTGAGCTCAGGAGTTCGAAACCAGCCTGAGCAAGAGCAAGACCCGTCTCTACTAAAAATAGAAAGAAATTAATCGGCCAACTAAAAATATATAGAAAAAATTAGCTGGGCATGGTGGTTGTTGGCTGTAGTCCCAGCTACTCGGGAGGCTGAGGCAGGAGGATCGCTTGAGCCCAGGAGTTTGAGGTTGCCGTGAGCTAGGCTGACGCCACGGCACTCTAGCCTGGGCAACAGAATGAGACTTTGTCTCAAAAAAAAAAAGAAAGAACATTATTAGCACGTACTCTTGGCTATCCTCCCTCCCCCCACCCTTCCCCACCTCTAGCTCCCCTTATCTGCACATCCTCACCAGCATTTGTTATTTTTGTCTTTTTCATAGTAGCCATTCTAAGTAGGGTGAGATGATATCTCATCGTGGTTTTGGTTTGCATTTCTCTGATGATTAGTGATGTTGATGCATTTTTTTCACACACCTGTTGGCCATTTTTATGTCTTCTTTTGAAAGCTCTCTCTTCGGCTCATTTGCCCATTGTTTAATCAGATTATTTGGCCTTTTGCTATTGTGTTGAATTCCTCGTATATTCTGGGATTTTTTCTCTTTTTTTTCTTTTTTTTTTAGTTTTAGACATCTGGCCACTTCTTCCAATCCTTGTATATTCTGGATATTAATCCCTTGTTGGATGAATAGTTTACAAATATATTGTCCCATTCTGCAGGTTGTCTCTTCACTCTGTTGATTATTTCCTGTGCTGCGCAAAAGCTTTATAGTTTGATATAATCCCATTTGTCTATTTTTGTTTTTGTTGCCTTTGCTTTTAAGGTCTTCTCCATAAAATCTCTGCCCAGACCAATGTCCTGACACATTTCCCCTATGTTTTCTTCTAGTAGTTTCATAGTTTTGGGTCTTACACTTTAAAATCTAAAATCCATTTTGAGCTGGGGGGTCTCGTTTCATTTTTCTGCTTATGGATATCCAGTTTTCTCACCACCACTTATTGAAGACACTGCTCCTTCCCCAGTGAATGTTCTTGGCAGCTTTGTCAAAGATCAGTTGGTTGTAAATATGTGGATTTATTTATGCGTTCTCTATTCTGTTCCATTGGTTTATATGTCAGTTTTTATGTCAGTACCATGCTATTTTGGTCACTTTACCTTTGTAGTATATTTTGAAGTCCAGTAGTGTGATGCCTCCAGCTTTCTTTTTGCTCAGGATTGTTCTGTCTTTTGTGGTTCCATATGAATTTTAGGATTTTTTTTCTATTTCTGTGAAGAATGTCATTGATAGTTTGATATGATTGCATTGAATCTATAGATCACTTTGGTAATATGGTCATTTTCACAATATTAATTCTTCCAATCCATGAACATGGTGTATCTTTTCATTTTGTGTGTGTCCTCTTCAACTTCTTTCATCAGTGTTTTATAGTTTGTTTGGGTTTTTTTTTTTTTTTGGTAGAGATCCTTCACCTCCTTGGTTAAATTTATTCCTGGGTACTTTATTGTTTTTGTAGCTATTGTAAATGGAATTGCTTTCTTTAATTTCTTTTTCTACTGGTTCCTTGTTGGTGTATAGGAACACTACTGATTTTTGTATGCTGATTTTTTATTCTTCAATTTTACTGAATTCATTTATCAGTTCTAAGAGTTTTTTTGTGGAGCTTTTAGGGTTTTCTATATATAAGATCATGTCATGGGCCAGGCATAGTAGCTCACACCTATAATCTTAGCATTTTGGGAGACCAAGGAAGGAGGATTGCTTGAGCCCAGGAGTTCAAGACCAGCCTGAGCAACATAATGAGACCCTGTCTCTACAAAAAATTAAAAACAAATTAGCCAGGCATGGGGGTGCCCATCAGTAGTACCAGCTACTCTGGGGGCTGAGGTGTGTGGATCTCTTGAGCCCAGGAGTTGGAGGTTGCAATGATGCAGTGAGCTATGATCACACCACTATATTCCAGCCTGGGTGACAGAGCAAGACTTTGCTCTATTAAAAAAAAAAAAAAATCATGTCATTTACAAACAGACAATTTGACTTCCTCCTTTTCAATTTGGATATCCTTTAGTTCTTTGTCTTGCCTAATTGCTCTGGCTAGGACTTCCAGTACTATGTTGAATAAAAGTGATGAAAATGGGCATCTTTTTCTTGTTCTACGTCTTAGAGGAAAAGCTTTCAACTTTTCCCTATTTAGTATGATGTTGGCTGTGGGTTTGTCATATATGGCCTTTGTTATGTTGAGATACATTCCTTCTATACCTAACTTGTTGAGAGTTTTTATTATGGAAGGATGTTGAATTTTATTAAATGCTTTTTCTGTTTCTATTGAGATGATCATATGATTTGACCTTCATTCTATTGACATATCATGTTTATTGATTTGTGTATGTTGAACCATCCTTGCTTCCCTGGGATAAACCCCACTTGATCACGGAGAATGATTTTTTTGATGGGCTGCTGGATTTGGTTTGCTAGTATTTTGTTGAAGATTTTTGCATCTATGTTCATCAGGGATATTGGTCTTTAGTTTTTTTGTTGTTGTTGTATCTTTCTCTGATTTCGATATCAGTAATATTCGCCTTGTAGAATGAGTTTGGAAGAACTCTCTCCTCTTCAATTCTCTGGAAGAGTTTGAGAAGAATTGGTATTAGTTCTTCTTTAAATGTTTGGTGGAATTCCATAGTGAAGCCATCAGGTCCTGAGTTTTTCTTTGTTGAGAGACTTTTATTACAGATTCAGTCTCGTTACTCATAATTGGTCTGTTCAGGTTTTCTACATCTTCTTGGTTCAATCTTGGTAAGTTATATGTGTCCAGGAATTTATCCATTTCCACTAGGTTTCTCATTTGTTGGTATATAGTTGTTCATAATAGTCTCTCATAATCCTTTGTATTAATATTTCTGTGGTATGCAGTTATAATGTCTTTTTCATTTCTGATTTTATTTATTCGGATCTTTTCTGGTTTTTCTTCTTCTTCTTTTTTTTTTTTTTTTGAGACAGAGTCTCACTTTGTTGCCCGGGCTAGAGTGCCGTGGCGTCAGCCTAGCTCACAGCAACCTCAAACTCCTGGGCTCAAGCGATCCTCCTGCCTCAGCCTCCCAAGTAGCTGGGACTATAGGCATGCGCCACCATGCTCGGCTAATTTTTTTATATATATATATTTTTAGTTGTCCAGCTAATTTCTTTCTATTTTTTAGTAGAGACAGGGTCTTGCTCTTGTACAGGCTGGTCTCAAACTCCTGAGCTCAAATGATCCACCCGCCTTGGCCTCCCAGAGTGCTAGGATTACAGGCGTGAGCCACCGTGCCTGGCCTGTTTTTTTTTCTTGACTATCTATCTAATGATTTGCCAATTTTGTTTACCTTTTTAAAAAACTAAATTTTCACTTCATTGATCTTTGATATGTTTTTAGTCTCGTTATCATTTATTTCTGCTCAAATTTTTTTTTTTTTTTGAGACAGAGTCTCACTTTGTTGCCCGGGCTAGAGTGCCGTGGCGTCAGCCTAGCTCACAGCAACCTCAAACTCCTGGGCTCAAGCGATCCTACTGCCTCAGCCTCCCGAGTAGCTGGGACTACAGGCATGTGCCACCATGCCCGGCTAATTTTTTCTATATATTTTTAGCTGTCCGATTAATTTCTTTCTATTTTTAATAGAGACGGGGTCTCGCTCTTGCTCAGGCTGGTTTCGAACTCCTGAGCTCAAAATCCGCCTGCCTTGGCCTCCCAGAGTGCTAGGATTACACGAGCTCAAATTTTTATTATTTCATTTCCTCTACTAATTTTGGGTTTAGTTCATACTTTTCTAGTATCTCAGATGCAACGTGAAGTTATTTATTTGAAATCTTTCTACTTTTTTGATGTAGGCATCAAAAGTTTATTGGTATAAACTTCCCTTTTAATACTGCTTTTGCTATATTTTGTAGGTTTTGTTTTTTTATTTTATTTTATTATTTTTAGAGACGGGGTCTCACTCTTGCTCAAGCTGATCTCGAAGTCTTGAGCTGAAGCAATCCTCCCGCCTCAGCCTCCCAGAGTGCTAGGATTACAGGTGTGAGCCACCGTACCCGGCCCTGTATTCCATAGGTTTTGATATGTTGTGTTTCTATTTTCATTTGTTTCAAGAATTTTTTTTTTTTGAAACAGAGTCTCACTCTGTTGCCAGAGCTAAAGTGCAGTGGTGTCATTATAGCTCACTGCAGTCTCAAACTGCTAGGCTCAAGCCATCCTCCTACCTCAGCCTCCTGAGTAGCTGGGACTACAGGCGCACACCATTACACCCAGCTAATTTTTGTATTTTTTGTAGAGATGGGGTCTCGCTTTTGCTCAGGCTGGTCTCAAACTCCTGGCCTCAAGCAATCCTCCTGCCTCAGCCTCCCAAAGTGCTAGGATTACAGGCATGAGCCACCATGCCCAGCCTTGTTTCAAGAAATTTTTTAATTTTCCTCCTTATTTCTTCATTGATCCATTGGTTGTTCAGGAGCATGTTGTTAATTTTCCATGTATTTGTTCAATTTCAAAAGTTCTTGTTATTGAGTTCTAGTTTTATTCCATTGTGGTCAGAAAAGATACTTGATATGATTTCAATTCTTTTAAATTTGTTGAAACTTGTTTTGTGGCCTAACATATGGTGTGTCCTAGAGAATGTTCCATGTGCTGATGAAAAGAATGTGTTTTCTGCAGCTGTTGGAGAAAATGTTCTGTAAATGTCTGTTAGGTCCATTTGGTCTAAAGTGCAGTTTAAATCCAATGTTTCATTGTTTATATTCTATCTAGATGATCTATTCAATGCTAAGAGTGGGGTTTTGAAATCCCTAGATATTATTATATTGGAGTCTATCTCTCCCTTTAGATCTAATAATATTTACTTTATATATTTGGGTGCTTCAGTGTTAGGTGCATATATATTTATAATTGTTATATCTTCTTGCTGAATTGATCCCTTTATCATTATATACTGACTTTCTTTGACTCTTTTTACAGCTTTTGACTTAAAAAGTCTGTTTTATCTGATGTAAGTATAAGCTACTCCTGATTGCTTTTGGTTTCTGTTGCATGGAATATCTTTTTCTATCCCTTCACTTTCAGTCTATATGTCTTTGCAGGTGAAGTGAGTTTCTGGTAGGCAGCAAATAGTTGGTCTCGTTTTGTTTTTTGTTTTTTTGCCCCCTCACCCCCTGGTCTTGTTTCTTTATCCGTTCAGCCAGTCTATATCTCTTAAGTGGGGAATTTAATTCGTTACATTCAAGATTATTATTGATAAGTGAATACTTACTCCTGTCATTTTGTTAATTATTTTCTGGTTGTTTTGTATGTCCCTTGTTCCTTTCTTCCTCTCATTGCTTATCACTATGGATGGGTGTTTTCTGTAGTGATAAAGTTTGATTCTTTTCTCTTTCTCCTTTGTGTATCTGCTTTACCAGTAAGTTTTATACTTTTTTGTGTATTCATGATTGTGGTTATTGTCTTTTTGTTTCTAAATGTAGGACACCCTTGAGCATTTCTTGTAAGGCCAGTCTAGTGGTGATAAATTGCTTCAGTTTTTGCTTTTCTGGGACATGTCAGGCATTTAGCTTCGGGACCTGATTCTAGTGCCCTGCCCTGTTGCAACAAGAGGAAACAAGTCCCTGGTGCCCTGCTCAAGTACTGAGCCAGCTAGATGTAAGCAGGTGCAAAAATCCAATCCTTTTGTTTCTCCAGGGATTAATTCATTCCCAGAGTTGTAAACATTGCATTTCACCCTTTCACCTTACATAACTGTGATATTAGGAGGTTAGCTAGGCAGCCTGCCCAGGAAGACATGATGTACATAACACGGTACAGTACTGAGGAAGTGTCTTTAAAGGCATTTACAGCAGCACATAGCTTTGTTTTTTCTTTTAATTTTGCTGCTCTTTATTTTTAGTAGTAGATAAGGAATTAAGAAAGCAAAAAACGAATGCTTTGACTAGAGCTTTTGCCTCTTAAAGTAACATTAGTAACATCCCCTCTTCTTTTTTTTTGTTTTTTAAAAATTTACCCAATCCTTTCTGTCCCCCGGCCCATCTGCGTTCACTTGCTGTTCTTGCTGCTCTCAGTTTTTTAAAAGCTCATTCTAAAATTACATGAAAGCAACCCCATTTTGACAAAATTAGAATTCTGGTAGGAAAGTCTTACCACGAGACTGTGGAGAGAGGCCCAGCAAGGCTTTTGTATTTTATTTCAGCCTTTCACAGTTCAACCTACAATTCAGTAGATGATATAATTACTTCCCCAGGGCAGGTCTGTGTCTCTGCCCTAGAGAAATAATAAAATCCAAAGTAGTCTCTTGGTTGAAAGATGTTGCAAATGAAGACTGTTTTCATCTTCATATGTTAGCATTTGGGTTTTAATCTTTCTCGAGCTACTGACAAAAAATTCCTTTAAACTTACATAATTCTAAAATATTGGACATAATATTTGTTTCAGGCATCCATCAATATCCTTGCTCTTTCCTTTCCACCCTCCCCCGCTATCATTAGTCATCAGGTCCTACTGATTTTTAACTCCTAAGTATCTCTCCAGTCTGTCTCCTCAGTGTGTATTATAGATTATATGACTCAGTCTCCATCATCATTGTCCTGCTTCACACTATCTTTTCTCATCTCTATCAGTGCCCAGCTTATATTAATATTATGAGCTGCATAAATTGGGATCAGCGAATGAATGATTCATAATCTGGACAATTGCTCTCTAACTGAAAAAAAAAAGAAAATTCTCTTAAGATCTATCTTCCAGGGCTGGGTGTGGTGGCTCACACCTATAATCCTAGCACTCTGGGAGGTCAAGGTGGGAGGTTTGCTAGTGCTCAGGAATTTGAGACCAGCCTGAGCAAGAGTAAGACCCTGTTTCTACTAAAAATAGAAAAATTAGTCTCTAGTAAAAATAGAAAAATTATCCAGGCATCACGGTGCACAATGGCTATAATCCCAGCTACTCGGGAGGCTGAGGCAGGAGGATTGCTTGAGCCAAGGAGTTTGAGGTTGCATGAGTTATGATGATGCTGCTGCACTCTACCCAGGGTGACAGAGCAAGATCTAAAAAAGAAAAAAAAAAAGATTTATCTTCCATCTAGTTACTAAAGATATCTCTTTAAAATGCAGATCTTGCTTTGATAATCTCCAGCTTAGAAAACCTTTTAGGTGGCTCCCAGGCCAGATACCAGCTGCCTCCGAAGGCTCGTCTCTCCCTGTGTCTCACTCACCCCCGCCACCCTGTTTCTGTACATCCCACCCCTGCCCCCAGCCTACAGGGACCGCCCAGTACCCGCTTCTTTGCTGAATACACCCCTGCTCTTTCTTCAAGACTCATACTTTCTCCTTGGAAATTCCCTCTCCCCCTCCACTTCCTGGAAACAATAGATTCATTCTTGCTTGTGTTTTCTGTAATGGCATAAGCAGTTTAGAGCTCTGCCCCCTCCATGAGTCTTCCTCAAATGATCTATCAGGATTTAGTTACAGATCCAAAGTAGGGAGCTGCAAAGGAGCTTCAGGCTTGAGGTCTCTTTGGGTTGAAGCTAGAAAACTAAGCTATGCTAAACACAAAAATGAAACCAAGTAATAGCCAATCTGTACATCCTAGGAATAGCTGCTGCTTCCTTTCCCCCACAGCCAGTCTCTCACCACTCTTCCCCCTTCTTTATATCTGTGATGGCTGTTTTAATAGTCCAAGCAAGAGATAAGACCCAAAGTAAGGATCTGGTGGAAGAAGGTAGTTTTTTGATATTTAGGAGGCCTGAATTGAATGTGGTAGTTGAGGAAGCAGGAAGGCTGTCCGATGGCTCCTGGGCTTTTGGGGCAGCTCCTGGGCAGCTTCTAGGGATGGAGATGGGCAGTGAGTGGTGAATAGAGGAGGAGGAGAAGCCGGCATGGGAGTCGGAGGCTGGGAGGTCAGTGTATTTGGTCTTGGAAATATTTGAGGTTAAGGTGCCCGTGGGGCATCCAGGTGGAGATGTCTAGAAAGCAGATGGACCCATGAGTATGATGTTAGGACAGAAATGAGAGCTGAGATATAAATCAGTGTGTACTTTGTAGATTAAGCCAGGTGGATTTCCAGGGAGGAAACATAGATTGAGGAGAGCCATGATCTGAGAACTGGGCCTAGGGGCACCCTAGGAAACAGCCACCAATATGTAAAGTGCAAGAAAGGCCCACAATAAAGGTGCCAAGGGTAGAAGTCAAAGGAGGAGAAAAGGGTCCGGAAGTCTTAGCGTGCCCAACAGTGTCAACAACCCAGAGTGGTCAAGGCAGAGGAGGCCTGGGAAAGTGCTCGGCTGTCGTCATTGTTGTTGCTGACCCCATGTAACAGTGGTCAGGGCAGAGGCCAGATTGTGATAGTTTGAGGGGTGACAGGAATTGAAGAGAGAATCAGGAGTATAAGCCAATGACTGTTCCCAGCTAAGGCAATTCTCTTGAGTACGGAGCCCCGGGGCCCCACCCCAGAGGTTCTGCTGCATTTGCTTGAGCACGGACGGCCCCAGCGACTCTGTCTAGTATCCTAAAAGCGGCCTAAGTGAGCTGATGGAAGCGACCGGTGTGGAAACCGCTGTCAACAAGCTGTGAGGGGAAGAGAAAGCACCTCCACAAGGTGGGGATGTGGGGACAAGTAGGAGGCTTTTTTAGGGAGAGAGGAGCTGATTTAGGACAAGTAAATTAGTTGTCAGAGGGCGCCGAGAATCCAGTTGTGCGTCGAGGTCTCGAATTTGTGGTGGCCTCAGTCGGTGCTTCTGTGGGTTTTCTGCAGTTTCTCTCAGCAATGTGGAGTCGGGAGCAGAGAAGACAGATTGTGGGATGATCCAAAGTTGGGGTTTTGTCAGATAGGAGGGGCAGGAGGACAGGGTGTAAGGTGGTTAATGAGTGTCACTAACCAAGTGGGCAGG
The DNA here is from genome assembly GCF_000956105.1 of Propithecus coquereli. NCBI lineage: Eukaryota > Metazoa > Chordata > Mammalia > Primates > Indriidae > Propithecus > Propithecus coquereli. The sequence goes on along the minus strand of NW_012150063.1, from coordinate 7,840,114 downwards.
GCCTAGACAGTGGGCCCCAGGTAGGCTGTGGAGGGCCCTGAAGACAGGAGACTCTAGGGTACCGACCTGTGTTGGTGTGCAAGAGCAGAAAGGCTAGGAGGCTGCAGACAGAGTGCGTGACTGAAAGGCAAACTTTCCACCGGACAGCAAATCCCTGGATGCCATCGCCATAGGGATCTAAGATGAAAAAGTCCCCCACGATGAGAATGCTTCTCGTTGGGCCTTTTCACCTGAAAACAACCTTTGGCTTGGTTTAGCATTTTATGCTTTGGATGTCATGTGATATCCAGAAGCAAACCCCTCCCCCATTGCAAGTCAAAGTAAAATCAGAAAATGCTCAGTGGAAAAAAAAAAAAACAAAACACATCAGCACTAGAATAAAGCCACAAATCCAAAGCACTGGCAGAGGAAAGGGGAAAAAACCGCAGCAGAGACAAGCTTTGAAGTTGTGTGATCTATGAAAATTTATAGAAATGTTACCTTACAAAAAAATTCCCAAGGTGCTTTACTTGCCAACCACTGGAATGAAGCAAAAATTCCCACCCAGGGTGTTAACTTTTAATTATCATTCTCTTTATGTTGTTTCCTAAAATAATAACAGGCATTCTAGAGATGATTTACCAAGATGGCTTAATTAGGTGTCAGATGAGTACCTGTGCCCACAGGCCTCCTTATGCAAATGTGGCTGTTCTGAACCCGACTGGAGAAAGCAGCAGACATAATTGGAGCAGCTGGGCTGGAAGCACAGCTGGGCCGTCCCCATGGAGACCAGACTCTAGGCTGCTGCGTGCTGCTGTTCCTGTTGCCCCAGCTTCCTCCCCACGCTCACTTGCTTTTCAGGGATGGGTGCAGCAGCCCATCTGAGCCGGGGTCTCCCTCGCATGATCCCCCAGTACATGCTTTTCCGCTTTAATGGTGCACACGGATCACCTGGGAACTTGTTAAAATGCAGATTCAGACTCAATGGTCTGTTGTGGAGCCTCTGGGTCCACTGTGTCTAACAACCCCCCTAGATGATGCCCGTGCTCATGGTCCTTTGAATAGCTGTTTAACAGGCTTTAAATAGCTCCAACTAGCCTCAAGTGACCTTCTGTTGTTTTTTCACTTTTTAGCACCTATTTCTCCCCTCAGGGCTCCCCTCCTCAACGCTACCCTGTGCCCTCATGGTCCACCTTTAGCTACCTTTATTTCCCTCCTCCCGCCAACACTTGGCCCTCCCGATGCTGGGCCTCTCTCGTCCAAAACCATTCTCTATAGGCCATTCTGCAAAGAGCTGCTCTCAGCCAATGGCCTCCCTAGATAAGACAAGCTAACATTTTGATTTAGAAAAGAAAGAGAAGAGAAATAACCAAGATATACACAGTGTATAAGGAACAACTGGCTTCATTATTTTTGTCACATGGGCCAGTGGACCTACAATCCTGGAATGTCATGGTTGGAAAAGCTCTTGTCTTCTCCAGCCACCACCTGCCCGGCCAGTGTTTGCATCCCAGATCTCTGGGCTCTGCCAGCACTTGGATGCTCACTGTCCATCCTGGGTCAGCGTGTCAGAAGGGCCTTCCTCACACTGAGCCGAAACCTGTTTACCCAGAGCTGACCCGCACTCGGCCTGCGTCTGGGCCTTGATCCCTGCAGAGCAGGCAGCTGTCATGTCCACTCGGAGCCTTTTCTTCAGGCAAAGCATGCCAGGCCCTTTGGCTATTCTTCTTATGCCGTGGTTTGGCCATTCTGGTCGTTTCCCTCTGGTCTTGCTCTGTGCGTCTTTAGCCTCTCCTCCTGTGATGCCCACGCTGCAAAAAGTAGCCCAGGACTGTCACCCCCTCATTACAGTCTTTGTGTGACTCCTGTTGAACTTGCTGCCAGCCTACATCCTTGAAGTCACTTTCACACATGCTGTGACTCAGCCGCATCTTTCCCTAGTTGGTAGTAGTTATAATAATTATACTTAACATTTACGAGAGTTAGTGTACCATGGTGGTTAAGAACATGGGCTGGGGAATGAGACTGCCTGGTGGGAAGCACAGTGCTAACCACTGTGGAAGTTCTAGCACCGTCACTGTCACCATCATCATCATCATCATCATCATCATCACTGTGCTAAGTATAATACTTTGCTTTTAGTAACTGATTTAATTCTCATAACAACTTCATGACATAGGAGCTATTATCATCCCCCATTTTACAAGGAAATGGGACCTCATAAGATTATGTTTCGTGCCCAGGGTTACAGTTACAATCTAAACCTGGGCGGTGTCCTTTGGTTGGTTGGTTTGATTTGGTTTGGTTTTCGGCACAAGGGCAAGACCATACCTGTTCCTATTATTCATAAATTTCATCTTCTTGTAGTTGGCACTTTATCCTTACTTTGCACTGCCTTTTGGATCCTGGTTCTATCATCCCAAGTGCATCTGCCTTCTAGCTTCATGCTGTCTGTCACGGTTTGCGAAGAATGCCTTCTATATCTTCATGTAGATCCTCTGCAAGGTCAGAGGCCACTTGGCAATTCCCTACAGATTCTGCTCACGGCAGCCCAGGCACTGCACGTCTCCTGAACCCTCCTGCGCCTCCAGCCTCAGAACCCACTCAGAGAAGCCTAGGGGCTGATTGGGCATGGTTTGTACGTGGATATATTTGCATTTGGTTTCTGGTGAGCATATTTCCTTCTCCCTCTCAGATATCCATTCCAGAATCCTTCCCAGGATAGACAGCAGCACCCACGTTTATTTGTGAAATCAACCCTCCCTGGCAGGGCCAAATGCAAGGAACAAATAGAATGCGGGATCTGCAGAACACACCTCCCAGAGAGGATAATGACCAATTCATTCCGGCAGACAGTTAGATTGAGGAAGCCGTCCCTGGGTTTCAAGGCCCCCTGCCTGTTCCAGCAGTGCAAAAACAGGCCTTCTGTGTGCCAGCCGAACCCTGGCGGCTGAGCAGCCACGGAGATGCAGCATTTCTGTGAAGGAGGACCTCGGCGCAGCAGTCTTATCAGAAGGGAGGCTGGGGCTGGCCTCACATTTATTCGTATGTTTATTATTATCATGTAATAATATAGTTATATTAATTATATGTTTATTTGGGGCTATTTGCAATGAGGGGTCGCACTGATGAAAGTTATAGGAACTAAATTCCCACATAAAGCCATTTTGTGGCGGTGCCCTGTGCCAGCTGATCGGAAAGGCTGGGCTGATTTCTCCCCTCTCCTTTCATGGTTCTGTTGTCTGAACCTGGGTGACTAAAGTATTAATAATTTAGCTGTGTTTAGTTACCCGTCCTTTTTACAGTGTCAGGATGTTCACCCCCTTTCCCTGGTGTCCTCCTGGGCTTCCTGTGAACCGGGACTGTGGGAGCCTTGTGAGTGCTGGAGGAGAGCAGGAGGCCACGTGTCTGCCGTGAGTCTGGGCTCGCTGGGCTCCGTATACCAGTCACACCGTTGTCCCTGGAGCCTGCCCGAGCTGCAGCAAAACAGAAAGCAAGCATGCGGGGGAAATTCTTCAGCCACAGTATGTTCCCCCTGTGAAATCATCACACAAACCCTGCACGCTGTCTCTCGGTATGGTCAGGCAGTAAAGCTGTCCCTCTCATACTGCAGCAGTCAGCAGCCATCGGTGGACTGAGCCCAGTGGAGGATTTGGGAGGATTCAGGAGGGCTGTCTTGGTTCTCATAGAACAGCAATGCACCTGCTCTTGGGCAGTGGGCACCCCCCTGCGCCATGAAAACTGACGGGGCAGGCGAGGGAGCTCCAGCCAGAAATGGGAAGTGAGTCCTTGATAAGATCTTGGATGGCGGTTTTACCAGGCTGATTTTGACACATTATCCTAAGGAAAACACAGTGGTTTAGGGCACGGACTCAAATTCTGACTATCTAGGTTAAAATCCCTACCAGCTCTGTGACCTTGGACAATTTAAGTTCTGCAGGCCTCATGTGTAAAGGGAAGACAATAATTGGACCTACCTCATTGGGTGTGAAGATTAAATAAAAAGGTAATAGGTATAAAATGCTTAGAGTAGTGCCTGGTATTCAGTAAGAGTTTTATAAGTCTTGACTATTATTATTACCGTCATCATCGCCACTTACTGGTACGGGGCTAAACACATGCATTAGTTCATTGAACTACCCTTTGAAATCGGTGTTAACTCTGTGCTTCTGTTGAGGAAACTGAAAACTGGAAAGGTTAAGCAACCTGCACAAAGTTAAACAGGTAAGTAGCTTGTGGAGTCGAAATCTGGAATCAAGTTTCCCTAACTCCAAATTATGCAGTTTTTGGCCTCTGCTACTGTCAGCAATAACTGCTATATCACTGAGTACTTCCTACATGCTTAGGGTGCCAAGCACTTTACATGTTTTACCTCCTTTAATCTTCATGATAATCCTTTAAGATAGATTCTCTTATTATCCCCATTTTACAGATGAGGTAACTGAGGCTCAGAGAAGCTAAGCAACCACCACAAAGTTTTACAGCAAAGAAAGCCAAGATTTAAATCCAGGACCGCCTAATTCTAAAATCCATTCTGTGTCCCCGGAGAAATTTTAGGTAAAAAAAAAAAAGAAAGAAAGAAAGAAAGCAAATTCATTCTATGGAGTCTGACTGCTTCACAGGTGAGCAGGACACTCCTGGAACGTTGATAACAGTAATTGGTGATCATGATTCCTTATATGCACTGAAACCCAGAGTACACAATTTTGCCTAATCAGCCCTACTTTCTGAGCTATCATTAGGGACAATTTTTACTTTCTCTGATGCTTCGTTTGCCTGCAGTTCCTGAAAGCTGTTGATTTGCTCAGATGAAGACAAGCTTCTGTGCTTTCACGTGGTAGTTTGCTGTATATCTGCTGCAAGAATATGGAGAAATCATAAACAGTTCAGAAGGAGGCCCGGATGTATTCTGCAGAGTGTTTGCCACATTGGGATGGGAGGAATCTGCCAGTAGACTCACTCACAGGCTACATTTCTGGACCAACATTTGAGGTTGTGTGACTGCAACATTCCAAATGTGCATTTCGGTATCAGGTCATGAGGGGGCAACTTGTTTTGTGGAGTAGCAGTATAGACAGGACACATTCTCCAGTCTGTAGATCAGGGATTCTTAGCAAGGGATGCCTGGCTGGGCTTCAGAGGTTCTGGGCGCATTCTGTATGTGTGTAGGCATTTTACTGGAGAGAGAGAATCCATAACTTTTATAATATTCTCAAAGGCATTTATGACTCAAAAAATCATTAAAAATCAAGCCGGGTGAGGTGGCTCATGCCTATGATTCCACTGACTTGAGAAGCTGAAGTGGGATGATCCCTTGAATCCGTTCAGGCCAGGAGTTTGAGATCAGCCTGGGCAATGTAGTGAGATCCCTGTCTTTCTAAAACAAACAAAAAAAAACCATGAGTACACTAATGAAAATGAAAATGACAATGCACCATAGAGGCAGAAGCGCACCTTTCTTTTGCATGAAAGATTTATGCTATAATTAATACCCACTCTTTGTATTAAGGGAGTGTGTATAAAAGAGAGAAAGAGGGCATGTGGTGTGTACTAGGCAGATAGCAAAATTAGCTCCATTTTATAAATGGGGAAGTCAAATTCTCATTTATATTCTCTCCGGGGAGAAAAAATTATTGGAGAAAATTTCTTTCTCACCCATCCCCCAAATTCTTCTGGAAAGTCTATGCCAGATTTCCTTTCTTTTCTCTTTTCTCTCTTAAAATAATTTTTAATTGTTGTTATAAACAGGATGTACTCGTGCTAAGGAGTGTCTGGTGGACTGTGGTTTTATTCCTGCACTGCGTGTTGGTTGTGTGAACATGAGCTAGAAAAAGGATCTGTCAGGAAGGAAGGGTCTCAACGTGACTGAATGTGGAGATTCAGTGACTCTCACAGTGACCATCTGTTCCTCTTCTCAGAGAGGCAGGTACGAGGGCCACCAGGCAGGGAAAAGAGCTATTTCACATCATGCGAAATTAAAAGCTTTGAATTAAAATTCACCCCAGGTGAATTTTCTGTCAGACACCAAGAGAGTGTTCATGCCTAGATGTTACAAAAAAACGTTTCACTGTAGTCAGTGTTTGATCAGGAGTTCCCAAGATCCAATTCACCTTCTAGCCCATTTCTTAAGTCTTTTGCCACAAAAACTTAAGTCAGAGGTAGGAGCCCATAGGATGTGTGTGATATAAACGTGTCTTGCCCGTGCCCCAGATACACCTTCACAGGAGGCTGCAGCCATCCCTGTGCTCGTTCTCTGCTGCAGCTTGTCCAGTTAGCCAATCCCGACTTATCCTTCGAGATTAGGCTCCCGTCACACCCCTCAGGAACCTTTCCTGACCCCCGTGGCTGCGTTAGTGCTGCTTCTCCTGCTCCACTGGAGACGAAGGAATGTCACTCTCATTACATTTGTCACACTCTCCTGTAGGTTTTCATTTTTTTAAACTGTCTCTTCTACCAGATTCGAGGCTTTCTGAGGTCAGTTTAATGCCTGGTACATAGAAGATGCTCAAAAATCGGTGAACTAACAAATTTGTGTTTGTTTTTTCCCCATTCAAAAGCAATTGCAAGGTTGGTGTTCTTAAGGTAGAATCACTTAAAAAAGTACTTCTGACTATGTAAGGGGGGGCGTGGAGAGGGACATTAACCTCCTGTCAGGATTTGTCAAGTCAGTGCTAAGAGCAGAAAATACTACCTCTTAGTGTACTGGCAGCATACTCGTGATCTATTGCCATGTAACCAATTACTGCAAGACTTCATTTATTATCTCTCATTGTTTCTGTTGGTCAGGAATGCAGACAGGGCATATCTTGTCTCTGCACATGTTGTCCAGGACCTCAGCTAAAAGATGAGAGCAGGAGCTGCAATCATTTGACGGCTCGTTCACTCACATATCAGGCAGTTGACGTTGGCTGTTGGTTGGGGGCCTAGCTGGGGCTGTCAGCCAGAACAGCCCACACGTGGCCTCTCCTCGTGACTTGAGCTTCCTTTCAGCATGGTGGCTGGGCTCCAAGGGTGGATGTCTTGAGAGGGTGAGGCTGAAGCCACTTTGTATTTTATAACCTAGCCTCAGAAATCACACAGCACTACTTGTGCCATATTCTTAAGTCCGTCCAAGTTCGAGGGCGGAAACAGACTCCACCTCTCTGGAGTGTCCACATCGCATTGTAAGAGCACGTGGGATGGGATCTAGACTGATGTGGCCATCTTTGAAAAATGCAATCTGCCACAGCAGTCGTGGGGAAAAGGCCAAATTCCTCATAATAGAATGTATATGCGAACCCCTTATGTGAGATAAGAGATGAGTCAAGACAGATGGATTTCGTGAAGGCAGTTGAGTTTTTCCTTCACTTTCAGAGTGCAGGTAATTATAACTCTGTCAAGATGCAAAAAGGAAGATTTAATCTTTTATGAGAGACCTGGAATGTTAGAAAGTCCTGTTTCCAATGATCAGATCCACTTCATCCTCTTGCAGAAAGGAGGCAGTCGTAGGCACCAGCGTGATGCCACAGGAACTCTCCTTGCTGAGGTCACTGTAGACTCAGTCACATCCCCTCCGTTCTGGCTCACTGTCCCTCCAGCACCACTCTTGTTGTAATCATTAATTTTTTCTTTTTCTACGTTGTGATACCCTGACCACTCTCAGCTTCCCGAGATCCCCTCCTCAACGATCTTGTCCTCACCCTTCTCAGCCGCTCACTCCCGGTCACGGGGTCATACCTTCGACTTTGTCACTACCTCGCACTGCAGCCTCCCATCATCGCTATTCAAGCTGTCTTTCAGCTCCAGTAAGTCTTCAGCGCCACAGGAACCTAAAATTCTTCAGTTCTACCCGCCTTTCACCGTCCCTCCCTCTCCCCACCCTGACTTAGATCAAAGTCCATCGCCTCGATCACGCCCTCCAACCTCCGCACATGCTCTCAGCTCTCCTGCCCCCGCCCTCTGCACGCTCCTAATAAACCCAGCGCCAATTAAACCCAGCCTCCACAGCTGCCACCGCGCAGCTTCTGGTCTCTGAATTCACGGAAACAACCTCTGCTGGGTCCTCGATGCCGCCTGCAGTCAGACTTTCCCCGGGATTGGGCAGCAGAAACGCTGCCCTACGCTGCTCCCCTGCCCCACATGGCTGGGTCGATCCACCACCTGCCGGGCGCTGCTGCCACAGCTGAAGGCACAGCCAGCCAGAGTCCAGGAGAACAAGCAATCCTCTTCAGAAAACAGCTTCTCCCTGCCCACAGCCCAGCTTTCTGATGGCTTCAAAACTAAAGTCTGACGACAAGACATCCTCTCGAGGGCACCCTTTCCATTTCCGCTTCATTTTCTGTGCACTCGGCGTTGCCGAGAGCGCCAATTTGACACCCCTTTCTATTCTTAGCACCAAAGCACAAACTCATATATGCAGATGAGCCAGAGTCAGGAGAACTTGCACATTCATCATTCATTTTCCACACTCTCAGTGAGAAGAATCAAGAGCACCTGGGGTTTGGGGGCGGAGGGGCTGTGGCCAAGTGGGACAGTCCAGAGTGAGGCGGAAAGTGCCCGAGGGGAGGCCTGGAGACTTTGACACTGCAGAGATGTGTCACCTCAGGCAAGTCCCTTAGCTGCCTGGCTCTCAGACTCTTCGTCTACAACGTGAGGGGACTGGTTGAGGTAATTCCTAAGGTCCTTTCTAGATCTCTTATTCTTTGTCACAGGATATACACAGCTGCCTCTGTTTCTTCTGCCTCTACTTTATTTATTCTTCACTTTTTTTTTTTTTTTTTTGAGACAGAGTCTCACTGTGTTGCCCGGGCTAGAGTGCCGTGGCATCCTAGCTCACAGCAACCTCAAACTCCTGGGCTCAAGCGATCCTCCTGCCTCAGCCTCCCGAGTAGCTGGGACTACAGGCATGCGCCACCATGCCCGGCTAATTTTTTCTATATATTTTTAGTTGTCCAATTAATTTCTTTCTAATTTTAGTAGAGACGGGGTCTCACTCTTGCTCAGGCTGGTCTTGAACTGCTGAGCTCAAACAATCCGCCCGCCTTGGCCTCCCAGAGAGCTAGGATTACAGGCGTGAGCCACCGCGCCCGGCCTATTCTTCACTTTTTCAATCACATAAAGGTTCTGCTTCATGCCCAGAGGGTACAGAGAGAAACAAATAGGGCACAATTCTTGCCCTTTAGGAACTCACATTCCTTATAGACAAATAGCTTGATATATGTGAAAGTTGGTTATACCAATTGGGTCATTCTTGTCATACCCGACTAACTCAGAGTTGACCGGAGGCAAAAGCACTTGGGGCACGTAGCGCCTGCTCCAGCATTGAATTTTCCGCAAGGCCAACTGCTGAAACAGCCCGCTGTCACCCTAAGACCATTTCACCTGGTAACTGCTAAAACCACCTGCCACGACTCAAAGACTAGTTTTACCTACTGCAGTCACTCACCAATCAGAGCTTTCCAGCTCCCAAAAATGTCTCTAGTGTCGGTGAGCTTTCTTTCAAAATAATACATAACATTTCTCTTTCTAATAAAACTCTCAGCCTTCTCTTTGTTCTTTGGACATACAAAAGACCACCTGGTCTGTGTGTATGCCCCAAACTGTAATTCTGTGATTCTCAAAGAAAACATTAAATTTAGAGATTCATCTCTATGTTTTATTTTGACTTCGACAAATCTTACAGTTATGCCATAATGTGATGAATGTTTTGAGAAAAGTCTGTTCTAAATATAATGGGAACAAAGTAGAAAAAGGGATTAGTTCTAGCCGCGGAGGTTGGAATCCTTCTCAGAGGAAATTATATTAGAGAGTGCTCTTAGTGATCAGCTGGGCTTTGCCAGAGTGTGGTGGGGGTAACAGGCACAGAAAGGACCTTCCAGTTATGAGAAAGGGCCCAGAGACATGGTGAGTCTGGGGGGACACAAATTCCACTTTTTCCATGTACCTGACCATTAAGTGCATGAGGGAGCGTGTGAGCCAGTAAGGCTAGAAGAGATAAATTAGAGCCTTCTTTCTTTTTTCCTTCTCATTTAGCAAAAATCTCATTTTAGAACTATTCCAAGTTTCTAATTTTAAGTCAGGGCTTCTCTGTCATCCTTATGCTATCCCGAAATCTGACCCTTTTATTTATTTATGCCATCCTTCTGATGATGTTCAAGCATATCATTTACCAAATATTTCCATATATTTCCGAATAATAGTACCTTCTTTTTACAGAGGGAAAAACTGAAGCAAACATCAATTTGTAGATTGCTTGATATCAGGGAAACAGACTTGTCTTCCCTTCATAAAAATGTCATGGCTTTCTTTGTTCCTTAGAGTCTTCTACCTATAGCCATACTTTTAGGGAAATAATTATAAACAATCTTGATTGACCCGGGGCAATCATACTAGGACTGTCGTAAGTGTTAGATTTGTTGTTGTTGTTTAGTTTTGTTGAGACAGAGTCTTGCTCTGTTGCCCTGGGCAGAGTGCAGTGATGTCATCCTAGCTCACTGCAACCTCCAACTCCTGGGCTCAAGCATCCTCCTGCCTCAGCCTCCTGAGTAGCTGGGACTACAGGAATGCACCACAACGCCCAGCTGATTTTTTTTTTCCATATTTTTGGTAGAGATGGGGTCTCACTCTTGCTCAGGTTGTTCTCGAACTCCTGAGCTCAAGCAATCCACCCGCCTTGGCCTCCCAGAGTGCTAGGATTACAGGCGTGAGCCACTGTGCCCGGCTCAGGGTTAGATTTTTGAGTCAAGTATGGCTTTAAGAAAGAATAAATATTGTGTGAACACCATGACAGGTTAGAAAAGAAAGCATAAGTTACCACTCAGAATATGGGTTGGTAAGATTAAAATCTTACTGAGCCCATGAGAATAGCTGCTGCTTTTTCCCAGTCTAGTTGTTTCATAAAGAATTGTTCTTGCCTTTTTAAAAGTCAGTCTGGGAGGTCGTTTATCACATAAACTTCACAGAAAAAAAAGCACCCAGTTGGGTCATTACCACCATTTGGCCTTTGGCTTTAGAGATCCAAAAAGTTCAATTATAATTCTCCCAGAACTGATCGACGTTTTGAGGATTGGTTGTAAAGCAGCCTTTTTCTGTTGTGTCTCTAGCGCCATCTACTGGGAAACAAAGTAACTTTATTATTAATATTGTAGAATACCTTCAGTTGACAAAGTGTCAGAAACCTAATTCAGGGAGCAAAGAGGAAGGACAAAAGGGAAGAAGCTCAGAGCAGATTATGTCTAAGAAAAAGAAGATTAAGTGTATTATACTGAAGTTGCTTATATAGTGAGATGTAAGCACTAAAACAAAAATTCGAACTTTCTAAATTATCAGAAACACACTCATACGCAGGCAAATACAGACCATATAATAATAAAAAAAAATTGCTGAAAAGCAAAAACTAGAAGTCATAAACACAGAAAGCATACTATAAGGTATAATGACAGAACTAAGAATAATTACAACATATTTACGCATGCTATATTAATGACATTAAATGTCCCTATTAAACAAAGTCTTGCAGATTGAATCCCAAAGGAAAATCCCATGGAATGCTGTATACAAACCAAGTGACTCAGAAAGGTTGAAAATATAAGAATGCAAAAGCAAACCAATGGGTACAAATATACACTTAGGTATAAGAAATAAGATTTGGTGTTCAGTGGATCAGTAGGTTGACTATAGTTAACATTAATTGATTATAGATTTCAAAATAGCTAGACGAGAATAATTCAAATGTTCCTAGCATAAAGAAAAGATAAATATTTAAGGTAATGGAGATCCCAATTACCCTTATTTGATTATGTGAATATCAAATTATCGCATGTACCTCAAAAATATGTACATCTAATATGTACGAATATAAATTTTTTTTTTTTCTTTTTTTTGAGACAGAGTCTGGCTCTGTTGCCCGGGCTAGAGTGAGTGCCGTGGCATCATCCTAGCTCACAGCAACATCAAACTCCTGGGCTCAAGCAATTCTTCTGCCTCAGCCTCCCGAGTAGCTGGGACTACAGGCATGTTCCACCATGCCTGGCTAATTTTTTCTATATATATTTTTAGTTGTCCAGAT
>NW_012150063.1:7795612-7827024 GCF_000956105.1 Propithecus coquereli | reverse complement strand
AGTTCGACACCAGCCTGAGCAAGAGTGAGACCCCGTCTCTACCAAAAATAGAAAGAAATTAATCGGCCAACTAAAAATATATAGAAAAAATTAGTCGGGCATGGTGGCGCATGCCTGTAGTCCCAGCTACTCGGGAGGCTGAGGCAGGAGGATCGCTTGAGCCCAGGAGTTTGAGGTTGTTGTGAGCTACGCTGATGCCACGGCACTCACTCTAGCCAGGGCAACAGAGTGAGACTCTGTCTCAAAAAAAAGAAAAACATCACACAGTACCCCATAAATATGTACGATTAGTATGTGTCTATTAAAAATAAAACTAAAGAAGAAAATAAAATTTTAGCCCTAAATACCTACATTAATCAAGAAAGTGTGAAAATAAATGCATTAGGCATCTAATGCAAGATACTTGAAAAGAATTTTAAAAAACCCAAAAGAACACCAGAAAGAAATTAATAAAAATACAAGCAGAAATTATGATTTTGAAAAGGAGGAAAATGTAGTGCTAATAAATAAATCCAAGAGCTACTTCATTGGAGGTGGGGAAAAAAACGTAAAATAGGTAAAGCATTAGCTAACCTATTCCACACACAAAATCAGAAATTAGTAAAGGGAATAAGCACAGACAGATGAAATTTAAAGAACCACAAATGATTTTTTTTTTTTTTTTGCTTAACACTTTACAAATAAATATGAGAGTAATGTAGAGAACTGGGTGATTTTCTAGGAAAATATAAATTTGCAATTGTGACACCTTGAAAATAAATTTCTAAATAGAAAAAATACAAGAGCATATAGAGTTGTCTAATGAAATACCCAGGAATAAATTTAGAAACAACTTCTAAGATATATTGAGTGAAAATATCAAGGGGGAGACAGGCTACTAGACTTGTGTGTGTTTGTGAATATACATTTAGATCCTTGGATGTCTTAGTAGTATATCTGGAAGGGGCAGGAGAAACCAGTAACAGTGGCTGCTTCTGTTGAAGGCAACTGGATATGTGGGGAACCAAGAGAGAGATTCTTTCATTATGTAGTATTCTGTACTGTTTACATGATTCACCACTTAAATTGATCACATGTGCAGACATTACCTATTCAAGTTCTTTTTTTTTTTTTAAAGAAGAATCAGGGTGAAGGAAATAGATGCTTTTCAAGGATGTTTTCAAAAAGAATATGACTTAATTTCTCCTAAAGGTAACTCTGGTAAAACAGCAAGGATTTTTTTGTGTGCTTCCCAAATTTCCCTGGTTGAACAGTCGACACCCAGACACCAGGATGGTGTTGCCTGGGCCTCTATGTCTCTCTCAGGTGCTTTGTACCCAGGCACCCCTAAAGCTGTATGTGAACTTAGCACCCCAGTCCTCACATGCAGGAGGACTCCATTTCTTAATAGCAGCTCTGAGTTTAAGGATGTCCTCTTTTGCCCAGATAGATTTTTTTCCTTTCAGCATTTAGGAACCCACAAAAGCAGAACCAAACACTTTAAATGGCTAACAGTTGTTTCTCCTTTACTTATTTAATTCTTTTAATGGTAGAGTACAACTTCCTGATTTTTCTTAGCCTCCTAAGATTTCAGCCCTACTTTGCATGCTATGTCTCTCTCCAGAAATAGTAGGAACCAATTCCTGAAATTTCTCCATCTGACCACATGAAAGGAAAAAATAATTATCATCCTAAAAGAGTATGTTAACCTCCTTACATTTGTACTTACCTTTAAAATATATAAGACAGCTCTGGGACAATAAAAAAACTTTTTATGAAAGACTAAACTGTGGCCAGGTGCAGTGGCTCACACCTGTAATCCTAATACTGTGGGAGGCTGAGGTGGGAGGATCATTTGAGCCCAGGTATTTGAGACCAGCCTGAGCAACATAGTGAGACCCCTGTCTCTACAAAAATTAGAAAATTAGCTGGGCTTGGTGGCGCGCACCTGTAGTCCCAGCTACTAGGGATGCTGAGGTAGGAAGATTGCTTGAGCCCAGGAGTGTGAGGTTTCAGTGAGCTGTGATGATGCCACTGCATGCACTCTAGCTGGGATGACAGAGAGAGGCTGTCTCAAAAAAAAAAAAAAAGACTACACTGTATCATCCTTTTAAGGCTCTGAAACTGAGCCTCTTTCCTCCTCAAGAAAAAATGAGCTGGAGCGATTTGGCCTGACACAGAGGAACTTGGGATTCTTTGAACTTGATGCAAAGTTCTAGGACCTGGCTGTTACTCACTCCTGGGTGGGCCATAATTTTAGGGGGCGAATTGAACCTCACTGAAGTGAATCATCTTATCTGGGGATTTTCCACCTGAGCTGCTCAGAGCCTACACTGGCTTCAGCTAGAATAACTCTGTCTTTTATATATATGTATTTTATATTGTATACATGAATGTATGTTTTATATATACAATCATCCCTCAGTATCCATGGGGGATTGGCTCCAGGACCCCCACAGACACTAAATTCTGAGGATACTCAAGTCCCTGATATAAAATGGCATAGCATTTACATATAACCTGTGCTCTTCCTTCCATATACTTTAAATCATCTCTAGATTACTTATAATACCCAATACAACATAAATGCTATGTAAATAATTGTTATGCTATGTTGTTTTTTTAATTTGTATTATTTTTATTGTTGTATTTGTTTTTTTTGTTTTTTCCCAAGTATTTTCAATCTACAGTTGGTTGAATCCATGCATGTGAAACCCACAGATATGGAGGGCAACTGTATACATGTGCATAGATATATATAACATAAACATATGTTTTATATATTGAGCTTCTAAAAAGATTGCCTCTGAAATAAAGAATTCTTCAGGAAGAACGGTGGGCAGGTGGTGGGGAGTCAATGATCCAACTTCACTGTACTGATGAAGAGCCCAGGCTCAGAGAAGTGACTTCATAATCTAACTTATTTCCTCTTTCTTGCCTCATCTGAGGCATTCTGCACTTACCCCTACATACACGCCCTGTCGCCTTGTACTCAAACTGTTTCCTTCACGTGGAATGTCCTTTGACCTTCCTCATCCATTCAGTGTAATATGATTGCACTTTGAGCCTCAGCTCAACCACTGTGACTTCACCCATGAAACCTCCCCAGTCTGCCACACCTAAGCCAGCCCAGACACACTGCTGGTCTTCCTTCTCACAGCTGTGTCTCTGCTGGAGCACTGGTCACACTCTGTGCTTATGAGTTGCTTGTGTCTGGTTCCTCCTCTAGACTACAAGCAGCTTAAAGGCAGGTTCCATGTCTCATTCATCTACGCAGTTTTCCTGGCTATCGGAGTGCCTGGCACACAGTCGATGTTTAATAAATGTTGTTGGAGCCAAAAAGTGACTGAGTGAATGGCCCCCGGTCCATTGCCCTGGCACCAACACATTCTGAGAACACACTCCGAGGGGAGGAAGGAATGGGGCCTTGCTCTGTGGCCTTCTTCACATTGTCTGGGCTTTCTTAACTGAGCTAAATCCAAAATATTTGTGTCCCTTGCTTGAAATGGTTTGGCCTAGCATCTAGGGAAGAATAGAACTGCGAGTTAGGAAGAGAATGAAAGGTGGTAAAGCAAAATGGCTCTATTTTCAGAAGAATATAAAACCCACATTATAGCCTTCAGGCAAGCATAGCAAGAGGATTATCTATTGAGAAATTCTCTCTCCCTTGAATCTCCAGTTGAAATGACTCACAAAGTCATCTCGATTCCTCTTTTTCTCCCTTAAACCCCTGATTACTTCTTTAGTGGTTTTACTAGAACAGAAAATGTGGCACACTATTTTTACATATTTTATCAACTCTAAGATGCCACCAGTTATAAATAAAGTTTGCCATTATTTTATGTGCCATGAAGAAAGAAAAACCTCTGCCAGTTAAATCATGATATGATTTCACAGATTTTAAAATATGAAAATGAGTGTCTTAAATTGATAAGATTATACAATTGAGTATATCCACATCATAGGTTGTTTAATAATATCAAGTTATGTGTGTCTCGGTTTCCTCATCTGTTACATGAGCAGTTTGGACCAGAGGAGCTCTGAGAACCTTCTGGTCCTGACACCCTTGAGTTTTACCATGAAGGGATGTTTGAGACTGGGCATTGGTTGTGTGATGACCACCAAGCCAGAAGACCTGTCCAGGTCGCTTCTATGTTTTGTCCTTCAAGAGTTGAGGGTCCCCACACTGCGCTGTCCTCCCTCAGAACTGACACCCACCACATCATTGTGAAGAGGCCCAGGATGGCCCACCTTGATAAGACAGAATAGACTGCACTTAAACTTGAGGAAGCTGGCTTATACACCAGAAGGAAGCAGTGTTTGCCAGACTATAATTCTTCCAGGAATTGCTCGTGGAGACTCAAAGCTTTCATTCAAAGTACTGAATTGAAGTTGGCATACAGTGGCATGGTCATCCATCCTGATTTGCCTGGGACTGTCCCAGTTAACTCATGTGGTCCAGCATTCTTACTAGTAGCTCCTGCTGTAGTTTGAGTGTGTCCACTGGCTACTAGGGGAAGTAATGGGGTAGGGTGGTTGCCAATGTCCCTTTAGCTAATAATGGCCCCAAATTGTTTAAGAACCATTAATCTCAGGACTCTTTAGTGTCTGCTTAGCCATGCAGGGTGCTAATCCTTGGTTATGAGCCTGGGGATATTTCAGCACTGAAGCAAGAAATGTCAACAAGGTCATCACTGGGTGATTAGGACAGCCATCATCTAATGGAAGTTACGTGTGACTTTCACACTTAAATGACTCTGAATGTTATAGCTACTGCATTTTGCAGTCAGTAGCATATTCTCATTAAGGAAGTCTGATAATTCATTCTCCTTCTTAGGATCCGGACTCCATCTCTTTTACAAATGAAAATGAAGGCTGAGAGGGTCGAACCAGTGGGTTTTTGGACGCTGTATATAAAGATTGGATTTGGGTATTTATCACCTTTGTTTTCTGCCTCTTCCCACCAGGAGAAGTTGCTCCAGTGCAAGGAACTGCGTTTGACCTGAGAAAGCCAGTGGAACTTGGAAAACACCTGCAGGCATTCCACCTCAATGGTTTTGACCACAATTTCTGTCTGAAGGGATCTAAAGAAAAGCATTTTTGTGCAAGGTCAGGTACTTTTCACTTCCTGCCTCTGTAGAGAAGAAGAGGCACCAACTCCTATTTGAGGAGCTTTTCCTCTGGCCAGATCAGTGGCATTTACTCTGTTACAGGGGACCAAGTACCACATCCCATGCTATTTGCCCAGGCTGGTCTTGAGCTCCTGGGCCCAAGTGATCCTCTCATCCTCACACCGAGCATCCCAAGTAGCTGGGATTCCAGGTGCGCCACCATGCGTGGCCTCTGCCTGTTCTTTGAGGCCCATTTTCTGTTAGAAGCCCTAATTCTTCCTGGAGGAAGGAAGTCACTTCTGCCTTCACTGAGCTTCCAGAGCCCTTTGTAAAGTCCTGCCTCTACCTGAACACCTAATGCCATACTTGGCACTAGCAAATGATCGGTTAATGGTTGTAGAATAAATGGATATTAAGTTAAGCAGAGAAAATGGTTCAACCCCTAATAGCGACTTCAAATAGAACTCCAAAACCCTCCTCTGCCTCGGAGCCCCAGCGCCAGGGCCCAGCGGTGTTTCTCCTCTGTGTCTCCCACATTCCTCTCCCCGCTACCTCCACTGCAGAGATCCTCTTGCCTTCTCCCCACTCACTCAAATCCTGGCCCTCTTCTTCCCAAGCATCTTTCCCTGAACCTCTTGGTTGATCGCATGTGGTGGGGATGTTTTAACTATTTTGCGCATGTTTTACCTCTCAGTGAGACAGTAAGACCCAGGCCTTTTTTTATCTACATCCCTTTGACACCAAGTACAGGACTGAGTAGGAACTCACCTCTGTAGAGGCCCTTTATTTTTCTTCTTCTTATTTATTTATTTATTTATTTTGAGACAGAATCTCACTCTGTTGCCCAGGCTAGAGTGCCATGGCATCAGCCTAGCTCACAGCAACCTCAAACTCCTGGGCTCAAGCGATCCTCCTGCCTCAGCCTCCCGAGTAGCTGGGACTACAGGCATGCGCCACCATGCCCGGCTAATTTTTTCTATATATTTTTAGTTGTCCAGCTAATTTCTTTCTATTGTTTTAGTAGAGACTGGGTCTCGCTCTTGCTCAGGCTGGTCTCGAACTCCTGAGCTCAAATAATCCTCCAGCCTCGGCCTCCCAGAGAGCTAGGATTACAGGCGTGAGCCACCGCGCCTGGCCTGTAGAGGCCCTTTAAAAAAAAAAAAAAAAGGCACAGTGAATCTAATGGAAACCCACAGTGGGGCCGGGCACAGTGGCTCACGCCCGTAATCCTAGCACTATGGAGGCCAAGGCGGGAGTATCTCTTGAGGTCAGGACTTCGAGACCAGTCTGAGCAAGAGCGAGACCCCATTTCTACTAAAAAAAAAAAAAATAGAAAAAAGAGAAACCCACAGCGGACTGTTCTAGGGGGAGACCTGACTGGAAAAGAGCCTGCTGAAGCCCCAGGGAAGGGGACAGTTTAATGCAGAAAAGCATCTCTTCGCTTTCATAAGACAGGGCTGGTTGTTTTGCCAGGTCAAGCAGAGAGCTCCTGCTCTTTATGAAAAAGAATGTCAGCCCCTCCAGGACCCTAAACTGCTTCTCTCTAACCTCACTGCTCCCTCCCACCCTCCTCCCCTGCTGGCTTGGGTGAGTCTGTTTTGCCATTCTCCAAAGAAGCCAAGATCAGCATGAAAAGCTGTTATTAAGGATCTCCAAAGCCACCTGCTCAGGCCTCACCTGTGAGCCCAGGAGAATTTTCCGTCGTGTTCTTCCTACCTTCATCCCCTCCTTACGTCTTGTCCCTGCTCCGAGGCTAGGTCTGATTCCCGACTCAGAGCTGCCTCCCTGCCTGCTTTTCTGCCCGGGACTCACATGTGGTTCGTCTTTACCCCCAGGGTGCATCATGCTGGCAGCGGGCGAGTGCTGGAAGTATACACCACCCAGCCGGGGGTCCAGTTTTACACGGGCAACTTCCTGGATGGCACACTGAAGGGCAAGAGTGGCGCCGTCTATCCCAAGCACTCGGGGTTCTGCCTGGAGACCCAGAACTGGCCTGATGCAGTCAATCAGGTAAAGCCACAGGCTGACTTGTCACACTGGTGTTGTGTCAAGGTCACACTGTATGACAGAGGTCACAACACTCAAGTCACATATGATTCAAAAGTCCATGTTTGTTCTTTTCTCCAACTCATGATAAACACAGAAAACCCATAGTCAAGTCATGCCAACCCATGGTGTGGCATTTACATGTTAAGAGAAAAGCTCACATTTTGTGCTTTCCAAGCCTTTAATGTTTCTCCTTATCAATACCTTCTATTTTCTGCAACCACACTTTTAAGCAGATCCTCCATATCTTTTCTTCCTTTTTTCTCCCTCCTAACTTTCTTTTCTAGCTATTACCTAGAATAATGCTCCTAAAAGTGCCAGCTCATGATAAGAAGCTCACAGGTTGCACCAAAATGTAAATCAACACTCTGCTTCCTTCATCAAGAACATCTTACTTTGACAAAGTGTGCTTGGTAATGTAGGTTTTCCACTCTAGCTCAAGTTCATTCTCTCACTGCAAAGCAATAAGAAGCAGTTCCCACACTGGCACCGGTCCCTACAACACTGGCCTAGAGACCAGTGCAGAAGCATGTCCTGGGGCAGGGCGCGGTGGCTCACGCCAGTAATCCTAGCACTCTGGGAGGCCGAGGTGGGAGGATTGCTTGAGTTCAGGAGTTCGAAACCAGCCTGAGCAAGAGTGAAACCCCGTCTCTACTAAAAAAGAAATAGAAAAATTATCCGGGCATAGTGGCACACACCTGTAGTCCTAGTTACTCGGGAGGCTGAGACAGGAGGATCACTTGAGCCCAGCAGTTTGAGGTTGCTGTGAGCTATGATGACACCACTGCACTCTACCCAGGATGACAAAATGAGACTCTGTCTTAAAAAAACAAAAACAAAAAAACAACAGGCCCTGAATGGGTAATGGCTGGCAAGGTGTAACCTGTGTTGTTTTCCCCTTCACAGCCCCACTTCCCTCCTGTGCTGCTGAGGCCTGGTGAGGAGTACAACCACACCACCTGGTTCAAGTTTTCTGTGGCTTAAGGAAGATATGACCTGGTCCAGGGTGGGGCTCAACAGCCTGCCTCCTGTCCGGAGAGGAGATGAAGATTTAGAAGCTTTAAAAGTGATCCTGTAGATTAGAATCACGCAAATGGTAGTTGTCATGATAATCAGTCTGAATACTGATTTCCTTTTCCTATGACTGGCTCCAGGCTGGGTTTGATGACCAGCTCTGTTCTCTGTAAAGTTCAGAGGGCACGTCAACCCAACCACCGATATCATCTAAGCCCTGACCCTACCCAGCAATGGTGCCAGGGACCCTCGTGCTGCTGTTGGCTCCATCTCTCCACGCTGCCTTTTTCTTTTCAACTTTTCACCCTTCCTTTCTTTGATACTACTCTCATTGCTTTTCTGTTTCCTCCTCCTGTACCACAAACCTCCATACTCTTGTGCAGCAGTCCAGAGTGTTCAGAGGTTGTATGAGCTCGTCCGGCACACTGGCAGATGGACCTCCCTTCCTCTAAGGCAGTATATGAGTGACAAATGAGGGACCCAAGGCTTAGAGAGATTGAGGGACCCACCACAAGCTAGCAAGTAAAAATTTTAGCTGGGACTTGAGTTCAGGTCATACAAATTCAAGTCCCTTCTTTTCGTCTACCTCAGTCTGCTAGGGCATTCCCAGGGCCACGGAGGGGCTAAGAGGAGTCTGAGCCTTGCTTTAACTCGTAGAGCTAGTCCTGCTTCTCAGATTCACTTTTGTAAGAATTAGGTTGAATTGAACTGTCTCTTAGCCCTAGAGCTGCTGTGACAAACTGAAGATCAAAATGTCCAGAAAGAATCTGACATTTAGATTCTCTGCCTTTGGGATTAACTGAGAAAGCCCAGCGCAGCCAGGCACGAGAACAAAGGCAGGCACTGGGGACACAGGAGCTGTGTCAGCGCGAGGAGACTGCCTCACCTTTCGCAGCACGAGGATTACACGTTGCACCAGCCGCAGAGGTTGTGTTGTGCGGACCAGGCTGGGGCTCCTCCTTTCCTGGACAATCAAACCATCAGTGATGGAACTGGGTTGATGATTTTTAAAGAAATATATTTCACACTAATACACTCTACAGTCATGAAATAAACCAAAATCTGCATCTTCAGAAGACTCCAATTCCTTCATTCATCTTTAACTGTCAGGC
This sequence comes from Propithecus coquereli, assembly GCF_000956105.1. Taxonomy (NCBI): domain Eukaryota; kingdom Metazoa; phylum Chordata; class Mammalia; order Primates; family Indriidae; genus Propithecus; species Propithecus coquereli. The sequence goes on along the minus strand of NW_012150063.1, from coordinate 7,817,762 downwards.
TCGGACCTTTGGGAAACAGACTAAGTGCATGGTGTGTTCTGGATTCTACTCGCTCTCCAAGAGGAGCCTGGAGGAAATTTTCCTGTGGGTAAGCTGCCTAACTGGCAGCCTGTCAGATTTCCATACTTCTTTCTTTGCAACCAATGGTAAACCAAAGATGCTATTTATTTTTAAATTCATTGAGTACCGACTCTGGACACAGTCCTCTGCTGAGTCTTTTAACAGAGTCAGGAGGTAATGTAAGGCTGGGTGCAGTGGCTCACGCCTGTAATCCTAGCACTTTGGGAGGCTGAGGCGGGAGGATGGCCTGAGCCCAGGAGTTTGAGGTTGGAGTGAGCTATGATGATGCACTCTAGTCCGGGCAACAGAGCAAGACTCTCTCAGAAAAAAAAAAAGGTAATGTATAATGCTCTTCACATGACTGCCCATCAGGGGTGACATTCTCAGTTGTCCTCTCACTAGAGACAGGTCTGCAAGTCTCTCCACTCTGAAGTTACCAATGTATACGTTAGCCAAGAGGCCTCAGAGGTGAACTATGAAGCTGACTGCAACTCATCTACCAGTTTAATTGTTCGAATCAGGATTATAATATCCTAGGTGCCAGCAATCATTTAGGAAACTCCAGAGAAGGAAGACGAAAAAGAGTATTTTCTTATTCACAGCGTATGGTCCCCTGGTTCCCCCTACCTTCTTTCTGTGTCCTGACTGAAAATCACAGAGTGCCTTGACCACTCGTAACCCAGCCAACTGCAGGTTTTTCCCAGCAGGCAGAACCCAAACTGGGACCTTGAACATTCCCAGGCCCTGATTAAAGGTATCTAGGTTGTTGCCTAAAGCACTGAAAGAAACTGTCCCCAGCCCTGAGCCAAATTCCTAACACTCTCATATAAACTCCATACTCTGACCCCCTGCCTGCAGACGTACCTGGATAGAGCACCCCTTTTCTCTCACTGTCCGTCATGGGGATCGCTGCAGCACTCTGAGTTTCCCTAGTAAGTGCTGTGGACCGATCACCCCTTTCTTTGGAATCCCAACCTGCCCCATCCTGGGATGGTTTGGGACACCCCCTTGTGGGAACTCCCCTGACACTGCTTTTGGGGTGATTTTAGCTATGGGTTCAGTGGAACCAAACAACAAGGAAACATAACAACTACAAATTTACTCCCAACGTAATGGCCTCTGGGTTTGAGAATATATTTAACAGCCAAATACTTTGTTTTCCCCTGTTCTAAAAGGGAGTTGTTTTTATAATAGAGCAAGTCTACAGTAGCCCAAGTAAGGAGATTCACCTGTGGGGCAGTTGAAATAAATTACTGGTATTTTAATGGTGTTTATAAAAGAAACTAAAGGCTGGGCATGGTGGCTCACACCTGTAATCCTAGCACTCTGGGAGGCTGAGGCGGGCGGATTGTTGGAGCTCAGGAGTTCGACACCAGCCTGAGCAAGAGTGAGACTCTGTCTCTACTAAAAATAGAAAGAAATTAATCAGAGAACTAAAAAATATATAGAAAGAATTAGCCAGGCATGGTGGCGCATGCCTGTAGTCCCAGCTACTCGGGAGGCTGAGGCGGGTGGATCGCTCAAGGTCAGGAGTCCGAGACCAGCCTGAGCAAGAGCGAGACCCCGTCTCTACTAAAAATAGAAAGAAATTAATCAGAGAACTAAAAAATATATAGAAAAAATTAGCCGGGCATGGTGGCACATGCCTGTAGTCCCAGCTACTCGGGAGGCTGAGGCAGAAGGATCGCTTGAGCCCAGGAGTTTGAGGTTGCTGTGAGCTAGGCTGACGCCACGGCATTCTAGCCCAGGCAAAAGAGTGAGACTCTGTCTCAAAAAAAAAAGGAAGTAAAAAGCCTAAACTTGTCAAGCCATAAATCTGAGGAAAGCAAAAATTTAGAGAAATTCATTTTTTGTGGCAGCAACCAATCTATCCTTTTTCATGAAACACACACAAAAGAGAACTTTGAGAAAAGACCTTCTATGTGGTTAAGTGTGCCAGCATGTGAGCATAATTATAGGATCTTATGATAAAATCACCGAAAGCCTTAGCAAGAAATAGTTTTACAAGGTAAGATGTAACATTACTATTACGACACTTGCACAAGCACTGCTGGAAAGACTAAGATGTCATGCTGTGGAGGTTGAACTGTTGTGACCATTAGGTGACCAAGGACAGTCTAATCTCAGAAGACTGAAGGAAGTTTAGTGTCGATAAATAAGTGGTAGTTTATGAAAAGTAGAACATGAAAAAATTCAGGACTACCGGCAGAGGGCAAGAGGGAAGCACAGCATGTCCTGGTCCCTGGCGGGTTCCCAGTATCGCTCTTAACCATTTTAAACAATTGCATCACCAGTTTGCAAGGGGGCTATTCGCGTAGTTCAGACAGGAATGCAATCCTTTCCCAGGCAAGGCATTTATCTTCTCCCTGCAGGTTGACCGATTCAGTTAGCCAGATCATAAAGTCTCAGATGCTTTGGACAGCACTTCCAGCCATAGTCAAGCAAGGAAGTCAGCAGAACCTCTCCTCACGAAGGGAACTATAATGCTGAAAGAGACTGACAAAACAATAATTTTGGTGCTCTGGAAACTGCCCAAAGACATAGGACATTCCAATGTGAGACAAGTTTGTCTAAAAAACTGCCAAACTTTGGGTAGGAACAGTGGGAATCTGTAGCGTTCTTGCTGGGGCTGTTCCATTCTCCTCACTCCAACTCAGTCATTGTGAAGGTTCTGCTGGGGCAACACAGACCATGAGGACAACCAAGCTGCCGTGGAATGGCAAGTGACAGTCAAGCCCAACGGCATCATCAATAGAAGTAATGATCTTGGTGCTGTGCAAGCAGGGAGGGCCTATGGCTCTACTAGGCTGAGGTTACACATCAGCAGATTTCTGGCTGATTGGAGGCTGCACACATGTATGCCAGAGACCAGAGAGGGTCCAAGCTATTCACACACTTCTGGCCAACTCTCAGGCTGCATGCATGTGCAGTCTTAGAGATGAAAAAGAGCTCAGCAAAAGGCAAAAGCCAGGCCAGACTTGAAAATAGCCTGAACATTGAAATCACTCACCTACATACTACACACAGATCCATCAGCAGAGGGCAGAAGTCTGACTGGCTGAGGTGTTTGAGCACAACCTCTGGCCAGTTGTTCTCTGACCACTAAGCTATGCAGACACAGGGCTACTCCTTAGAAAGCTGTGTTTAAAAATAAACACAAGGCCGGGCGCAGTGGCTCATGCCTGTAATCCTAGCTCTCTGGGAGGCCGAGGCGGGCGGATTGTTCGAGCTCAGGAGTTCGAGACCAGCCTGAGCAAGAGCGAGACCCTGTCTCTACTAAAATTAGAAAGAAATTAATTGGACAACTAAAAATATATAGAAAAAATTAGCCGGGCATGGTGGCGCATGCCTGTAGTCCCAGCTACTCGGGAGGCTGAGGCAGGAGGATCGCTTGAGCCCAGGAGTTTGAGGTTGCTGTGAGCTAGGATGACACCACGGCACTCTAGCCCGGGCAACACAGTGAGACTCTGTCTCAAAAAAACAGATAAATAAATAAACACAAGAAGCCGGGCATAGTGGCGCACACCTGTAGTCCCAGCTACTCAGGAGGCTGAGGAAGGATCGCCTGAGTTCAGCTCAGGGCTGTAGTGCGTTACGATTGCGTCTGTGAATAGCCACTGCACTCCAGCTTAGGCAAGACAGTGAGACCCTGTCTCTAAAAAAAAATTAAGTGGAAAAAAAACCCCACAAAACCTCACGAGAATGCTTAAAAGAAAAAACCTAAATAGAGATTATAAAAAATGAAGCAAAAAGTTTGATGTTGAAAAAAAGTATAATAACACATGAAAAGTTAACTAGAGAGAGTCAGAAGTCAATTTGAGATGACAGAAGAATAAGTGAACTTGAAGATAGATTAACAGAAATTATTCAATCTGAAAAACAGAGAAAAGAGATTGAAGAAAACTGAACAGAACCTCAGAGACCCAGGAGACATCAGGCACACCAGCATATGTGTAATGGGAGTCCAAGGAGAGGGACAGAAAAAATATTTGAAAAAATGGCAAAACACCTCAAATTTGATGAAAAACATTAATCTATAACTCCAAGAAGTTCAACAAACTCTCAGGATAAACGCAAGGAAATCCCCACCTAGACACATCATATTTAAACCACTGAATGCCAAAAGCAAAGAGAAAATTTGAAAGCAGCAAGAGAAAAATGACTAATCACTAGAGGGAACCATCAATAAATTAACAGCCGACTTCTCATCTGAAAAAATGGAGTCCAGAATACAGTAGAATGACATAGTCAAAGTGCTTAGAAACCAGGGATTCTATTATAACCCAGAACTGTCCTCCAAAAGCAAAAAAGAAACAAAAACATTCCCAGATAAACCAAGACTGAGAGAATCATTGCTAGCAGACCTGACAAGAAATATTAAAGGAAGCCCTTTGTGCTGAAAGGGAATTCCACCAGAATCCATGGAAAGAGATAAAGATTATCAGAAATAGTAAATATATGAGTTAATAAAAAAGACATTGTATTTTTTCATTTATTTTCTTAAAAGACATAAAATTGCATGAAGCAATAATTATAACACTGTATCATTGAGTTTATAATATATAGCACAAGGGAGGGAAGAGGAAACCAAGCACAGTGGCTCATGCCTGTAATCCCAGCACTTTGGGAGGCTGAGGCAGGAGAATTGCTTGAGGCTAGGAGTTCAAGACCAGTCTGGGCAACATAGCAAGACCCTGTCTCTACAAAAATTTTAAAAATTAGCTGGGCATGGTGGCATGAGCCTATAGTCCTAGCTACTCCGGAGGCTGAGGCAGGAGGATTGCTTGAGTCCAAGAGTTAGAAGCTGTAGTGAGCTGTGGTCACCACTACACTACAGCCTTGGCAACAGAGCGAGACCTTTTCTCAAAAAAAAAAAAAAAAATCAAAAGGAATAAAAATGGCACACTAAAAAAAATTTAATACAAAAGAAGTCACTAAGAGAAGAAAAGAAAAAGACAGAAAACAACAAAATGGCAAATATAAACCCAACCATATCAGTAATTCAACTCAAAGTAGACGGTTTAAATACTCCAAAAGGCAGTTTGTCAGACTGAATTTAAAAGCAAGATCCAGGCCGGGCGTGGTGGCTGATGCCTGTAATCCTAACACTCTGGGAGGCCGAGGCGGGAGGATTGCTTGAGCTCAGGAGTTTGAGACCAGCCTGAGCAAGAGCGAGACCCCGTCTCTACTATAAATAGAAATTAGCCAAACAACTAAAAATAGACAAAATTAGCCAGGCATGGTGGCGCATGCCTGTAGTTCCAGCTACTCAGGAGGCTGAGGCAGGAGGATTGCTTGAGCCCTGGAGTTTGAGGTTGCTGTGAGCTAGGCTGATGCCAGGGCACTCTAGCCTGGGCAACAGAGTGAGACTCTGTCTCAAAAAAATAAAATAAAATAAAATAAAAGCAAGATCCAACAACTATATGTTGTCTACAGAGACTTACCTTATGTTCCAAGCCACAAATAAGTTGAAAGTAAATTGATGGAAAAGATATACCATACAAACAGTAATCATAAGAGAGCTGGAGTGGCTGTACTAATATCACACAAAAAAGCCTTTAAGAAATATTACTAGAGGCCGGGCGCGGTGGCTCACGCCTGTAATCCTAGCACTCTGGGAGGCCGAAGCGGGCGGATTGTTTGAGCTCAGGAGTTCGAGACCAGCCTGAGCAAGAGCGAGACCCCGTCTCTACTATAAATAGAAATTAGCCAAACAACTAAAAATAGACAAAATTAGCCAGGCATGGTGGCGCATGCCTATAGTCCCAGCTACTCGGGAGGCTGAGGCAGGAGGATCACTTGAGCCCTGGAGTTTGAGGTTGCTGTGAGCTAGGCTGATGCCAGGGCACTCTAGCCCGGGCAACACAATGAGACTCTGTCTCAAAAAAAAAAAAAAAAAGAAATATTACTAGAAACAGAGATGCTTCATAATGATAAAAGCATCAACACATCAGCAAACTATTATACAACAATTATAAATTTATGTATGCACCTAATAATATAGTCTCAGATGCTCTGAAGCAATAATTGTGGCCAGAGGCTATAATGCCTGGAGTTGACTTAGTGCTGGGCATACCCAGTAGTTCTGGTAAATACTGCTTCAGATTTCCTAAATAGAACGTTACTTTTTGTTTAGATGAGTATTTCCTTGAGCACAGTGACCCTACCGGTACTAATATAAATTAAAATGCACGTTCAGCCTTCTTCATAGAAAGGTTCCATTCCAGCATGGGGGGGCGGGGGGTGTTATTTGATTAGAGAGGATCAGAGAAACCTAGAGGACACATAGTAGAACCTTTCTTTGACTCACATGTGAGTATTGCTAACTTCTTTATTATAATAGTGTTAAACCAGGCCAATTTGTCCAAAAACTAGTAACCTAGGAACCTGGAACAGTAGTTTTCAATCCAGGATGCATATTGGAATCCCAGGGAAGATGTTTAGATTAACACCCAGGCATTAGAATGTTTTTAAGCTCTTTGTGTGATCCTAGTATGCGACTAGGGATAAGAACCACTGTCCTAGAGTCAAAGCTTTCCCTATTATTATCTTGTAATATTTACCAATATTACGGTAAGTGCAAAACTGTGTTTACCTAGACTTTCCCCCTACCTTCACAGAGCACTTCCTCAAAAAATGAGTCATGGAGAAGACAGTCTTCACTGACCAAAAAGTATGTCTTGGTAAGGCCCTGGCACCCAAGGTAATAATCTTAGCACCCGAGATCTCCAGAGATAATTATTTTGAAGATTGTAAAGTTGAAGACAAATGTCTAAACCAGGGCTGGCAAATATTTTCCATAAAATGAAAATGAGAGATTCCAGAATCACAGTGAGATAAAAAAAATAATTAAAGGCCGGGCACGGTGGCTCACACTTGTAATCCTGGCACTCTGGGAGGCCGAGGTGGGAGGATTGCTTGAGCTCAGGAGTTCAAGACCAGCCTGAGCAAGAGCAAGACCCCATCTCTTCTAAAAACAGAAAGAAATTAGCCAAACAACTAAAAACATAACAAATTAGCTGGGCGTGGTGGCACGTGCCTGTAGTCCCAGCTACCCGGAAAGCTGAGGCAGGAGGATCGCTTGAGCCCAGGGGTTTGAAGTTGCTGAGAGCTAGGCTGATGCCACAGCACTCTAGCCCAAGCAAGAGAGTGAGACTCTGTCTCAAAATAAATAAATAAATAAATTTAAAAAGAGAAGAAAAGAATATGAGAGTAAATATTTTAGGCTTTGTGGGACTCCCAGTCTGTCACAATTACTCAACGCTGCCACTATAGCACAGAAAGTCATAGACAATAGGCAAACAAATGATCCTGGCTGTGTTCCAATAAAATTCTACAGATACTACAATTTTTTTTTTTTTTTGAGACAGCGTTTGGCTCTGTCACCTGGGTTAGAGTGCAGTGGTAGCATAGCTCACTACAACCTCAAACTCCTGGGCTCAAGCGATCCTCCTGCCTCGGCCTCCCCAGTAGCTGGGACTATAGGCATGCACAACGCACCACCACGCCCAGCTAATTATTTTTGGCTTTAGTAGACACTTGGTCTCACTCTTGCTCAGGCTGGTCTCAAACTCCTGAGCTCAAGTGATCCTCCTGCCTTGGCCTCCCAGAGTGCTAGGATTACAGGTGAGATTCACCACATCCGGCCTGGATAATACAATTGTAATTTCACATAATTTTCATGTCATGAAATGTTACATTTTTTTTTTCTACAACTTAAAAATGTAAAACTATTTTAGCCCATAAACTGTACAAAAACAGCAACAGGCCAGATGTGGCCTACAGGCCAATATGCTGATCCCCAGGGGGAAACCAAAGAAATTTTTTTTGTCTCTACTCTCACACCACTCAACACTTCTGACACAGATGTATGGGGGGTTTTCCTCACACACCAACCCAGCAATTCTGCAGTGGATACCAGCTGGGTGTCCTCTTATTCAATTCAATTCCAACACTACCTGGAGGTAGTGTCAAATCCCACAGGTTGATGGCTGAGTCCCACAAGACTGCCCCCCATCTCAGACGCCAATCGCAGTTACTGTAGTGGTTGTCGCCTATACTTCTGGCTGACTCACTATAATCAGGATTCCCATGACCCCTCTCCTGGAGTTTCAGTTAATTTGCTAGAGCTGCTTACAGAACTGAAGGAAACACTTTACTTACATTTACCCATTTTTTATAAAGGATATTACAAAGGATACACATGAACAGCCAGATGGAAGATGGATAGGGCAAGACGTGAGAAGGGGTGCACAGCTTCCACGCCCTCTCCAGGAGCCTCCTCCAGGTACCTCCTTGCATCCTGCTATCCAGAAGCCAACCCCATCCTTTTGGGTTTTTATGGAGGCTTTATTATGTAGGTATGACTGATTATAACACTGGCCATTGGTGATCACGTAACCGTCCACCCCTTTCTCTTCTCCCTCCCCAGGAGGTTGAGAGGTGGGGCTGAAGGTCCCAACCTTCTAATCATGCCTTGGTCTTTCCAGTGACCAGCTCCCATCCTGAAGCTATCAAGGGACCACCAGTAATCTCATTAGTAGACAAAAACCCACCCTTATCACTCCAGAGATTCCAAGGGCTTTAGGAGCTTTTGGCCAGAAAACTGGGACCAGACACATATTTCACAACATCACACCTGTCTAAACAAATAGTCTGCACTCTGAAAATATAAACATTAAAACACACATACCCATCGTATCAGGCAAAGGAAGCAGTGTGCTGTTCGGAGCCCCGGAACTCTGGCAATGGTCCTCCTGACACTGGCAGAGATAAACTGGCCTAATTACCTTTACCTCTGCTGTATGTATTTTCTTTATGGACAGATTTTTTTTAATCTGGTCTCAAACCTGGGTAGTAAAAAGGAATCATTTTCTAGAATCTAAAAAAGATACGTGGCTGGGCACGGTGGTTCACGCCTGTAATCCTAGCACTCTGGGAGGCCGAGGCGGGTGGATTGTTTGAGCTCAGGAGTTCGAAACCAGCCTGAGCAAGAGCGAGACCACCGTCTCTACTAAAAATAGAAAGAAATTAAAATTGGACAACTAAAAATATATAGAAAAAATTAGCCGGGCATGGTGGCACATGCCTGTAGTCCCAGCTACTCGGGAGGCTGAGGCAGGAGGATCGCTTGAGCCCAGGAGTTTGAGGTTGCTGTGAGCAAGGCTGACGCCACGGCACTCTAGCCTGGGCAACAGAGTGAGACTCTGTCTCAAAAAAAAAAAAAAAATATGTTACAAATGAAAATAAAAACGGGGTAGGGTCTTAGGCAATCTACAGAGGTAGGTGTATGTAGGCTTAGTGGTATAAGATGGAAGCTGCTGGCCAACGACTTGACCTTAGGGCCAGGCTGACTCACCTGGGCTCACCAGCTCTTGGGGGTAGTTAAGTCCACACACTTTCTTCTGCAAAGAACTTTCCGCACAGAAAATTTCCACATCCTTTCCGAGTAGAACTCTGAGTACAGAACTCACAGAGTTAACCCAAATGAGGAGAGAAAAACCTTGCACTACAGTTGTAGAGTACAGCCGGACGTTGTCAACAGTAGCCAAAGGATCTAAATCCTTTGCAGACTGATTCAGACAGAAGTCAGTCTCATAAAGGCAGCTAAAAGGAAAATGTGGGCTTTTAATAGAAATGATTGTAAAAGTCTTACAGGAAAAGACGTTCCAATTCTATACACTTGGTTTAGTGGATTAGAATTCATTCATTCATCCATTAACATTTTTCATTCATCAAATATTTAAGTGTTAGTAAGTGCTAGGGAATGAGGAAACAGAACCTCTGGTTCCTGCAGTCAAAATTTGTCTTATGGTGGCATACTTGCAGACAAACAGGCATTATCAGTATAAATAGAGGAGTCTCACCATGAGAGAAGTCTGAGCATCTGAAAGAGAACTTAAGCCAGACTTTTCAACACATGGAAATTTTTCAGAGTTGGGGGAAAACATGTATTTTACCACAATTTTTAAGACGTGGCTGGGCATGGTGGCTCACACCTGTAATCCCAGCACTTTGGGAGGCCGAGGCAGGAGGATCACTTGGGGCCAGGAGTTCGAGACCAGCCTGAACAAGAGCGAGACCCCATCTCTACTAAAAATAGAAAGAAATTAGCTGGACAACTAAAAATATGTAGAAAAAATTAGCTGGGCATTGGTGGCGCATGCCTGTAGTCCCAGCTACTTGGGAGGCTGAGGCAGAAGGATTGCTTAAGCCCAGGAGTTTGAAGTTGCTGTGAGCTAGGCTAACGCCACGGCACTCTAGCCCGGGCAACAGAGCAAGACTCTGTTTCAAAAAAAAAGAAAAAATTAGCCAGGTGTGGTGGCACAAACCTGTAGTCCCAACTACTTGGGAGGCTGAGGCAGAAGGATCACTTGAGCCCAGGAGTTTGAGGCTGCAATGAGACCTATGATGATCCCAGGCACTCTAGCCCCAGAAGACAGAATGAGAGCCTGTCTTAAAAAAAGAGAAAAATTAGCCAGGTGTGGTGGGGTACTCCCATAGTTGCAGCTGCCTGGAGGCTGAGATGGGAAGATTGCTTGAGCCCAGGAATTCAACATGAGTGAATGATCACAGCAATGAGCTGTGATCATGCCACTGCATTTCAGCCTGGGCAACAGAGCAAGAGCCTATCTCTAAAAAAAAAAGAAAAAATTATAAATAAACATTTAAAAAAATTTAAAAACTATGCTAAGACACCATTTTTCAAAAAGATTGGTAAAAATCAGTAAGTTCGACAGCCCACCATGCAGGCAATGGTACAGGGAAACAGGCACTCCTTCCTATACATTGTCACCAGGGCAAACCGATAATACCTAGCTAAAGTATAAACACGCACACCCCCTTTGACCCAACAATTCAATTTCTAGGGATTATCCTAGAATGCATGTTCAGCTGTGCAATATGTTGTATGAGATTATTCACTGCAACACTGAAGTAGTAATTAAAAACAATCCTCATATCCATCAATAGAAACTGATTCAACTCCTGTTACCTCTTTGCTCAAAAACCCTCCAGGGAGAAAACAAACAACCTGATTAAAAGATGGGCCAGCATATTATGGGGGTACAGATGTTTAGGTTATGTATGTTGCCCTTGCCCCCCGCCCCTAAGTCCGAGTTTCAAATATGTCCATCCTTCGAGTGGTGCGCATTGCACTCTTTGTATATGCAAATATTAGAAGTCCTGTAAATACCCTTTATCAAGTTAAGGAAATCTTTCTCTCCCTGGTTTTCTGAAGTGTTTATTTTTTAATGAATGCTGAATAATTTTCAAGGGTTTTTGTTTTATTTTGTTTTTGTATTTTCGGCTTGAGATCAAGCAAGTTAACTTTTCCACTTTAATATATTAATGTGGTAAGTGATACTCCTAGATTTTCCTTTTTAAACCATTCTTTCATTTCTGAGATAAATAAAACTCGGTCATGATTTGCTAACATTTTAATACACTTTGTTGGTTTGCAAATATTTTCCTTGGAACTCTTATACCTATGATCGTAAGTGACATTAGTCTATGATAAAAAAAAAAAAAAAAAAAAAGATGGGCCAAAGACCTTAACAGCCCCCTCACCAAAGAATATGGCAAATAAACATATGAAAAGATACTCCACATTGTAGTTCATCAGGAAAATGCAAATTAAAACCAAGATATCACTACATATCTATTAGAATAACCAAAATTGAGAACACTGATAACACCGAACGATGGCAAGGATAAACACCAAATGTTGGAGAAAATGTGGAACAACAGGAATTCTCATTCATTGCTGGTTAAAAATGCAAAATCATATAGCCTCTTTGGAAGACAATTTGGCAGTTTCCTATCAAATTAAACATACTCTTACCATATAACCAAGAAATCATGTTCCTTGGTATCTACTCAAGAGTAGTTGAAAATTAATGTCTACACAAAAACCTGCATGTGGATGTCGATAGCAGTTTTACTCATAATTGCGAAAACTTGGAAGCAACCAAGATGTCCTTTAGTAGGTGATGGATAAACTGTGATACATCCAGACAATGGAATATTATTCAGCACTAAAAAGAAAAGAGCTATCAAGCCACAAAAAGACAAGGAGAAAACTTAAATGCTTATTTACTAGCTGAAAGAGGCCAATCTGAAATTAATGGTTCCAATTATATGACATTCTGGAAAAGGTAAAACTATGGAGATAGTAAAAAGATCAGTGGTTTCCAGGGGTTGGGGAAAGGGAAGGAGGATAAATTGGTGAAGCACAGAGGATTCTTCTGGCCATCAGACTACTCTGTATGATAAATATAATGCTAGATACATGCCATTGTATGTACATTTGTCCAGACCCACAAAATGTACAATGAAGTGAGCCCTACTGTAAACTATGCACTTTGGGTGACAATGATGTGTCAATGTAGGTTCACCACTGTGACAAATGTACCAATCTGGGGGGATGCTGATAATGGGGGAGTCTACACATGGGGTGGGGGATAATATGAGAAATCTCTACCTTCCTCTCAATTTTACTGTGAACCTAAAACTATTTTAAAAAGCAGTCTTAAAAAAAAATAGGAAAATGAGAAATAAAAACCCTCCAGAGTGAAAAACGTGGGTCCTTACCAAAGCCTACAAGATACCACATAATCCTACAGTCCCCTCCCTTCCTATGCTCTCTCTTCCACTCTCAACCTCTGTTCACTTCATATTGGCACCTTTGCCCTCCAACAACCGAACTTTAGGGCCTGGGCACTTACTGTGCCATCTGACTAGAACACTCTGACCCCAGTAGTCAATGTGGCTTACTCCCTCACTTGCTCAAATGGCACTATCAGAGGCCCCCTTAGACAACCTTTTGGAAACAGCAACCAACTCCCTCTCTCACCCTGCTTTAGTATTCTCCGTATCGCTTATTACCCACCTATTTGTTCATTTTTCTCTCTAGATAGAACTTAAGCTGCCTAAGGATAAATTTTATTCACTTCCTATATTCCAAGCCTGTACCTGACACACTTGAAGGGGCTCAAAAGTTTGCTGCACAAATTATGCAATAGCCAATAAACTAAATGATATAGAACATAACAAAAAGAGCCAAGTACCATTTTTTACTTCCATGAAGATTTCCAAAACATTAAATGAGAAAAACAAGGTGTGTATAATGTGTTATATTTTGTGTTAAAGAAAACAGGAGAAAATATCTGTTTATTTGCTTACATAGAGAATGACTTTCCAGCAGGCTACCTAACTGGTCACAAAGGTTGCCTCTTGGAGAGAACCAGACAGCTTAGAGTCGGTGACAGGGACTCTTCTTATTTTACACACCTTAAGCACACCAAGTCAAAAATGAAATGAAATGAAAAATAAGCTGGGCCGGTGGCCTGTGGAAAAAGGAAAAGACACCAGTTTTGAGAAATGGCCTGAGGGCTTAACAGTTGTTAATAGGCTACTACATTCCACATGCTCCAGAAATTATCCTTCTATCCAATATCTTTTCCTCATTAAGTCTGGAAAGAAAATTATCAAGTTGCTAGCAATAGTATAAGCTATAGTAAGTAGGACTACAGGATGCATTTTCTTATATTTTGATTTTTTCCATGTGGTTTTTGTCTTAATAGAGCAATAAAGTGCTTTATTGACTTAAAAAAAAAAAAGGGCTTGAAACCATTGGTAGGAGTCAAACAAGAAAATGAACCTAGTCACCAATCTCTGAGCTCATTTTCTTGTCTTTGAGATTGGGATTAAATTTTATTGTGGAGATTAAATAACAATGTCCTTTAATAGTTTTACTAGAAAAATAAATTTACAGGTGTGAAAAACTGAAGTTTTGGTGTATTTATATCTGACTCAGTCTGCTGCAGACATTACCAATGCAAATGCATTCCCTAGGCTTTGAAACTGCCTACTCATGCCTATTTCTTTCATTTAAAAGTTTGGATTTAATAGTTTTAATACTGTCTATCATACCATGAACCTAGTTATTTGTCCCATTTCTTTGGCTTCTCTCTGGTTGTTGCCACTCTCCAAGCACTCCAAGACCAGCCAGGCCTAGTATTTGTTACTTTGACCACCTCTGCTTCATGTCTTTCTAGCTCTGTCCGTATGCAACATCTACGTTGTTCACTTGCCATTTTCCTTCCCTTTGACAACTGTTTGCCAACTTAAGTTTCACAGCTTCCAGTTCCTAATTAGCTTATCTTGGAAAATCATGTTCTTTTGGACTTCAAGATAGGCTACATTAAGAGAATCATAATCCTACCCTACTATTCATTTAACTAAACAAATCTCAAATTAATGGAATTTCAAGACTCCCCCCTCAGTGTTCTTTGTCCTCATTAGAGGATACAGAAAGATAAGGCCACACTTTCACTTAATATTTACTGTAGTTCACAATGGAGAACTACCACTGTGAAGTCAAGGGTTTGCATTACTTACCCTTCTATGCCTGAGGACCAAAATAAGGTTCTATCTCTAAAGCACTCAAAACAATGAGTGACAGACATGTCCACTTATCAGAGCTAAGCTGAAAATGTTGAATGAGCCTGGACTAGCACTCTTCGAAAGTAAGTCATAATCAATTTAGGAGTCCCAACCACTTAGAATACGAAAAAAAGGGAGGAATGCACCCAAGTTTATCATTATGAGATGCTTACTAGTAAACAGACGGGCACTGAGTTACAGTTGAGTATGAATACTGTTGGCCTAGACAGCCAGCATTTCCTTTCCCCATAGAGGTAGAACTTTCTCTGCCTGTTTAAAAACTTTTCCCCTTCCCCTCCCCTCCACACCCTTTACCTTTTCATACTAGCTGCCCATCCTAAAGCTAGCTATAGGATTAATGACTCCTACTTTTGGCTGAGCTCCCACTTGCAAAAATTGAATGTCAGGATTGTTTGTTCAATCTCTGCAGATTTATTGTTGCGTAAACTTATCTTTATATAATACAGAACAATTAAAGCTAACCAAGTGCGACAAATAAGCCTGCCAATTACACACAAAACTTTATACCAACCATAATTCAGCCAGTTGTCAAAATTCCAAAAACACAGAATCTAAATAACTTCCAACATACTAGTGATCACTCGGGCCACCAAATTTGAGGCAGACCAGTATTCCCAAATTGCAATACTATCTAATGACTTTGTTGAAAAGCATAAGGAAATGAACAAGGCTAGATACCTGTGCCACCAGCACTGACTTTCTTTGCACCAAGGATAAACACCTGGTAAAAGCTTGACCAGAAAACTCTCAAAACTGTTACTAACTGCCCTACTATACTTAAGATATTTGAAGTCTGAATAAAGAACCTACTGGCTATAACATTCTAAGTCCTACCAGTTGCTATCAAATAAACTTAGCTACATGAAGTGTTGCTAAATATAGGTGAGATTTACAAAAAAACCCTTTAGTCTCATTGACATTTCTGATTGACATCATTTACTTTGCACCAGCCTGGCAAAATAGGAGAATGTTGGTAGTTGGAAACTGCAAAACCTAGCTTGAAAATTAACAGGTCTTTGCTCAGGATAAGGCAATCCATTTGAAGAACAGAAACAAGTATTTGGGCTGGAAATTTTGCAAAGCTGGTTTACATGAAAATGTTTTGTCCCAAATTCAGACAATTCCCCAAACATGCATTTCTTTTGGTATAAAACTGGATAACTGGTGTTGAAAGCAAAGAAACAAAAGAACATTGACTGGAACTCCCTGAAATAGGGAGTTCTAATTTGACACTGTCCCACTCAATAACCTGAAAACTGCAATTAGTTACTTACTTAAGCCTCCAGAAATCAGCTTCTCCCTAGTTCTTATACCACATTTAATAAGCTTTGCTTAGTTCCTGTCATGCTCATTTATAGCCAAATCAGTGGTCCCTCTAACTTGACTATTGATCATTAAGTTTGACAATATCTTTTAACACGAAATAGATCTAGGGATTTGTCATGATGCATTCATACTATTAGAGGGGACTCAAGATCATCTTACCCAAAGTTCTAAGGGTAAAATGGAATTTTCAAAGTCCCTTAAGATCCTGGCCAAGTGTTATATATAGAAGAGTTATGATATTCAAGAAGACAACCAACACCATTAAACTTTGAATGCAGGTCTGTATGAATACCGTTAGTAACAATGTTTCACTCCTGAAGTTTACCAATTGAGAAATATTTATTGAACACAAGTCAAAAGTCTAGTTAGAAACATTTTATTTAAATGTGCCAAATAAAAACCCACATTTTTCAGACCATAGGATGTTAATACATTCAACAAATTTATAATATCTTACTGCTGTGAATTTACAGAGTGATAATCCAGATCTATTTTGATTAGATGGTTGAAATATCCTTCCTAGGTTACAGTTTACAGACATCACAAATCCCTTATAATAATGTAAACAAAATAACTTTTCCCTAATGGGTGAACTTGAGAGCTTCAGTCCATTCTTTCAGGACTTGCACTTCTGCGTGGACTTCCTGATGGGGAACGACTAAAAAAAAAAACATTAGGTTTGGAACCAATTAGTGTCTATTGAAACTTACTCTTCTCATGTACATGTATTCAATTTCAATAAATTCACAGGTGGCCAAAGGTACTGAGTTCCTACAGCAAACATATCTTTTATAACACCTAAAAATAAGAGATTTATATATTCACCTTTTGTCCCTATTTAAGATTAGGCTACTTAATACTCTCCTTGTCAAATTTACAAAGTTAAATTAAAAAGGACAATTATTTCAAGTTTTTTGGTCATTAAATAGCACAAAGCAGATAATGATTTAGTTATAAATTGCAACTATTTACAAGATTTATCGTCCTCCTCATGTGGACACTTCCTTTTTACCTACTGTCCATATTTAGGGAAAAAAAACATATTTCCAAAATTAAGTATTCATGAGACTAAACACATCTTATCACTAACAGACTAAAATATTTCCAACAAAATATAAACTGACATTCCTGAAGCAAGAAAAAGCAATCATTTCAGAAACTCGACATCTAGTATTTTAATCTATATAGCACCAATTCTCCAAAGAGCTCAAAGACTGCAAAGTAGGCAGTAAACAAATTGTGCAGAGGCCACGCTTGACAGGTAAGATTTGGCAACAAAACATCATTTAGCTTACCTTCTTTTTGGAGATGGAGATCTGGACTTTGATCGGCTGTCAAAACATGAGAAATTCTATTAAGAAAAAGTACTAACCAACCCCATTCTTACAGTCACAATACCATAAAACAAACCCCCAACTGTCCTAAACTTAAAATGTCAGAATGCAGTTAAACTGAGAAAAAGCCCAGTAGTTGTTGCTTAACAAAGGCCAATTTTCCAACTGCTTTTCAAAAAATAAGCAAACTATTATTACTGTATTTTATCATGATTTATCTAATACATTCTGTGTTAAGCACATTTATTTCTGGATGCTTCTCCATGCACTCATTAGTTCTGACAACGGCCTCTAAATATGTAACTCCCAAAGTCACAAACTTCTTCCTCACTATAGTTACACATTCCCTTGTTCAGGAAGTCAGCCAGTAATAGGCCATATATACATATATAAATGAAGCTCTAGTTTGGTTTATTAAAGAGGTACTTCACACCTAGGCTTAGAGTTTACACTTAAATCTTCAACAATTCAAAACACTTTGAACTCTTTGGATATTGGTGCCATATAACTAGATAGAAGAGCATTAATCAGATTTTTACCCTACCTGCTTCTTGGTCGGGAAAGAGACCTGGATCTTGATCTTGATCTTGAACGGGATCTTAATAAAAAGAGAAGTGAAACAATTATACCAATTGGTCGATAGGAGTTCCCTTATACACCTACTAAGCACCTTTTTAGGTAGGTTAAGAATAGAAGAGCTAGGCTGGGCGCAGTGGCTCACACCTACAGTCCAGCTTTCTGGGAGGCCAAGGCAGGAGGATAGCGGGAGCTCAGGGGTTCAACACCAGCCTGAGCACAGTGAGACCCCGTCTCTACCGAATAAAAAACTAAAACAAAATTTTTAAAAAAATACACAAAACCACAAAATCCAGCTCGGTGTTGTGGCGTGCGCCTATAGTTCCAGCTACCCGAGAGGCTGAGGCAGAAGGATAGCTGACAGCCCAGGACTTGGAGCTTGCAGTGAGCTACAATCACTGCACTCTACCCAAAGACACCGAGTGACATCGTCTAAACTATAACAAAAAAAATTTAAAAAGAAAAAAAAAGAATAGAAGAGCTAAAACTGAACAAGACGCAAAATATCAATCTAAGGATAAGAAATAATCACTTTCAAGCAAGATGTTATCTAATAGGGAACCACCATTTCAATTGTTCCTACCACAGTCAAATGGTTAGTTCCTGTACTGAGAAGCAATATTCTCTCTCAAACACTGTACTATCCAAGGGAAATAGATGTCTTTCATTTCAGAACACTGATATGACTTAATTTTAAAGAAATCAACTTCAACTTACTTAAGCCCACAGACCCCTGAGCTGAGCACAGTGGCACATGCCTGTAGCCCCAACTACTCCAGAGGCTGAGGAGGACTGCTTGAGCCTAGGAATTTGAGGCTACAGTGCACTATAACTGTGCCTGTTGATTAGCCACTGCACTTTTGCTTGGACAACATAACAAGACCACACTTCCTTAAACAAACCAACCAACCAAGCAACCCGCCAGATACCTGAAGGGAGACTTCAATTCATCAGGTGATAAAGCCCAGTGAAAAAAGAAAGCCACTACACTAAGTAAGGCTTTATCTTGGATCTTCAAGTTATCACGGTTCAGAGCCATCAGTTTGTCAGACATACCAAATGAGGCTCCCATACACGTCATTTTTTATTAAAGATCCTGCAATCAAAGTACATTTATCTACAGACATGGACCATAACTTTCTCAAATGGACCGCAAGATTCAGAGTTCCTGCATTTAAAGGTTTTGCGCTATTAAACAATTACCGTTTCTGGCAGATTTAGAGGATTAAAAAATAAACAGCAATGAACTCCCCATAGCATTCTCTTCCACTGCTTCACTGCTAGTATTAACATCTCGTTTTCTGTATTTTTTTTCATTCTATCACCTTTTAAGACTTTCTACAAAGAAAATAAAGCTGGGGCTCTTAGTGTAATTTTTCAACTCTATTTACAGTGTTGTGTCTAGTTAAAATCCACATTCATCCATATGTACACTAATACCCTATACAACTTTCCAGGGGTTTCTTTCTTTCTTTCTTTCTTTTTTTTTTTTGAGAGTCAGTCTCACTCTGTTGCCCGGGCTAGAGTGCCGTGGCATCAGCCTAGCTCACAGCAACCTCAAACTCCTGGGCTCAAGCAATCCTTCTGCCTCAGCCTCCCGAGTAGCTGGGACTACAGGCATGCGCCACGATGGCCAGATAATTTTTTCTATGTATTTTTAGTTGTCCAGCTAATTTCTTTCTATGTTTAGTAGAGACGGGGTCTCGCTCTTGCTCAGGCTGGTCTCGACCTCCTGAGCTCAAACGATCCGCCCGCCTCGCCTCCCAGAGTGCTAGGATTACAGGCGTGAGCCACCGGACCCGGCCAACTTTCCAGGGTTTTGAAGTTCACCCCATCATTCCAAAAATCACAACTGTTTCAATTTGCTTCTAAATCTCTTCCTGGTTCTATGGGCTTTCTTGTCAGGAATCAGGCAATTACCATTTTTCAGGACTGTGATCACTTACCTATATAATAGGCAGATAATCTGACACCAGAAAAGGTTAGAGCAAAATGCCTACATAAAGTATGTGCTAGAATCATTTGTTTCTTTACTGCCATGCTCTACTGCCATGGCCTCTTAACAAGCCTTGAGAGCCTTGTTCTGTTGCCCAGGCTCACAACTGCAGTTGCACCACTATCATAGCTCACTGCACTCTCAAACTCCTGGGCTCAAGCAATCCTCCTGCCTCAGCCTCCTGAGTGGCTGGGACTACAGGCACACACTATCGCTCCCAGCTAATTTTTAAAATTTTTCTGTAGAGACAGGAATCTTGCCAGATTGTTGCCCAGGCTGGTCTCAAACTGCCTAAGCCTTCCAAAGGACTGGGATTACAGGTTTAAGCTACCTCTCCTGGCTTAGCCTTAAAATCTTTAGGAGCACTTTTCTTCATCTATAAAACTTAACAATAGTCAAGTCACAAATCATGTATAAATTCAACTTTAATATCTCAAATATTCTCTGAAACAATCCCTTTAAATTTTGTCAAGATACTCCACTGCTGTCAATAAGATGTGACAATCCAAATACATTCAAGGGAAAAAAATGTGTTACATACTGGAAATACCTCGATCCTTTTATAGAACCAGACCTAGATCTTCTGAGTGAAGCTGATCTTGATCTACGAAGAGACACAGATCTTGATCGTCGAGGAGATGCTGATCTTGACCTAAAAATTAAATCAAAGAACTTTAAGTCCATCTTCAAATGAAGTTCATTATTGTTAGTTAAGAACTGAATTACAGGCCAGGTGGGGTGCTCATGCCTGTAATCCTAGCACTCTGGGAGGCTGAAGCAGAAGGATCGTTTGAGTTTAGGAGTTCAAGACCAGCCTGAGCAAGAGCTAGACTCCATCTCTACTAAAAATAGAAAGAAATTAGCTGGACAACTAAAAATATATAGAAAAAATTAGCTGGGCATGGTGGCATATGCCTGTCATCCCAGCTACTTGGGAGGCTGAGGCAGAAGGATTGCTTGAGCCCAGGAGTTTGAAGCTGCTGTGAGCTAGGCTAACACCACAGCACTCTAGCCCAGGCAACAGAGCAAGACTGTCTCCAAAAAAAAAAAAAAAAAAAAAAATTGAATTATACTCGCCATCAAATTGGCACTGACTAATCAATAGCAAGGTGCTCACGCAGTAGTAATATTCTTTGGGGGTAGGGGGTTGGGGGTGGGTAAACTCACAACTAATGAAAGCAGTGAGCATTGTTGGGGGGAAAGGGCATGTCTCAAATCATGGTTGGGATGTGGCAAAGTCATAACATATAACCAAAATGTTGGTATCCCCATAATTTCCTGAAATAAAAAAATATATATATGTATAAAAAAAAGAATTAAATTAGACAACATCTCTCACCTCCGTCCTCTGCTCCTGCTGCGTGAGCGAGAGTATCGCCTTCCTCTGGATCGAGAATGTGATCTAGACCGTGACCTATTTTTCAAGTTAGGAAAAAAAACAAAATTTTAGACAATAACTCGTTTTTAGAGTTTGTATGCCTCTGCTGAAATCAAATCTCAGAACTATTTAAATTTAGTGTCTCATTTGGAAACAAACTCTGGGCCTATTAGTTGTCGAGTTTTTTTTTTTTTTTTTTTTTTTTACTACCTAAAAAAAGATTTGTTAAAAGCTGAATTACATCTTAGAATTACATAATATAAAACACTGTAATGTGTATTTAAAATAAACCTTGCAAGTTTGCAGGTCGACCCTCTTTGGCCCATGGTCTAGTAGATCTAGACGATCTAGAAGTATCTATAGCCGATCGCTGCATCTAGATGTTTTCTTCAATCTAACGACGATCAAACTGACAGCCAAATGAGCCAGGTGAGGCTTGATTGACGCAAGAAGATTTTTCTAGTTGGGAATGTGGTCAATCTGGTGTTCCTCTTTCTAAACCGGAGGGGGGCCCCAATTGTAAGCCAAATTTACTGTTACGGCGATCACCGTCTCAAATTTTCTGCCCTTTAAAGAATAAGGTGAAGCTAGGTGTAGATGACTCGAGGGGATCTGGCCTCTTATGCTGATCACCTCAAGGTCTAGGAGGATCTTAATTGTCGGATTTGCAAGGCGCCTCAGCATGATATCATAAGGCTCGTGACATTCTGAATCAAGGCGACTGACTCAAACGAAGAAACCTGAAAGGTTTTGACCAGGTTGATTATTAATATATTAACATTTTTTAATTAAACAAAAATTGTAAAATACACCTGTATAATTAACATTCAAGTTTACAGAAAAACACTAGTTTCTGCCTTGCTAATAAAAAAATTACTTGATTAACTAGAATACCAACCATTCCTTTATTAAAATAAGTACCTGCTTCTTCTTCGCCGGCTGTAGCGATGACAATCATAAGCATAATGTCCCTTTTCACCACACTCATAGCATCTATCATTAGGATCAAAGGGA